>NC_092713.1:131208231-131509645 GCF_047496885.1 Scyliorhinus torazame | reverse complement strand
CTATCTTTGTGTCATCAGCAAACGTAGCAACCATACACCTGGTCCCTTCATACAGGTCACTGATATAAATTGTGAATGGTTGAGGCCCCAGCACTGATTCCATTAGTCTCATCTTGCCAGCACCAAAATTACCCCATTCATGTCTGCTCTCTGCTTTCTGTTAGCAAACAAATCCTCTAGCCATGCTAATATATTATCCCCAACATCATGAGCCCTTATTTTGTGTCGTAGCCTTTGATGAGGTGCCTTGTCAAATGCCTTCTAAGATAATTAATACACCACATACACAGGTCCCCCTCTACCCATGTTGTTTGTTACTTTTATCAAGAATTCCAATAAATGAGTCAAACATAATTTCCCTTTCAAAAAGTCATGTTGACTGCACTAGATTGCATTGAAATTTTCTAAGTGCCTCATTAATTTCCATAATAATAGTTTCAAGCATTTTCCTTGAGACATATATTAAGCTAACTGGCCTGTAGTTTCCTGCATTTTCTCTCCCTTCTGTTTTGAATAGAAGAGTCACATTTGCTATTTTCAAATATGATGGGATATTTTCAGAATCTGCGGAATTTTGGAAGATTCAAACCAATGCACCTACTATCTCAGCAGCCGTTTGTTTTAAGACCCTAGGAATTTGTTAGCTTTTAGTTCTCATAGTTTTCTCAGTAACCTTTCCCTGATGATTGTAATTGTTTAACATGCCTCCCTCCCTTTCAGCTGATTCACAATTATTTCTGGGATGTTATTTATTTCCTCCACAGTGAAGCAAAGTATCTGATCAATTAATTTGCCATTTCCTTATTTTCCATTAATTTCCCAGACTCACTCTGCTTTTCACAGTAGCTTCATTGCAGTATTCATGTAAGCCTACTCGTGACAATAAAGATTATTATTATCATTATTATTAGAGGATCAGCGCTTACTTTAATTATTCTTTTCCTTTTTAAATACCTGTACAAACTCTTATATTTCTGGACAGCTTTCTCTTGTACTCTAATTCACCCCTCCTTATTAATCTCTTTGTCACTCTTTCCTGGTGTTTATATTCCATCCAATATTTCACCTGATACTATGAAGCCATTCAATTTGATACCATATTTAACTTCCTTAGTTAGCCATGAATGCTATATCCTTCCCTTCGAGTCTTTATTTTTCACTGGAATGTATATTTTCTGAGTATTCTGAAATATCTCCTTAAATAACTGCCACTGCATCTCTGATGGCCAATTCCTTAACCTAATTTCCCAGATCACTTTAGCCAGCTCTGTCTTCATGCCATCATCATTGCTCTTATTTAAGTTTAAAACACTAGTCTTTGATCCACCCCACCCTCCCTCACACTGAATATGAAATTCAATTACATTATAGTCACTGCTACCTAGGGGTGCCATTAATATAATGTTATTAATTAATCCTGTCTCATTGCACATTACCAGACCAAGTAAAGTCTGCTGCCTGGTTGGTGCTATACCATGCTACTCGAAGGTACTGTCCCCAAAGCATTCCACAAATTCATCATCCAGGCTATCTTTACCAATCTGATTGGTCCAAACTATACGTAGGTTAAAAATCACCCGTGTATATCGCACCCATCTACTATTTCTTATCTCTACCCAAATGACTGAACATCTTGATCTCCAGAATTAAGTACGAAGTCTTACAACACCAGGTTAAAGTCCAACAGGTTTGTTTCGATGTCACTAGCTTTCGGAGTGCTGCTCCTTCCTCAGGTGAATGAAGAGGTATGCTCCAGAAACATATATAGAGACAGATTCAAAGATGCCAGACAATGCTTGGAATGCGACCATTAGCAGGTGATTAAATCTTTACAGATCCAGAGATGGGGTAACCCCAGGTTAAAGAGGTGTGAATTGTGTCAAGCCAGGACAGTTGGTAGGATTTTGCAGGCCAGATGGTGGGGGATGAATGTAATGCGACATGAATCCCAGGTCCCGGTTGAGGCCGCACTCATGTGTGCGGAACTTGGCTATAGGTTTCTGCTTGGCGATTCTGCGTTGTCGCGCGTCCTGAAGGCCGCCTTGGAGAGCGCTTACCCGGAGATCAGAGGCTGAATGCCCTTGACTGCTGAAGTGTTCCCCGACTGGAAGGGAACATTCCTGCCTGGTGATTGTTGCGCGATGTCCGTTCATTCGTTGTCGCAGCGTCTGCATGGTCTCGCCAATGTACCACGCTTCGGGACATCCTTTCCTGCAGCGTATGAGGTAGACATGTACAAATCATCCTTAATTACCAGAGCTACCTCTCCACCTTTTCCTTCTTTCTTGTCCTTCTTAAATGTCATGCACGCTTGAATATTTAGATCCTAGTCTTTGGCATCCTACAGCCATGTTGCTGTAATGGCTATTAGATCATGCATATTTATTTCTATTTGCATTGTCAATTCATCTATTATGTTAAAAAATGTTCTGTGTATTCAGAGAAAGAACCTTTAATTTTGTTATTTTTACTGTTCTCTATTCCAAACTTAATTTCTTGCATTGTCTTCTCTATTTAATTTACCACATCTTCCCACACTTGATCCCTTACCCTCCTATTTAGTGTAAAGTCCTCTCTACTGCCATAATTACACAATGCACCAGAACACTTGTCTCCGCATGGTTCAGGTGAAAATCTTCCCAATGGCACAGCTCCCACTTTTCCCAATATTGGTGACAGTGTCCCATGAATTGAGACCCATTTCCTCCACGCCAATCTTTGAGCCGCACATTTAACTCTCTGATCTTATTTGCCCTACATCGATTTGTCTATGGCTCAGATTATTTCCTTTGAGGTTCTGCTTTTTAATTTAGCCCCTAGCTGCTTATACTCACTGCAGAATATTGCTCCCAGTTCTGCCTATGTCCTTGGTGTGAAATGAGCTTCAGCCTATCATTAGTTAAAATTCAACAATCAGAACCATAACAATTCAGGCCTCTTACACATCTTTGATTTTCATTGCTCCATCATCAAATACTGTACTTTCAGCTGCCTAGGATGTAAGCGCTGGAATTCCATCTCTCATTCCTTTACACCTGCCATTTCGACCACATTTTTGGTTATCTATCTTAATATCTCAATAGGTGCCGCAATGTCAAATTTTGTTTAAGGCAGTTCCAGTGAAGCGCCTTTGAATGTTTGATACATTAAGGATGCTGTATAAATGCAATTTTTTAAAAAGTCATTATAGTCCCAGATGATCATAGGCAGCTTTCGCTTTGAGGGGGAGAGCTGACTGGTGGTGATTTAATGTGAGGATCAACACACCTCAAGCAAGAAGCAAGGTTGGGCCTTCATGAATAACCTCAACCCATATGGGGATTGAACCTGCGCTGCTGGCCTTACTTTGCATCCTAAACCAGCTGTTCTGCCAACTGAGCTATACCAGCCCCCAGTCCAACATGCTGTTGTTAAAGGCACTATATAATTGCAGGGTGTTGGTATTGTGAAGAATTACACATGACAAGAAACTGGCTTACTTTGATAAAATAAAGTGGCACTAATGTAAAAAACCCATCAGTATTTTGAAGTGTGGATTCCATGATGATTCACATAAGATGCAGTTGACAGTCTAGCACTGATTGTGATGAAAAGCCAAGAGGCACATGCAGGAGTTTCAGTGTAGTCAAATACCTATGAAAGGATTTGATCCAAAGTTTAATCTTTTCAGTCAAAATCACGACTGCATTGTTCAAATAACAATATAGTAATAATCTTTCTTAGTGTCACAAGTAGGCTTACAGTAACGCTGCAGTGAAATTATTGTGAAAATCCCCTAGTTGCGACAACGCCTGGTTGGGTACACTGAGGGAGAACTCAGAATGTCCAATTCACCTAACAGCACATCTTTCGGGACTTGTGGGAGGAAACCGGAGCACCCGGAGGAAACCCACGCAGACACAGGGAGAACGTGCAGACTCCGCACAGACAGTGATCCAAGCCAGGAATTGAACCTGGATTCCTGGCGCTGTGAAGCGACCGTGCTAATCACTGTGCTAACCACCGTATAACAAGATTAAGGGAGCTATAAACTAATTTTCTGCAGGATTTGATAATGTCTTCAATTTACACTTTATCATTGTTCTTAATTTTATATATGTTGCATTCAAAATTATAAAGTCTGTTTAGTTGAAAAACGTTCCATAAGATTTGCCGGACTGGCATTTGGCTGACTTCCTCTCCCTCCTAATATGAATTAGTGCTGACAGGGAAATGTGTTCTGAAGTAATACCTGTAGGGTAATATTGCCTTCAGTGCAGAATCAATTCCCCTCATGTTTGCATTGCCTCATGTGACAGATGATGTGTTGGATATGCCAGTCTGCGAGGACTGCGTTTACCGCAGCAGTGAGAGAGACAGGCTTCCAACACTTGAAGAAATGCAACTCGATTTTATTGAACTCTTAACTATCATACATACTTTAACTGTGGGTTGACACTATGCTGACTTGACTGGAGACCTGAGGCTAACCTGACCAGACTATCTTACCACATGGTGTATGTTCTAGTTGCTGCTCACGGGCTCTGACTCTCTCAGAGGCTGGATCGCCAGAGAGCGGGAAAACTAGTGCCCTCTGGCTTTATAGTGGTCGTGTCCTGTCTGGTGATTGCCTGCTGTGTTCTGTGTGTTCACTGGTCATCCTGTGTGTCAATCACTGCCTGTCTGTGCACCATCATATACCTGTGTGTATATTATAACAACAGACCAGTGTGAATTATTAAATCATATAGAATCATAGAATTTACAGTGCAGAAGGAGGCTATTCGGCCCATCGAGTCTGCACCGGCTCTTTTGAAAGAGCACCCTACCCAAGACCACACCGCCACCCTATCCCCATAACCCAGTAACCCCACCCAACACTGAGGGCAATTTTGGACACTAAGGGCAATTTAGCATGGCCAATCTACCTAACCCGCACATCTTTGGATTGTGGGAGGAAACCAGAGCACCCGGAGGAAACCCACGCACACACGGGGAAAACGTGCAGACTTCGCACAGACAGTGACCCAAGCCGGGAATCGAACCTGGGACCCTGGAGCTGTGAAGCAATTGTGCTAACCACCATGCTACCGTGCTGCCCACAAGTAACACATAAGACAGTATCAGTGGTGCAGCAGGAATCAAACTGATGCAAGGCTGCTGTTTATAAGATCATAAGAACTTAAGAACTAATAATCTTTATTGTCACAAGTAGGCTTACATCGACACTGCAATTAAGTTACTGTGAAAAGCCCCTGGTCGCCACAATCCGGCGCCTGTTCGAGTACACAGAGGGAGAATATAGAATGTTCAAATAACCCAACAGCACATCCTTCGAGACTTGTGGGAGGAAACCGGAGCACCCGGAGGAAACCCACGCAGACACAGGGAGAATGCACAGACTCTGCACAGACAGTGACCCAAGCCGGGAATTGAGGGCGTGAAAACCGGCGGCAACCACTCCGGCATCAACAGCCCCCAAAAGTGAGGAATTCTCCACTTTCTTGGGGGCTAGGCTGACGCCGGAGTGGTTCTCGCAGCTCCAGCCGGCTCCGAAGGGTCGGCGCATGTTCGCGCATGCACGGAACGCCGGCGTGATCACACGCATGCGTGGGCAGGCCAGCATATTTCCACGCATGCGCAGAACGGGTGCCGTATTTCCGCGCATGCGTGGGCGGTCCCTTCTTCGCGCCGGCCCCCGGGCAATATGGCGGAGCCCTACAGGGGCCCGGCGCGGAGGAAAGAAGGCCCCCACGGAACCAGCCCACCCGCAGATCGGTAGGCCCCGATCGCGGACCCGACCACCGTAGGGGCCCCAACCTGCAGAAGTTTTCCACTTAAGATAAGACTTGCATCCAAGGAATCAACCAAATGAACCTTCTCTGAATTGCCTCCAATGCAAGTAAATCCCCCCCACCCGAATAAGGAAGCTAAATCTTTTTACGATGGTTTTGGTTTGGTCTCACCAATGTCCTGCACAGTTATAGGAAGACTTCCCTACTTTTGTACGCCATTCATTTCATTTTGTTCCTAATTACTTATTGTATTTGCCTCCTAACTTGCTGTGATACATATACAACAGCGTCCAGGCTGCTCTGTACCACAGCGCTCTGTTGGTCAGTCTCCATTTAAAAAATATTCTGCTTTTCTATCTTTCCCATCTTATACTGCATCTGCAAATTTTAGTCCATTAACTTAACCTCTCCATATCCCTTTGCAGATGCTTTGTGTTCTCCTTACAACTTACCCTCCGACCTCTCTTTGTATCATCAATGAATTTGACTACAACACACTCCGTCCCTTTGTTCAGGTCATTAATATAGAGTGGGATTTTCCTCCTCCCGTGCAGTGTAATCTGCAGCAATGAAGGGTGGTTCACCAGTGACCGGCGACAGGATCCTCCGGTCCCGCCATTGTCAACGGGATTTCCCGTTGAACCGGGAAACCTGCGGCAGGGGTGCACCGTCAGCAGGACCATGAGATCCGCCAGCGTGATTGGCCAGAAAACCCTGCCCACTGTTAACAGTTGTGGCTTCCACACTAGTCTTTGTGGCATTCCATTTGTTTCAGGTTAGATCAATCAGTTTGGGAACATTAGGCTGAATTGCCCCTTTCTGTTCTCTAAATTCTATGTAACTCTATGCAATCATTTATTATTTATATTTTAAAAAACCTCTTGGGCGGGATTCTCCAGACCGCCAGCTGCGTTTTCCAGAGTGGCGCGCCCTCGCCGGCAGCGGGATTCCCCGTTTCCACCACCTGCCAATGGGATTTCCCTTTTGGCCACCCCACGCCGCCAGGATACCCGCAGGCATGAGTGTGCTGCCGGCCCAATGGAAAATCACACCGGCGGAAAATCCCACTGCTTATATCTGGTACAGGGAAACCACTCAGGCACTTCTTCATTGATGTGCCTGAGATCCCAATAATCAAAGCCTGCTTCCTTCAGCACATTTGGAAAACAGATCGGGCGGGATTTTCCAGTCCCAGCCACCGCGGGAATCATCATGGTGGGGGAGTGGAAAATTTAATGGACCAGCAAAAGGTCTGTTGACACCGGGCAGGAATTTCCATCGTGGACTGGAAAATCATGCCCAAAATGGAGCATTTCACTTCCAAAAAGCTGATCTATATTTAATTTGATAATTACAGAATTAAGGGTCTGAAGACTAAATGAATTGAACTTTTACACCAGCAGAAATCTACCAGTTCAGGAGCCAGGAGGAAGTCAAGATGTCAGTAAAGTGAGTTAATGGTCATTTTTGCTTCACAAAATACAACTTGAAAAATGGATGACTTTATTTTTCTACAGCATAGACTGTGTATAAATTATATAAACCCAATACACCAATATACTGTTACCAGTAAGAGAGATACATTGATCACAATCTATCATTTTATATTGTATTTGCTCCAAAAGAAATGCTGGAGAGCTGACAATATTAAAGAATTGTTATTGTTTCCATAGGCCAACACCTGAAGAGGCAATGCTATGGTCTGAGTCTATGGATAAACTGTTATCTCGGGGAGGTAAAGTCACATGTTACTGTGCAGTATAGTTGTGGTGAACATGTGTTATTCTCTGCGCCTTGTTATGCTATTGTTATACCGTCAATTCACTGTGAGACCGTGAGAATGAGTGAACATTAGGCTTTAATATCCATGAACTCACCTACCAGAGTCGGCTGTACAAATGAGTGCCACCCACAGGTGGCCGGACTATATATGGCCCCGGTGAGGGTGGAGCCAGAGGCGGAGCCCACCGGGGTTCCAGTACAGTACCTGGAAGTAGCCTGTATCATCACTTCCAGGTCATGGGTTACATCTTTATACAGACAGTACAGACAGCTCATGCATTAGGTGAAATACATTCACCACATCTATGTCTGTCATTGAAGGGAATTGTATTGATGCATATGGGGGCAACCTTCTTCTACTCCTTCTACCCACCATTTCACCTGAATCTGAAAGCCTGAAATAAAAATCTGAACTGTTTAACTTTCTCCACAGATTCTGCCAGACCTACAGTACTTCCAGCATTTTCTGTTTTCCCGTTTTTGGTTTGGTCACAGCCAGCCACGTTTTCGATGGTCTATTAAAAATGTTCACTCCTTTTCCTCAGCTGGTCTGTCTGCCTTCACAAACTTCCTCAGAAAGGAATTCAGCGAAGAGAACATTGAGTTCTGGCTGGCCTGTGAGAACTACAAGAAAATCAAGACTCCGGCAAAACTGGCCCCTGAGGCCAAGAAGATTTACTCTCAATTTATTAAAGTTGAGGCCCCCAAAGAAGTATGGAACCATTTTTGTTATTGTTTTAAAAATAAACTGACTTTATGATTATACCTATCATTGAAATGAAAATTGGAAGTGCTTTATTGAAATGTTTTAAAATCTCGATTTTCATGTTCAAATATATCCATGGCCTTGCTGCTTTCCTATAGGGATAATAATCCATGATAAAACTAATTGTCAATTGGGAAAGTATGGGCTAATAAATGAAAGATTTGTTAAAGGCAAATCATGTTTGACTAATAGTTGAGTTCTCTGTTGAAGTAGCAGGAAAGTTGTTGAAGGTAGACATGTTGATGTGCACCTGAACGTTCAATAGGCGTTTGATAAAATACCATATAATAGAATTACGAGCAAAATTCAATTCCATGGGGTTAAAGGAACAGTGGCAAGCATAGATCCAAAATTGGTGAAAGCATAGAAAGCAAAAAGGGGCAATGATCAGGGCCCAGATTCTTCGATTCTGAGGCTAAGTGCGGAGGAACCGTCGCGTTTTACGTGGACAAAATCGGCGGCGGCCCCTCACCGATGCTGCGACCGGTGAGGGCTAGCAGCCGCGCCATGTAAAATGCCTGGCCTCCATGAAATAAACGGCCGGAAAATTGCCGGGTCCGTGGCCGTGGATGCGCAAGGCGACGACCGCAGCGGTTGTGCCGGACAACATGCCGCCGGCCGTGCGTGGACCCAACCTGCCAGATAGTGCCCCCGTGGACACCCCCTCGCCAATCTCTGGCCATCCCCCACCAGTACCCCCATCCCTCGCCGAAGCCCCGCCGGCCACCAGCACGGCTCCCGTCCGACTGTGACGGCGCTGGACACAGTGGAAGCAGTCCACAGCCACCACTCCGGGTTCCCCACGGCTGGGAGCACACGCCCCCCCCACACCATCGTGAACGCGGCCCATGGGGGGCGGAGAATCTGGGGAGGGCCTTCAGACCATCCTCAGGCTGTCCCAACTGTGTGTGCCGTGCGCCGCGATGATGCCGTTTCAGAGGGGGCGGAACGTGCAAAACCTGCGTAAAACAGGCGCCGCCCCCGATTCCATCGTAAAAATGGATTCTCCGCCCGATTGCTAGAGAATCTCGCCCCAGTTGTTTTTCAGATTGGAGAGAAATATAATAATGTCGTTCCCCAGGGGTCAGTATTAGGACTACTACACTTTTTGCTCTTCAAATCAAAAGATATAATTTTGAAATAAAATTCACCCACTCTTACAATCTCACAATAGGATTCTGAAATTTCAGAACTTTGCCCCCGGCATTCAAAAACACGTCTTTCAAAGGCTGCTATATCCTTCTCCCGTCCTGGATGGATCATACACCAAGGCCCTTAGGCAAAACCTTCCAAACCCATGACCCTACCATCCAGAAGGACAAGGGCAGCAGACGCATGGGAAGACCACCACCTGGATGGCAAGTCACTTGCCATCCTGACTTGGAACAATTTTGCTGTTCCTTCACTGCCACTGGATCAGTATCCTGGAACTCGCTCTCTAGCAGCACTGTGGGTGTAGCTACACCACATGGACTGCAGTGGTACAAGAAGGTGATGTGTTGGGTGCTCTGCTACACAGACGAACCAACACGGTTGCGAATGGTACAACTCAGTTTTATTGCTAACATTTATTTACAGTGGTCAACTGGTTACTGAGGTTCGATCATAACCCTAGAATCTGTGGACCTATTCCTAATACTATCTTGTAGTGGCACTCAGCACATGGTGGATGTCTGAGTGGCTTGCTATGAGCTCTGTGCCCTGAGCTGTCTCCTGCTGGAATGCTCAGGAAGTGTCATGTTCCCTGTTTTGTACTGTGTATGCTCTTGCTTGTGATTGGCTGCGGTGTTGTGTGTGTGTTGATTGGTCCGTTGATCTGTCCATCAGTATGTATGTGCTATGATGTTTACCTGAATATCATGACAGAAGGCAGCTCACCTATCTTCTCAAGGGATGGGCAATAAAGGCTGGCCTAAGCAATGATGTGCAAATCCTGTAAATGTATTCTTTAAAATGCAAACAGAAACCCAGATTGCCAGTGGTACAAGATTGGTTTTCAGATACAAGTTGCAAGTACAGACTGGATATGGGCCTTTGAAAAAAAAAAGAAGAAAATTGCTTATTGTCACAAGTAGGCTTCAAATGAAGTTACTGTGAAAAGCCCCTAGTCGCCACATTCCGGCGCCTGTTCGGGGAGGCTGATAGGGGCTTCAATTGTTACTGACTGCTAGAACATTAATGTGCCCAGGATGAGGAGGAAGGTGGCCCAAGTGACAGAAGAATACAAAGAGCCTTTTGTATGCTGTGGGCTTACTTTAATGGCCACGGTGCTGGCCCAGCAGCAGGTCGGATAGGCATTGGCAGCCCCAATGCAATTCAGTGCATGTCAGGCAATTAACTGGTTGACAAACAATAAAGCCAAAGGCCCAAATTAAATAGTCATGAAACAAATTAAAAGTTTAAATGGCTGCAGTATAAACAGACTGGCCCTCATCTTTAATGAAGTTTACTGCATGTGAGAATTCCCAGAAGACATAAGTAAATCAATTTTTATTTATTTTCCTAAAAAGCCCGGAGCGACTGAATGTGAACTCCATCAGTCTGCTGAGTCAGATTAATAATTTTTTCCTCAAGAATGGTGAATAGGGCCCGGTGAAAGATAAAGCCAGGCATTTCAGCTCTTTAGTGCTATTTTTATTGTACGCATGCAATCAGAAAGACCCATAGAAATATAGATAATAGAAGCAGGAAGAGGCCATTCGGCCCTTCAAGCCACTCTGCCATTCATTATGATCATGGCTGATCATCAAGTTCAATACCCTGATCCCACTTTCCCCTCATATTCTTTGAACCCTTTAGCCCCAAGAGCTACACCAAATTCCTTCTTGAAAGTGCAAAACATTTTGGCCTCAACTACTTTCTGTGGTAGCGATAACCACAGATTCACAACTCACTGGGTTGTGTCGATATCGGCGGGAGAATCAGCTGGTGAGTCAGTTTCAGCGGGAGCAGTGAGGAAGTGGCTGCTGGGAGGTAAGTCTGTCCTTTAAAAGCACTTGTCTTTGCAGGGGCAGGCCAGTCGATTTCGGCGGGAGAATCAGCTGGTGAGTCAGTTTCAGCGGGAGCATTGCGGAAGTGGCTGCTGGGAGGCAAGTCTGTCCTTTAAAAGCACTTGTATTTGCAGGGGCAGGCCAGTCGATTTCGGCGGGAGAATCAGCTGGTGAGTCAGTTTCAGCGAGAGCAGTGCGGAAGTGGCTGCTGGGAGGTAAGTTTGTCCTTTGAAAGCACTTGTCTTTGCAGGGGCAGGCCAGTCGATTTCGGCGGGAGAATCAGCTGGTGAGTCAGTTTCAGCGGGAGCAGTGCGGAAGTGGCTGCTGGGAGGTAAGTCTGTCCTTTAAAAGCACTTGTCTTTGCAGTGGCAGGTCAGTCGATTTCGGCGGGAGAATCAGCTGGTGAGTCAGTTTCAGCGGGTGCAGTGCGGAAGTGGCTGCTGGGAGGGAAGTCTGTCCTTTAAAAGCACTTGTCTTTGCAGGGGCAGGCCAGTCGATTTCGGCGGGAGAATCAGCTGGTGAGTCAGTTTCAGCGGGAGCAGTGCGGAAGTGGCTGCTGGGAGGTAAGTCTGTCCTTTAAAAGCACTTGTCTTTGCAGGGGCAGGCCAGTCGATTTCGGCGGGAGAATCAGCTGGTGAGTCAGTTTCAGCGGGAGCAGTGCGGAAGTGGCTGCTGGGAGGTAAGTCTGTCCTTTAAAAGCACTTGTCTTTGCAGGGGCAGGCCAGTCGATTTCGGCGGGAGAATCAGCTGGTGAGTCAGTTTCAGCGGGAGCAGTGCGGAAGTGGCTGCTGGGAGGTAAGTCTGTCCTTTAAAAGCACTTGTCTTTGCAGTGGCAGGTCAGTCGATTTCGGCGGGAGAATCAGCTGGTGAGTCAGTTTCAGCGGGTGCAGTGCGGAAGTGGCTGCTGGGAGGGAAGTCTGTCCTTTTAAAGCACTTGTCTTTGCAGGGGCAGGCCAGTCGATTTCGGCGGGAGAATCAGCTGGTGAGTCAGTTTCAGCGGGAGCAGTGCGGAAGTGGCTGCTGGGAGGTAAGTCTGTCCTTTAAAAGCACTTGTCTTTGCAGGGGCAGGCCAGTCGATTTCGGCGGGAGAATCAGCTGGTGAGTCAGTTTCAGCGGGAGCAGTGCGTAATTGGCTGCTGGGAGGTAAGTCTGTCCTTTAAAAGCACTTGTCTTTGCAGGGGCAGGCCAGTTGATTTCGGCGGGAGTGGAGCTGGCTGGTTAGTCAATTTCAGCAGGAGCTGAGAATTTTTTTTTTTTTTTAATTAATGTTTTAGGCGGGAACAGGAAGTCGACCCACGGACGTCTGGGAAGACCCTCACCAATAAATTCTGGTGGAGAGGAAACCCGAGACACTACACGTGTAGTGTCTCCCACCCGCCCTCCTCCTCTAACCTAATAATAAAACCCATTGGTCTGAGGTAAGTACCATATTTTATTATATTATTATTATTTTTTATAAAAAATTTAATTTAGTTGTTAGCCAGATCTTGGTAGAAAGTTAGAGGAATGGCAGGGAAGGGAGTGCAATGTTCCTCCTGCAGGATGTTTGAGGTGAGGGATGCCGTTAGTGTCCCTGCTGATTTTACCTGCAGGAAGTGCTGCCATCTCCAGCTCCTCCAAGACCGAGTTAGGGAACTGGAGCTGGAGTTGGAAGAACTTCGGATCATTCGGGAGGCAGAAGGGGTCATAGATAGCAGCTTCAGGGAATTAGTTACACCAAAGATTGGAGATAGGTGGGTAACTGTAAGAGGGACTGGGAAAAAGCAGTCAGTGCAGGGATCCCCTGCGGTCGTTCCCCTGAGAAACAAGTATACCGCTTTGGTTACTTGTGGGGGGGGACTTACCAGGGGTAAGCCATGGGGTACGGGCCTCTGGCACGGAGTCTGTCCCTGTTTCTCAGAAGGGAAGGGGGGAGAGGAGCAGAGCATTAGTAATTGGGGGCTCTATAGTCAGGGGCACAGATAGGCGATTTTGTGGGAGCGTGAGAGACTCTCGTTTGGTATGTTGCCTCCCAGGTGCAAGGGTACGTGATGTCTCGGATCGTGTTTTCTGGGTCCTTAGGGGGGAGGGGGAGCAGCCCCAAGTCGTGGTCCACATTGGCACTAACGACATAGGTAGGAAAGGGGACAAGGATGTCAGGCAGGCTTTCAGGGAGCTAGGATGGAAGCTCAGAACTAGAACAAACAGAGTTGTTATCTCTGGGTTGTTGCCCGTGCCACGTGATAGTGAGATGAGGAATAGGGAGAGAGAGCATTTAAACACGTGGCTACAGGGATGGTGCAGGCGGGAGGGATTTAGATTTCTGGATAACTGGGGCTCTTTCTGGGGAAAGTGGGACCTCTACAGACAGGATGGTCTACATCTGAACCTGAGGGGCACAAATATCCTGGGGGGGAGATTTGTTAGTGCTCTTTGGGGGGGTTTAAACTAATGCAGCAGGGGCATGGGAACCTGGATTGTAGTTTTAGGGTAAGGGAGAATGAGAGTATAGAGGTCAGGAGCACAGATTTGACGTCGCAGGAGGGGGCCAGTGTTCAGGTAGGTGGTTTGAAGTGTGTCTACTTCAATGCCAGGAGTATACGAAACAAGGTAGGGGAACTGGCAGCATGGGTTGGTACCTGGGACTTCGATGTTGTGGCCATTTCAGAGACATGGATAGAGCAGGGACAGGAATGGATGTTGCAGGTTCCGGGGTTTAGCTGTTTTAGTAAGCTCAGAGAAGGAGGCAAAAGAGGGGGATGTGTGGCGCTGCTAGTCAAGAGCAGTATTACGGTGGCGGAGAGGATGCTAGATGGGGACTCTTCTTCCGAGGTAGTATGGGCTGAAGTTAGAAACAGGAAAGGAGAGGTCACCCTGTTGGGAGTTTTTTATAGGCCTCCTAATAGTTCTCGGGATGTAGAGGAAAGGATGGCGAAGATGATTCTGGATAAGAGCGAAAGTAACAGGGTAGTTATTATGGGAGACTTTAACTTTCCAAATATTGACTGGAAAAGATATAGTTCGAGTACAATAGATGGGTCGTTTTTTGTACAGTGTGTGCAGGAGGGTTTCCTGAAACAATATGTTGACAGGCCAACAAGAGGCAAGGCCACGTTGGATTTGGTTTTGGGTAATGAACCAGGCCAGGTGTTGGATTTGGAGGTAGGAGAGCACTTTGGGGACAGTGACCACAATTCGGTGACGTTTACGTTAATGATGGAAAGGGATAAGTATACACCGCAGGGCAAGAGTTATAGCTGGGGGAAGGGCAATTATGATGCCATTAGACGTGACTTGGGGGGGATAAGGTGGAGAAGTAGGCTGCAAGTGTTGGACACACTGGATAAGTGGAGCTTGTTCAAGGATCAGCTCCTGCGTGTTCTTGATAAGTATGTACCGGTCAGGCAGGGAGGAAGGCGTCGAGAGAGGGAACCGTGATTTACCAAGGAAGTGGAATCTCTTGTTAAGAGGAAGAAGGAAGCCTATGTGAAGATGAGGTGTGAAGTTTCAGTTGGGGCAATGGATAGTTACAAGGTAGCGAGGAAGGATCTAAAGAGAGAGCTAAGACGAGCAAGGAGGGGACATGAGAAGTATTTGGCAGGAAGGATCAAGGAAAACCCAAAAGCTTTCTATAGGTATGTCAGGAATAAGCGAATGACTAGGGAAAGAGTAGGACCAGTCAAGGACAGGGATGGGAAATTGTGTGTGGAGTCTGAAGAGATAGGCGAGATATTAAATGAATATTTTTCGTCAGTATTCACTCAGGAAAAAGATAATGTAGTGGAGGAGAATGCTGAGCCGCAGGCTAATAGAATAGATGGCATTGAGGTACGTAGGGAAGAGGTGTTGGCAATTCTGGACAGGCTGAAAATAGATAAGTCCCCGGGACCTGATGGGATTTATCCTAGGATTCTCTGGGAGGCCAGGGAAGAGATTGCTGGACCTTTGGCTTTGATTTTTATGTCATCATTGGCTACAGGAATAGTGCCAGAGGACTGGAGGACAGCAAATGTGGTCCCTTTGTTCAAAAGGGGGAGCAGAGACAACCCCGGCAACTATAGACCGGTGAGCCTCACGTCTGTAGTGGGTAAAGTCTTGGAGGGGATTATAAGAGACAAGATTTATAATCATCTAGATAGGAATAATATGATCAGGGATAGTCAGCATGGCTTTGTGAAGGGTAGGTCATGCCTCACAAACCTTATTGAGTTCTTTGAGAAGGTGACTGAACAGGTAGATGAGGGTAGAGCAGTTGATGTGGTGTATATGGATTTCAGCAAAGCGTTTGATAAGGTTCCCCACGGTAGGCTATTGCAGAAAATACGGAGGCTGGGGATTGAGGGTGATTTAGAGATGTGGATCAGAAATTGGCTAGCTGAAAGAAGACAGAGGGTGGTGGTTGATGGGAAATGTTCAGAATGGAGTACAGTCACAAGTGGAGTACCATAAGGATCTGTTCTGGGGCCGTTGCTGTTTGTCATTTTTATCAATGACCTAGAGGAAGGCGCAGAAGGGTGGGTGAGTAAATTTGCAGACGATACTAAAGTCGGTGGTGTTGTCGATAGTGTGGAAGGATGTAGCAGGTTACAGAGGGATATAGATAAGCTGCAGAGCTGGGCTGAGAGGTGGCAAATGGAGTTTAATGTCGAGAAGTGTGAGGTGATTCACTTTGGAAGGAATAACAGGAATGCGGAATATTTGGCTAATGGTAAAGTTCTTGAAAGTGTGGATGAGCAGAGGGATCTAGGTGTCCATGTACATAGATCCCTGAAAGTTGCCACCCAGGTTGATAGGGTTGTGAAGAAGGCCTATGGAGTGTTGGCCTTTATTGGTAGAGGGATTGAGTTCCGGAGTCAGGAGGTCATGTTGCAGCTGTACAGAACTCTGGTTCGGCCGCATTTGGAGTATTGCGTACAGTTCTGGTCACCGCATTATAGGAAGGACGTGGAGGCTTTGGAGCGGGTGCAGAGGAGATTTACCAGGATGTTGCCTGGTATGGAGGGAAAATCTTATGAGGAAAGGCTGATGGACTTGAGGTTGTTTTCGTTGGAGAGAAGAAGGTTAAGAGGAGACTTAATAGAGGCATACAAAATGATCAGGGGGTTAGATAGGGTGGACAGTGAGAGCCTTCTCCCGCGGATGGAAATGGCTGGCACGAGGGGACATAACTTTAAACTGAGGGGTAATAGATATAGGACAGAGGTCAGGGGTAGGTTCTTTACGCAAAGAGTAGTGAGGCCGTGGAATGCCCTACCTGCTACAGTAGTGAACTTGCCAACATTGAGGGCATTTAAAAGTTTATTGGATAAACATATGGATGATAATGGCATAGTGTAGGTTAGATGGCTTTTGTTTCGGTGCAACATTGTGGGCCGAAGGGCCTGTACTGCGCTGTATTGTTCTATGTTCTATGTTCTATGGGTGAAGAGATATTTCTCCTTACCTCAGTCCTAAAAGGTTTACCCTTTATCTTCAAACTATGACCCCCTAGTTCTGGACTCTCCACTATCAGGAATATTCTTTCCGAATCTACCCTGTATAATCCTGTTAGAATTTTATAAGTTTCTATGAGATCCCCTCTCACTCTTAAAGATGTAAAAGATGTGTTTTATTGATTAAAGGAAGGCGTTTGATGAAGTGAAACATTAAGAACTGATGAGCATGTTTAGGCTCTTGACCTTGATGGCAAAGATCTTAAAGTAGTAAGAAATCTGTATTGGGAAAAAAACTGCAGCTGTAAAAGATGAGGATTGATCTGAGTGATTTTGCGAAGTTTAGAAGACGGGTCAGGCAGAGGTATGTTTTCTCGTCAAATGTATACAATTTATGTGATGAAAATATTCTTGGAGAGATTGAAGACCTTCCTGGATTATTTGTTGGAGGTGACAACTTTAATAATATAAGATACGGCAATGACACCATCCTTGATGCCGATTCTGAAGATTTTGGATAGGGTATTGAGTGAAAGTGAGAAGAGAGGGCTGAGCATAAATTGTAATGAAACAAAATGTCTCAGTGTCCAACCGGAAAATCATACAAGAATGGAAGATCACAATGAAGAATGGAAAGATCAAACGGGTAGATAAATTTTACTCCCCAGGAAATATGTTAAAAGCAAAAGAAATGTGCAATCAAGAAATAAGACAACGGGTTGAAATTGCCAAAGATGCAATTCAGAAAACAAAAACGATTATATCAACTCAAAATTAGCCATGTAAACTAAGCGGAGAATCCTGGAATGCTACATCACAATTTTGGCATACAGAAGAGAGTGCTGGCTGCTCGATGAAGCAATGCAGAGAAGAGTTGAGGCTGCAGAGATAGAACCATTGAATCCCTACAGTGCAGAAAGAGGCCATTCGGCCCATTGAAGCTGCACTGACCCTCTGAAAGTGCACCCTACCTAGGCCCAATCCCCCACCCTATCCCTGTAACTCTAACTAACGTATGGGTCAATTTCATCATGGCCAATCCATCTAACCTGCACATATTTGGACTGTGGGAGGAAACCAGAGCACCCGGAGGAAACCCACGCAGACACGGGGAGAATGTGCAAACTCCACACAGACAGTTATCCAAAGCCGGAATTGAAACCAGGGGTGGGATTCTGTGGGAATCGGCGGGGCGGGCAACTCCGGCGGGAAAGAGTGGCGTGAACCACTCCGGCGTCAGGCCGCCCCAAAGGTGCAGAATCCTCCGCATCTTCAGGGGCTAGGCCGGCGTCGGAGTGGTTTGCGCCGCGCCGGCTGGCGGGGAAGGGGCTTGGCGCCACGCCAACCGGCACCGAGGGGCCACCGCCAGCCGGTGCGAGTTGGCATATGCGCGGGAGCGCCAGCGTGTGCTGGTCTCATCCCAGCGCATGCGCAGGGGGGATCATCTCCGCGTCAGTCATGGCGGAGGACCACAGCGGCCGACACGGGAGAATAGAGTGCCCCCACGGCGCAGGCCCGCCCGCGGATCGGTGGGCCCCCATCTGTCGCCGACCGGCGCGGCGCGATTCCCGCCCCCGCCAAATCGCCGGCGCCGGAAAATTCGGCAGCCGGCGGGGGCGGGATTCACACCGCCCTTTGCCGATTCTCCGACCCGGCGGGGGGTCAGAGAATCCCACCCCAGGTCCCTGGCACTATGGGGTAGCAGTGCTAACCACTTTGCTACCGTGCCACTCCCTGTGGGAGTTTGTGGGTGTGTAGCTTTTGAAGCAAATTATGAAGATATCTTGGACAAGTCACACAAGTCAGACCAAAGATGAAATGCGAGTAAAATCTGAGACCTAAAGAATTCTACTGACTAAGATCAGGAAGAGACAGCAGGAATTTCTTGGGTAAGTAATAAAAAATCATGATTTGGAAAGTCTGATGTTGTTGGAAAGATCGATGGTAAAAGAGATCGAGGTAGACAAAGAAGGATCTTGCTAAAGCGTCTCGCCAAATAGATGAATTTACCACCAACAAAGATAATCCACGCAATGGAGGTTCTTGGTCGTCAATGCCTTCTAAGAGCATGATAGCTGAAAAGAGAGAGAGAAATGCCATGGCTTGAATCCCTTTAAGGATGGACATTGTGGCCTCCAAGAGCTGTCAGTCAATCAGAGGGCTGGTAACTCTTCTGCCCCAGCAGCACCACCGAGACCGCTGGCCATTGCTGTGACTGCAACCACTCGGGACCATCCACAATGGAGGAGGTCCCGGAATGACAGTCAATGAGTCCAGCTCACTTGGGCCAGTCAGGCAAACCCCAGCAAGTTGGGGGATGGGGGTATTTGATGATAGTTACAAAGGGCAGGGTGTTGTTTCAGCGGTGAACAGCTTTGTCACCGTGGTGACCATCCATGAGCTCCAGAGTGCCTGATTAAGATGTCCCTGCCGAAACGCACAAACGGTTACTGTGCCCCAACACATGTAATGTAGCTACCACCTGGGAGAATACTGAAGAGTCTCAAATGGCCTCCTCAACCTTCCCTGCCTGTCAGTAAATTGCAGGAAGGTGTCAGGACCTCCACCCCTCATGTTCCCTTGTGATTCTATGCAACCTGCCCTCCCTGCTCCCACCCCCACTCACCCACAAACGCATCCTCCCAGTGAGTGGCATGCACCTCAAGGTCAGAGACAGGGGCTGCAGCAGTGTGTCTCCTGTCCTGACCCACTCTCCCTGGAAGTACAGCTCCATGAGGTAAGGACAGCTTCACAGAACCGGCCATCACTCGTCCGATATACATGACCAGGATGAAAGGGAAGTTTCTAAGAGGTGCAGGTTAGGACAAGAAGTCCAGGATTGACAATGACCAACGTACAACCACAGGAAATTATTCAGCTTTTGTACACATCATAGAGATGCATTTTCAAACTTTATTCATCCAGGCCTTTAACTAACGGAGGAATGTTTGAGTTATATTTAAATCTGACAAATTTGATTGATGACCGAGTTTTGATTTGCGGGTGTAATTATTGGTGATTCAGTTCTGACCTAGCTGTGGATATATTGGCAGGAAGAATGTAAGTGCACAAGGAAGAATTAAATAAAAAGGATTTGGCCCTGGTGGCCTACTCTTTAGAATGCCCCATGGAGGCATCCATAGCCATATCCATTGCCTGTATATCCGCACTATCCACATGATAACCAGCGAGCCGTAGCCAGGGTCAGTTGGAACTTCCACACATTCATCAATTCGTTGTCAACTTTGATGCAGTTTCTGAGGTTTCATCACATGACCTCTCATCTCCCATTCCCCAACCAGTAAACAGCCAATTTATTTTATCCTTCTCCAATATTTTCTGTGGGAGATAGTGGTACAGTGGAAATGTCACTGGACTAATATTGCAGAGGTGTATTTTAATGCTCTGGGAACACTGGTTTCAAATCCCACCATGGATTTGGCAGCCGGTGGAATTTGCATTAATTTAATCAAATCTTGAGCATAACGTTAGGCTTGTGTCTAATGATGGCTGTGAAGCCATCTTCGATTGTTGAAAAAAACAATCTGGTTCAGTAATATCCTTTGAGAGAAGGAAATCTGCTAACCTTACCTGGTCTGGCCTACATGTGACTCCAGACCCATAACAATGTGGTTACCTCTAAACTGCCCCCTGAAATGGCCTATGAAGCCACTTAATTCAAGGGAAATGATGGCCTCACTTCCCATGAAAGAACAAATATTTTTTTTTAATTTTGATAAACAGGGGCTGGGATTCCCCAGCCAGGGAGTGCACAATCTGAGTATAACAACACGGAAGACAGTGCTACAGAAGCCAAAGGCCTGGGTGTGGTGCAGTGGCTAGCGCTTGGAGAGACATCACTGTGCAGGAGGCCCCCTCCATTCGGACCCAGTCCGCCTCCGGTTCCCTCAGCCACCCCTTCACTCTCTCCGTGTTTGCCCCCAGTGGTAGAATGGGAGGTTCAGTAGGCCAGGCTTCCCACATGTTGCCCTCGCTGTAAGATGGTCTTAGGTTCCGAGGGACTCTACCCTCCAAGATGAAGGCCATGATTATCTTCTCGACCCTGGTGAAGAAGGATTTGTGGATGAAGATTGGGAGTGATCTGAATACGAAGTGGAACCTAGGAGGCATGTTTATTTTGACCGTCTGTACCCTTCGCGCTAGCGAAAGAGTGAGTGAATCCCATCTGTACAGATCCCTCTTCACCTTCTCCACCAGGCTGGAGAGGTTCCATCTGTGAAGCCTCGTCCAGGTGTGGGCCACTTGTATCCCCAGGCACCTGGTGTTTCATCCAGCTCTGCTCCTTACTCTTGGGGGTTCACTGGGATGATTTTGATCTTTCCGAGGTTGAGTTTGTAACCTGAGAAGGCACCAAAATCCCTAACGATTCCTGTTATCTTTCCCATGCTAGCTAGGGGGTTCGAAACATAGAGGAGCAGGTCATCCTCATACAGTGAGACTCTATGCTCTCTGCCCCCACTCCAAATGCCCCTCCAGCACTCCGCGAATCTAAGGGCAATGGCCAGTGGTTCGATTGCCAATGCACAGAGGGGGGATAATGGGCATCCCTGCCTTGTTCCCCTGTGCAGCCGAAGGTATTCAGAGTGGTGGCATTCGTCCATACACTCGGCATAGGAGCGCTGCACAGGAGCTTCACCCACGCGGTACACCCAACTATTTACACCTCCATGAGGTACCTCCATTCTACTCGTCTCAGCATCCAGGGAGATAATCACCTCTGGTGTCCTCTCCCCATATGGGATCATTATTAATTCAGCAGGCATCTGATGTTCACTGTTAGTGTCTGCCTTTGACAAACTCTGATCATCCGTGATCACTTCTGGCAGGAACTCTCCAGGCGCGTCACCAGTGTTTTCGTTCAGGCCTTTGAATCAGTGTTTAAGAGAGCAATGGGCCTGTATGCTCCACACTCTGTCGGGATTTTGTCCTTTTTGGGGATCAATGAGATTGAGGTTTGGGTCAGCGTGGGCGTCAGGGCACCTTTGACAGTGAGTCGTTAAACTTCTCCAGCAAGTGCAGGGCCAGTACTGCTGCAAATTGTTTGTTAAAGTCTATCAGGAACCCATCCGGTCCCGGCGCTTTCCCTGACTGCATGGAATTAATGTATTCCACAATTCCACCCAGCTCTAGCGTTGCTCCCAGCCCTTGTTTCCTGTCCTTCCCCACCACTGGGGGAACTGTTCCATCACCGAATCCTCCTCCGGGGGTTCGGAGGTGTATAGCCCTCAGTAAAAGTTTGCAAAGACCTCGTTAAACTCGTTTGGATCTGCTACCATTCCACCACTTCTCTCCCTAACTTACCCTATCTCTTGCGGCTGCTTGCTTTCTTAGCTGGTGTGCTGGCAAGTGGCTGGCCTTGTCTCCAGGTTCATAGAAGGCCCCCATGCCTGGTGGAGCTGGTGAACTGCTTTCCTTGTGGAGAGCAGGTCAAATTCCATCTGCAGATTTTTCCTCTCCGCCAGCAGTTCCACGGTTGAGGCTATAGAGTGTCACTGGTCCACCTCCAGTATGGAGTCAATCAGCCGCTGCTTGGCTACCCTCTCCTTCTTGTCCCTAAGAGCCCTACAGGTTATAATTTCCTCCCTGATCACCACCTTCTGTGCTTCCCAGAAAGTGGTGGATGAGACCTCCCCATTCTGGTTGCCGGTTACATAACCGTGGATGGCTTGGGATATCCTTGCACAGAATTCCTTATCGATGAGGAGAGCTGCACCGAGCCTCCATGGGGGCTGTTGGGCCCAGCTCTTCTGCAAACTCACGTCTATGTAATGTGGCATGTGGTCGAGGATTACAATCACTGACTATTCCACCTTTGCCGCCCCTGGAAGCACCCTTTTCCCTACGACAAAAAAGCCTGTATGCGAGTAGGCCTTGAGCACATGGGAGAAGAAGGGACATTATTTTTCTCTCAGGTGATTGAACCTCCATGGGCCTACCTCGCCCCCCTCCCATCCGCTCCAAAAAGGTGTTCAGTTCTCGTGCCGTTGGTGAAACGGTTCCTGTCCTGGGGTTGGATCTGTCCATTGTTGGGGCCTGTAACACAGTTAAAGTTCCCCCCACCATGATAAGTCGATGGGCATCTAGGTCTGGGATTTTGCCTATTTTTTTTTGACTAATTCTGCATCGTCCAAGTTTGGGGCATAATATATTTACCAAGACTACCTGGCTCCTTCCAGGGTCCCGCTGACCAGAACATATCACCCCCTAGCTTGTGTCTGTCACTGTGAATGAAACTGTCCTGTTGATTAGTATGGCCACCCCCCTTGGGGTGAAACATGAATGAAACGCTTGTCCCCCCCATCCCTTCCTTACCCACAGTCGGTCCCTCTCTCTGTAGGAAAGCTACCCACCCTCAGACTCTTGAGGTAGGTTGAGGCCCCTCATGTTCCATGTTACTATCTGGATGTGGGGTGTTCAGCCATACTCACCATGTGGGCCTGGTCCTGTTTGTCCTGGCCAGCCCTTGCTCACAGGCCATTCAAGATGATTACCGTCTACTTCCTCATTCTCACCATCTCCACGTGTTGTCTGCTGCAACCAGTGCTTTACCCTCTCCCTTCCGACCCCCATCTGTTTTTTCCCTTGTCCCCCCCTACCATTGTGCTCCCTCTTCCTAGTCCCCCCTTCCCCTCTTGGCTTTACTCCCTTCTTTACCTCCACCAACCCCTCCATTTTCACCCTTCGTTTCCCCTGAACTTCTGTTTTTCCCTTCCCCTCTGCTAGGCATCCATCCCTCCCTCGAGGGATGGATGCCTCGCCACAGCCTCCTCCTTCGCTGTACTTCCATACAGCAGACTGCTTGCTAGTGCAGCAGCTCCCCTAACAGTCGGATTCCCCTATTTGACCCCGTCTACCTCTCTCCCCCCTTCCCCCCTCTCTCCGCGCTTCTGCCTGTGGTCATCCCTGCCCTTCTCAAATTCTTACAGCCCACGTTCTGGCCATTGCCCTCTATCGTTGATTGCCCAGTCCATTTTTCTAGACAAACATGTTGGCCTCCTCCAGGCATCAAAGTAGTGTTCTTTGCCCTGGGACGTGACCCATCGCTTGACGGGGTAGTACAAGCCAAACCGCACCCCACTTTTGCACAGTGCGGATTTGACACCGTTGAGTTCTGCCCGCCACTTGGCCAGGTCGGCAGCAATGTCCTGGTACAGGTGGATGGAATTTCCTTCCCACTTGCACCCTCTTGCGTTCTTCGCCCACCTCAGGATCTGCCCTCTGCCCTGGTACCTGTGGAGCTTCACAATTATCACCCGCAGTTGTTCCCCAGCCCTGGGCCACAGCCGGAGACCCGTGAGCGTGGTCTAGCTCCGGGGGCTTGGTGAAGCCCTCCTCGCAGACCAGTTTCCCGAGCATCACTGCTATGTATTCTGTGGCATTTCTCCCCTGCGTTCACTCCGGCAACCCCACGATTCAAAGCTTTTGCCAACACGTTCGTTTCTCCTGGTCGTCAACTTTATCTTTCAACCCCGTGTGGATCTTAACCAGGCTCACTACCTCAGCCTCAAGTGCTGTGACCCAGTCTCCTTGGACTGTGACAGCCTTTTTGAGATCCCAAATTAACTGAGCCTCTGGTCTCCGCTCCATATTGTCCATTGCCTCCCTCATGGGGGCCGTCACGGTTTCCACGGTTGCCGCAACGGCTGCCAGGAGGTCTCTTCTCATCGCCTCCCTATGTCTCTGGAGCTCGGAGGTGATGAAGCCTGTCAATTTGTCCAGCGCCTGGGTCTACTTGCACACACTAATTAACTCACATATTTCAGTAAACATTTTAATAAAGCAATGTTAAATAAAGATTCTAACACAGCAAATATGGTAGATTGTTTTAAGTATCCATGCTAGGAAGTACAGAGGATCTGAGGGACCTGAAGTCGGCAGGACAGGTAGATAAGGTGGTTAAGAAAACATATGGTATTCTTGCCTTGATTAGCTGAGGCATAGAATATAAGAGCAGGAATATAAGAGCAGGGATGTTATGATGGAGCTGACTAAAATGCTCGTTAGTCCACAGCTAGAGTACTGTGTGCAGTTCTGGTTGTGACACAATAGGAAGGAAGTGATTGCACTAGACAGAGTGCAGAGGAGTTTCACCAGGATGTTGCCTGTCTGGAGACTTTCAGCTATGAAGAGAGGCTGGTTAGGCTGCGTTTGTTTTCCTTAGAGCAGAGAAGGATGAGAGGGCTCCTGATTGAGGTGTATAAAATTATGAGGGGCATAGATAGGGTGGACAGGAAGGAGCTTTCACCTTTAGCAGAGGGTACAATAACCAGAGCACATAGATTTAAGGTAAGGCAGCAGATTTAGAGAGGGTTTGAGGAAAAATATTTTCCCCCAGAGGGTTGAGGGAATGTGGAACTCACTGCCTGAAAGGATGGTAGAGTCTGGAAACCTCACAACATTTAAGAAGCATACCAGGCTACTGGCCAAGTGCAGAAAAATGGGATTAGAATAAATCGGTGCTTGATGGCTGGCAGAGCTACGATGGGCTGTAAAACTCTCTGACTTTATGATCTCATTAATCATCACCGAAGAATAATCATTTCACAAGATTTGTTTTTAGATAAGCAACAGTTTCCAGGCAATCGAAACTTACAGCACTGACATATTCCTTTACCTATTTCATAAGTTGCGTTTATTCCAAGCATATTTCTAATTTCTAGCGTTGGTTCTGCTTCATGTTAGTGACTGTGCTACACTGTTTAAATGATGTGCCTGCCATAGCTGAATGGTTGGAGATATATGGGAGCAGCAGGAGCTGGGAATGAGTTCTGCTTCATTGGAGTGCGTGTAATGGAGTATCTGGATGTGAGGCATGAGTCCTGAGTGTTGGAGGTTGGTACTGGTGAGTTATGGGGTGTGATGCACTGAGCAGCATGAGAGGATGTTAGAGCAATGGTGACGATGCAATCGTTGGCTTTGACCACCAAAATGAGGCCATTAAACCTCTTGTGACCAGATGCTTGGGAGAAGACATCGAAATAGACCTTCCTGGCCACTGCAGTACAGGGTCGGGCACATACAGGGTTAATATGGGACTGAGTACACTGGCACATACGCAGTGATGTAAGAAGGCACATTACCCAGACCTAGGGCTAGTGTGGTGTTGAGCAGAGATGGGTTAAGATCTGAATGGAGATGGCTCCTAGCGTGTACCTTTACTGTACTTGCTTCAAAGCTCTCCTAAAGAGCTAAACGTTTGAAACCAAAATGAACAGGCACTGCACTGCCATGCTTAAAAGAGAAGTAAGATTTAAAGCTGTACCTGCAAAAAATATTGAATGTCCATGGATCAAAAATCCAACTCACTAGATCAATCTAGAATTCTTCAAGGGTCAAAACCACTGAGAAGCACGGCATCCCTGAGACCCAATTTTTTTACATTACATCAGATCTCAGTGAAAAATCAGAGGATAAACAGGCAACACCAGAGCCAATCACTTCTCTAACAGAATGGTGAACAAGATATGGAAGAGTTATAAGGCCTCGAGACCATGTGAATCTCTATGTTTCAAGGATGTGAATTCCATGAGCAAATATGATCTGAGTGTTGTCTCATTAGTTGCCCCCGCACTCGAACTTGGTAAGAGACTAGTCCTATTTGAGGGGTGACAATCCCAGGGAGCCAGCGAACACCGTCGTTGTAGTTATCAATAAACGCCGGATTGCCAGGTTCGAAATATCGAAAACGTTGATGTCAAACTGGGCAATGCCTTTGCAAATCTTGGTTATGGTGTACCTTTGACCCGATGTCCTGCACATCTTTGGACTGTGGGAGGAAACCAGAGCCCCTGGAGGAAATCCACGCAGACACGGGGAGAAAGTGCAAACTCCACACAGTCACCCAAGCCGGGAATCAAACCTGGGACCCTGGAACTGTGAAGCAACTGTGCTAACCACTGTGCTACCCTGCTGCCCCAATGTACAATGGTTTTGAAGAGTCAATATGTGTCAACGCCCCCCCAAGAGGACATCTGCGCTTCACCTTTTTAAACGTCGCATCCTGGGCCTTGCCTCAAGCCCAAGGCCGGTGCTTCTTCAAGACCAAGTGGATGGGGGCTAGGACGGTAGTCAAATTTGGAATAAATCTTCCACGGTAATTAACCAGTCCAAGAAAAGAATGAAGTTCTGTGGCGTCTCGCGGAGCAGGAACCATTGTGATTGCCCGGACCTTCTCGCCGACCGGATATAGGCAGTCTCGGTTCAGCCGATATCCCATTTCTTTTGGGTAAAACATGCACTTCTCGCAGTGCAGGAGGATCCCATATTTAGAAAACTGCTTCAACACCACCTCAAGGTTCTGCAAATGTTCTTGGTCCATTACCCCTGTGACTAACACGTCTAAGTAAGCTGCAGATGCAGCAAACCACGCAGATGTTCTCCATGACACACTGGAAAACTGCACATGCCAAGGATACTCCGAACAGGAGCCAGGTGTACCCATAGAGTCCCTTAATTGTGACTTCCTTCTGGGAGGATTTATTAAGCTCAAGCAGTAGATAAGCATTGCTCATGTCCAATTCTGTGAATGTACAGCCACCGGCCAATGTTGCATACAAATCTTTGATGCGTGGTGAAGGGTAACGCTCCAATCTCAAAGCCGTGTTCACTGTAAATCTGCGGACTATCATATCCGGCTTCATTACGGGGACCACCGACACTGCCCAATTAATGAAGCGCACAGGTTGAATGATGCCCAGACGCGCATGGAAATATCAGGGCCGGGCTTCCCGGTCCAGCTGGAATTTGGTCACGGCCCCTTCAATGGCACCCAAGCCAGGCTGGAAAACCTTTGGGAATTTGCTCAATGCTGTGCACAGACCGCCAGACTCCACTTGGAGGATAGGCTGCCAATCCAACTGCAGCTGGTGTAGCCAATCACAGCCCAACAGGTTAGGGTCATTCCCCTGCACACCAATGAGGCGCACTAATTGGCGCCCATCAACCACCAGAGTGAGGGTGAACCCCACGATATTCATTCGCCTGTATAAACAAGCCATTATGTCAGCCAAAGACAAAGTATGCGCTCCTTGAAAAGAAAGATCAAAAATGCTCTGCACAACCAAAGAAACGGTCGCTCCCGTATCCAGCTCCATTTGGAGCATATGACCATTCACTTGTATCGGAACTGGAATAGGGGCAACACGGGGCACCAGCAAACAGTTCAGCTGCACCTCAGCCTCATCCTCAGCCTCTTCTAGGTCATCCAGGTGCAAGGCTCAGCTCCATGGCAGACGCCTGCCTCAGCCAGGGTGCCTGGAATGCTGGCCGTCCTGCTGCCGGCGGCTACACCTAGACTGGGGTTCACACGTTGCACACGGGCCGGAATCGCCTTCAGCCGAGTCCAGGGACATGGCACGTCCCGGTGGCCTGCTCTTCACCCAGATGTCAGAGTCGCAGCGGCATTTGGTGCAGTCCAGGCCACGGGGATACTACGCGAGGGGCGACGCCTCAAAACGCTCACCTCCATCCCTTGTAACTCTTGGACACCACATTCTGTGCTTTCTTGGGATAGGGAGACTTGTAGTGCCTGCTGAAAAGATAGGGAACTTCCCCCCAGAGGTTATCGTATTATTATTATCGCAGACCAAATGATTGGGGTGCATATAGGACAAACAGTTCCATACTCACAAAACTTGGCTCTCTTCCTTTTATACATTGGTTTATTGAGATACCCTACCCCAGAGGGGGAGCTCATACTCTGCAAAGAACATGGGGAAGACAAGCACTTCCACCCTATAGGTTCTGTGAAGGATATTACGCAAGGTTAATGTGTGGCTGAGCACATGGTAATGTAAGAAGGCACATGACACAGTCACAATCAGTGTGGTGTTGAGCAGAGACAGATTAAGGCATAAGCACGAATATAGCTCCAAGCCTGTACCCATTACAGTTCATGCATAAATAGCTCTACTTGTTAATCAAGACTTACAGTTAAGCTACCAAAGATGAAAAAGACTTCTTTAAGTGCCAATGCTCCAACCAACATCGTCCCAACAGCCACCTCCTTCCAATTTCTTCTGAGGATCATCCTCCAAGGCTTTCTGACTCCCTGAGGAACCATGACATCCCTACTCTATCTTCTTCACTAAAGCCTCATTGATGACCCTGAAATGTTTTCACTCCACAGGTGTTCCATCTTCCTTGTTCAGAATTACAGCATTAAAATGCAGCAGCAACCTCCTGTAATTTAGTGCAACTCCCCTTTAAGAAGGGACATACTGCCTTTAAGAACAAGAGGTTGGATGCACCATATGCTCAGTTTCTTGCTGAGCACTCAGGCAGCCAGTAGTATTGGCCTTGATTGGATCAGTGCTACAACCAGGTAAATGAGGTAGCAAATCTGTGTGCCACCTACTTCCACCGCCACAGCAAGCAGGTCATGAATCATGAGCCCCAATACCAACCAGATCTAGCCTAACTTTTTTGCCGTGCCACTTATACTTTACTCTCTCTGATCACTCACAGTCACGTTGTAGAGATTAACCTTTAATTCACACACCAGGAAGGGATTTCAGGGGCGGCACGGTAGCACAGTGGCTAGCACTGTTGCTTCACAGCTTCAGGATCCCAGGTTCGATTCCCGGTTTGGGCCACTGTCGGTGCGGCGTCTGCATGGGTTTCCTCCAGGTGCTCTGGTTTCCTCCCACAATCCAAAGATGTGCAGGTTAGGTGGATTGGCCGTGCTAAATTGCCCTCAGTGTCCAAAAAGGACAGGTGGGGTTACTGGGTAACAGTGATAGGGTGGTGTGGGCTTTGGTAGCGTGCTCTTTCCAAGCGCTGGTGCAGACTCAATGGGCCGAATGGCCTCCTTCTGCATTATAAATTCTATGATTTGGGATATTATCATACATGTTTGTCCAACGGCAAACGGAGATTCAACAGCAATCTGTGTAGTTTAGTTCAAATCCCACTTGCCGTTGCTCAGATTAATTACGTTTAGGATTGAACCTTGCACCTTCCTACTTTGTGTAGCTCAATGCCACACAGTGCGCACATTTGCCTGTGAAGTTATGTACACATATTCAAAGATACTTGCAGGAAATCTAATCTAATCATCAGCTGCAGCAAGGAAACGTCATCCCAGAACATTCATTTTCATATCTCCACTTTCTTTCTCACAGATTAACATTGATTTTACCACACGAGAGCTTATTAACAAAAGTATCAGGGAGCCATCTCCCTCCAGCTTTGACGTGGCACAGAAGTTGATCTACAGCCTGATGGCAAAAGACTGTTATCCCAGATTCCTGAGATCCAGATGCTACCTGGAATTGGTAAACAAGACGGACAGCAGTCAATCAAAATGAAGCCATTCTGTTCAAGGCGTTATGTAGAAGGAGCAATGGGGAATCAGTCCAGAAATTATATTTAGTTGCCAACTGGACACTAACAATTCTCTAAGTGATTTTCGCTCAGGCCAGTCTGAAATAATTAATGGCAAAAGTGATTAATAAAATGTTCCCAAATGTTTAAACTGCTCAAATCCCAAAGAATACACACAGTGCATTTAGTTTTTTTTATTGTCAGAAGACTTGAATGCCCCTGTGTTAATCCACTCCAGAACTGACCTAAACACTGTACTGTAGAATGTTGAACCTTGTTGTAACTAATGTTGGGGGCCTCCCACAGGAGTTGTCCTTATTTGGGATCAAAGTTTGAGCTCTGTTGTTGAAAATAATAGAGCTTTAACCAGGAACAGTAACCAAAATATTTTGCATCAGAGTCTATAATTGCGTTAAGTTAGAACAATATTGTTTGACTACATTGAGACACAATTATTGGTTAACCCATGACATGAACCCAAATTTTGTTCGATAATGAGGCTCTCACACTGACCTTGACACATTCTGATTTTCAAATCGGCTTTGACAGAATTCAAAAAGACTTTGTCATAATTGCCCTTGTAAACTGATGCATTATTCATTGTAGGTGGCACTTTTCTCCTTATTTTATTTCAGTAGTTTTTTACTTTCTGCATTTATTTGAATAAGGCACTTAACAAAAAGAGAACATCTAAACAAAGGACTGGATTAAAGACATAGACTCCAAATTTGACAGTAATGCACTTGAAGTGACTTGGGAGAGCAGAGTGACTCTGTTCATTTCTTTTACATTTGATAAGGAAGAATGTCACAGACTCTGTAAGTCACACTGTCATTGGCTACTCAAACCATTTATTACAGCCACCAGCTATTATTTTGCTATTATCAACTGCTGCCATGGTTTCCAATCTTATCACTTTGTAATAGCTACTTTTGAAATGGTTTATAGTTTTAAAAAAAGAATAAAATCATGTCGGAATTCAGGTTGTTGTACTGTATTTTAGCTTTAACCTAAATATAGTTGATTTTGTTCTCACAGAATCACAGAATTTACAATGCAGAAGGAGGCCATTCGGCCCATCGGGTCTGCACCGGCTCTTGGAAAGAGCACCCTAACAAAGCCCACACCTCCACCCTATCCCCATAACCCAGTAACCCCACCCAACACTAAGGGCAATTTTTGGACACGAAGGACAATTTAGCATGGCCAATCCACCTAACATGCCCATCTTTGGACTGTGGGAAGAAACCGGAGCACCCGGAGGAAACCCACGCACACGGGGAGAAGGGGCGAAATTCTCCGGAAACGGCGCGATGTCCGCTGACTGGCGCCCAAAACGGCGCAAATCAGACGGGCATCGCGCCGCCCCAAAGGTGCGGAATGCTCCGCATCTTTGGGGGCCGAGCCCCAACCTTGAGGGGCTAGGTCAGCGGCGGACGCATTTCCGCCCCGCCAGCTGGCGGGAAAGGCCTTTGGTGCCCCGCCAGCTGGCGCGGAAATGACATCTCCGGGCGGCGCATGCGCAGGAGCGTCAGCGGCCGCTGACGGCATTCCCGCGCATGCGCAGTGGAGGGAGTCTCTTCCGCCTCCGCCATGGTGGAGACCGTGGCAAAGGCGGAAGGGAAAGAGTGCCCCCACGGCACAGGCCCGCCCGCGGATCGGTGGGCCCCGATCGCGGGCCAGGCCACCGTGGGGGCACCCCCCCGGGGCCAGATCGCCCCGCGCCCCCCCCAGGACCCCGGAGCCCGCCCGCGCCGCCTTGTCCCACCAGTAAAGTAGGTGGTTTAATTTACGCCGGCGGGACAGGCATTTTAGTGGCGGGACTTCGGCCCATCCGGGCCGGAGAATCGAGCGGGGGGGCCCGCCAACCGGCGCGGCGCGATACCCGCCCCCGCTGAATCTCCAGTGCCGGAGACTTTGGCAACCGGCGGGGGCGGGATTCACGCCAGCCCCCGGCAATTCTCCGACCCGGCGGGGGGTCGGAGAATCTCGCCCATGGTACAGACTCCGTAAAGACAGTGACCCAAGCTGGGAATCGAACCTGGGACCTGGGAGCTATGAAGCAATTGTGCTAACCACTATGCTACCGTGCTTCTAGGGTTCTCCGATTGGTGATAGTTGTTTGAACTGTGTTCAATAAATTGAATTTAGCTTTGATAGTTAATAGTTTAAGAGGCAGATGAGGCTCCAAAGTTAAATCGTTCTGTGCATCTCGCTGTTGGAGCCGGGATGAATTTCTGCCTGCCTCAGATTATGTTCACATGTTTGTCACTCAAAGTTAAAGTTGGGACTAATACTGCGGTAGAAGGTGTAAAATGTATTACACCATCAGGCCATACACTCCTGTTATCCCCTGTTACATTTTCATTGATGTCTCAGTTCACTGAGCACACTCAGAATTGACGCTACTTAATCACATTCTGATTTACCTTCTCTTCCCTTCCACTCTTTCCAAGTTTGTGGTCTACTTCCTTTCATCTCGGGTTCCTCGCTGTTAAAAATAGCTCATTAACAGCAACCAAATTGCAAAAACAAACTTTATTTTAAATACAAGCCATTGTATTTATACATTATAAACCAAATCTGATGGTGGGATTAAGAATGATGGATCGAAATTCAAGCTGGCAATATTCACACTGAATGCATTACCAACATCATACTAAAAATTGTGCACAGTATTTTAATACATCTGTTAATATTGTCAGGACACCCTGGGCTAGTTTGCAGTCAATTCCCGCCTCACTTGACCCGGAGTCGCAACACAGGTGAAATTAGATTTTATTTAAAATACTTGGTTGAGCTCAATAAACTGCAGTCACCAGGTTTGTAACTTTAAAACACAAGAAACCTGTTATTATGTACAGTATTATAATGAAATGGACAGAAAATGTAACTGACTGTATACTACCCCTTTCCCAACCCTCCCTTTCGAACTCACCCCACTCTCTACACACACAGACAAATAACACAGAGGGAAAAGGGTGGTGGAAAGGGAAAGAAAATATTAATAAAAATAAAAGGATAAGGATCTTTGATGCACTGGGACGAATTCCAGCCAATGTCTTTCTGAAGTTCAGGCTTTCGTTTTGGTATTTCTTCCTTCTAGGTATGAGATGGTTTTCTCTGGTAAGATTGTCTACTTTCTCTGCAGACTCAGCATCATTTCAGGTTTATAGTAAAGAATGTGTCAGGTACTCACTGCTTTCAGATCAACACGGACGTTCTTTCATTTCAGCAAGTAGGAGAGAGAGAGAAAGAGAGTGTTCCTGTCCTGGCTAAAGGGGCCCCCACAGGGACTCCCTAATGAAAGGGATCCACCTCCACAGATTCCCCCCCCCCCTCAGAAAAGAGACCTCTGTCTGGAAGCTAGAGAGCAGTCCAGAAAAGGGCAGTGGAAAGAATTACAGTTGTAACATTCACCTGGAAGCACCACTTGTCCATTAATGGAAAGAGAACAGCTGTGGCCTGTGTTTAAACCCCTCAGATCCACTAGCTGCATGCCATTCAATCATTTGCCATAGTGGGCTGTGACTGACAGCTTCCAAAAAAAGGCTGTGAGCCTTGCTTCCTTCATCAACTTCAATCTAAGTGCTTTAACCACAATGTTTACAAACATCAACCACATCCAAGAGAGTTAAGTGCTGTCTATTTCCAGTTTAGCGCTTCGATATCACCCAAGCATGAAGGGGCGTGATTCAAATGCACCTGTTGGGATCACTTTAGTTAGAGGGTCTCTGGGAGGGAGGTCCATTTAGTTAGGTGGCCTCTGGTGGGGTTCTTTTAGTTAGGGTGTCTTTGGGGTCTCTTTAGTAGGGGATCTCGGGGGGGGGGGGTCATTTTAGTTAGAGGGTCTCTGGGAGGATCCCTTTCATTATGGGGCCTCTGGGAGGGGTCATTTTACTTAGGGGTCTCTGGGGGGGTCCCTTTAGTTAGGAGGTCCCTATGGTCTCCCTATTTGAAATGAAAATGAAAATCGCTTATTGTCACAAGTAGGCTTCAATGAAGTTACTGTGAAAAGCCCCTAGTCACCACATTCCGCCGCCTGTTCGGGGAGGCTGGTATGGGAATTGAACTGTGCTGCCGGCCTGCCTTGGTCTGCTTTGAAAGCCAGCTATTTAGCCCAGTGTGCGAAACCAGCCCCAGTCAGGGGGTCCCCGTGGGGGTCTCCCTATTTAGGGGTTCCCTCTCTTTAGGGTGTCCCTGTGCAAGGTTTTCCCCATTTAGGGTGTCCCAGGGGAGGGAAGTATGGGTCAGGTCACCCCTGCACTTAGGAGAAGGGGCGGCTCCCGGAAAATCGCATGGTGGGGGGCCACTTTGCAAGGTGGGGGGGGTGCGCTGATATGCAGTGCGGAGATGGCCAGCCGTGGGACTTCGCTATCGGGCCTCCCACTCAAAATGGCGGCTGTTAGCGGGATTCCCTCGGGAATCCCTCCTATTCCCCACCATGTATAAAATTGCATGGCGAGGGATGCTGAATTGCTTTGTGATTTGCGCTCCCAGCAGGAATGTAAATCAGTACCAATTCTCCTCCGATGGGAGAACATAGGCCGTGATCTAACCAAATTTGTTCTAAGTGTGGTAGCAAGCAGGAATAGCCAGGCATTTCCCAACAGCTGACCCGACAAGGCTGTCACCGATTTCTAACGTTAATTGGTCTACTTAATGAGGCGCCACGGGCTTCATGCCTCAAATGACTGTTCTGCCAGCTGATTCGCCGGGACCACGCGTGGCGGCTCCCTGCTAACGAGAGATGGCAGAACTTAAACCGATCCCGCAGAGCAAACCCCACACAGCTCGCAGCCATGCCACCAAGGAGACCAGCTCCAAGATTCGGAGATGCCAACCTGGCCTGATTGTTGGGCATGGTCAGATGCACATCCAGACCAGATGCCCTGTACCCCCTGAGGGTCTTCGACAGTCAGCCAGAGGGCAGCTAGTGCCGCCTGGGAGGAACTGTCAGCATGGGGAGTGTGACCAGGTTGACCTCCACCAGGCTGCATAGGTGCGTTGACATCGGCCCCCAAGCACCAGTCCGGCTTGTCAGCCCCGCCCCCTGCCCCCAACGATGACCATGCGCCCGGTACTGTACCTGCCCAGCAGGATACCTTGTCCCAGCCCACCAATGCCCAGCAATGGTGCCCATGCCTGTCCTCCCCATGCCCCCTTCCCCACCCCTGCGATGCATGAATTGCGCAACTCACGATGCCCTCCAGCCCCCCGCCGCCCACCTGGCTCACAACAGATGGAAAGGGCCCAGATGGGCAGCAGAGTACCGGACATCAGAGTCCTCACCCTCGATGGGGAATGGGCCCTGGTGGTCGCGGGGATGGCCGAGGACGGATCGGTCGCCGACATCAAGAGGTGAGTATCCACCGGCCCCCAACCAGATGACCTGTCACATGTGAGTTCTTCATATCAGACATAATGATCCTTCCCCCTCACTGACCACATGTCCATTCTCCCACAGGATCACCATCCAAAAGTGCCAGCCCATCCGGGGTGGTTTCCACTAACCCCGTCTCCCGTGAGAACACCTTGGAGGAGAGCTTCGAGGATGCCACCATAATTGCATCACGGCTGTCAACCCCGCCCTCCACCAGCGCAGGGATACACACCTCAGTGGGTGACATTAGTCGACAGGCTTCTGAGGCACAATCTAGTGAACAACATCACTGCAGTTAATGCACATCAGGTGGAGGCAGGAAAGTCCAGGCGAGACAGCAGTCGGACATCTGCTGGATCCCAGGACCTAGCTGAGTCCCAGTCAGATGCAGAGCCTTTGGTTCAGTCAATCCCGGAGCTGATTCAGTCGATAGGCCATGAGATTCAGAGGGGGGTGTCACACTCCAGGAGGTCCACAGCTGATTGGAGGAGCCCCAAATGCTGCAGGTGCAGGAGATGGCACTGACAATGCACGGTACCGAGGCCAACACTGTTAGGGTGGCAACTGCAGTGGAGAGCCTGGAGCACAATGTCAGCAGCATGAGTGGAGATGTCCAAGGTGTTGCTCAGTCAGTGACGACCATGGCTGAGGGCCTTGATAGCATGTCCCAGTCACAGATGGACCTTTCCGATGTGCTGCAGAGCATGTCCCAGTCTCAGGTGGGCATCGTCGAGGCACTGCGGAGCATGTCCCAGTCTCAGGTGGGCATCGTTGGTCACACGTTACTCCTCTTCCACCTCCAGCACGTCGTCCCGCTGCAGTTCCAGGTTGTGGAGGGCACGGCAGACAACCACAAAGTGGATGACCCTGCAGAGGATCACCAGAGCGGTCGAGGCACTGGAATCGCATTTTCAGCAGGCGATGCACCGCTCAACGACAGCTCGTGTGGCCACATGGGGCTTGTTATATCGGGATACACCTTATCCCCCAAGAGCCAACCGGTCACCCTGCAAGGGTTGTGTCCCTTGAAGATGCCGGAGATCTACGACAGCGCCAGGATATAGCTATTGTGTCCGCACCCTGGGTACACACACATGCATGATCTTCATGTAGTGGTCACACACGTGTTGAACGTTCAGGGAGTGGAACCCCTTCCTGTTGATGAGGGCATTCCCTGATGCCCTGGTGAGTGCAGGGCAACATGCATGCCATCTATTACCCCCTTGACCTGGGGCATCCCAGTGATGGGGGGAATCCTGCTGCCCAGGCATCCTGTTGGGTTTGGTCCAGGTCCAAGTTTATATAGTTAGCTGCCCTGACAAACAGGGCATCCGAGACTTCACAGATACACTTGTTGGCTGTAGGTTGGAATATTCCACACAAGCCCCCACTCGAGCCCTGGAATCCTGAGGCGTAAAGTTCAGGGCTGCGGTGACCTTGATGCCCACCGGAAGCGGGTAGCCTCCTCCTCCATGTGGTACTAAGTCCGCAAGGACATGGCACAGATGCCACACCATCCGCATGTTGAGGCGGAGCCTGCTGCGCCATCAAGCACTGGGCCAGTAATCCCAGTGTCCCCAGGCTCACAGCCCAGGATCAGCGATGGCTAATCACCTCTTCAGATCCCCAGTGCAGCTACTCTGCCGGCTTCACGTGTTTAAAATGGTGTACTATCGGCGCCCGCGTGACCACTTGCGGGGGAGGTGGTTAGATAACGGGAGGCCATTAGACAAGGGGTCGTTCCCGTCAATGGTAGGGGGATTGGCCTTAATTGGTGATTATTGGTTTCTTGCCACACAGCAGTGGGATTCGCGATCTGTGCCCGGCATGGATCCCGATTTTGGCCTCACCCGTGATCTAATGACCACGTCGCATTTGAGCGAAAATGCAATGCAGCCATTAATTGAGCCCATAGTGTCCTAAACAGAGGATCCTGCCCAGTGTGGTCACTAAATATGTCGTAGACACTCAACTCACCCTCCTAATCTTGCGGTTTCCATAAAATAACTGCATTTTGCTGTTTCCATCTTGGCTGCATCTCAACCCAGAGGAGGTGGTAGTGCAGTGATATTGTCACTGACCTAGCAATCCAGAGACCCCCAGTAATGCTCTGGGGACCCACACTCAAATCCCACCATGATTGTTGGTAAAATCTGGTTAGATAATCCCCTTTAGGGAAGGAAATCTGCAGTCCTTACCTGGTCTTGCCGATATGTGACCCCAGGGCCACAGTAATGTAGTTGATTCTAAAATTACCTCAGGATGATAAACAAATGTTGGCCTTGCCAGTGGCGCCCACATCCTGTCAACAAATTTTTTTTTAACACATTGGAATTGCACTCATTCTAATTGCTATTAAATTTCTGTTTTTTTTTCGAAATGCTTCTGCTTGGTGCATGGGAATATCGTCAGCTCGAAGTTCCCAAATGGGATAGATGTCACCATTCCTTCTACATCTCTGTGTCACGATCCCAGAACTCCTACCTAATAGCATTGCAAAAATACTTTGGTTATGTGAGCTGCTGTGGTCCAAGATAAAGACTGACCACCACTTTCTCAAAAGCATCTAGACATGGGCAATAAATGTCAGCCTTGATAGAAACACCCACATTCTGTGAGGGTGTTTTATTTTTAAAATGACCCCTGCTTCAAATGTCTTTAAAGGGCAGAAGATACAATCAGAAACATTTGCTATAATGGAAACAAACACCCCTCTGCACAATTTAAATGTCGGTGTTATTTTCAGCACGTTAATACTGGAGCCGTACAGAGAGAAACTTGGTTAGATTTCTGTACATGAGCTGCAGCAATGGGAATTTCTACCTGATAGGAGCTATTTTTACACTGATCTTATGATTATTAATATTCTGCCGTGGGTAATATTCCTTGGCATGAATCAGGCTTGCTCACAAGCAATTAAAGTTCCTTTTGGGCCACCCAATATATTTTTGAAAACAAAGTTTTATTTTTTTTAGTTTTATCTTTTGATTGATTCAAGAATACAACTTGACTTTTGATCAGCTTTCTGCTCTGCAGCTCAAAGTCAGGACTGGCCTTCAAAATGGAAGCCTGAGAACGAATAAAAGCTGGAGCGGTGAAACGGAGTGGCGGGGATTTCCTGACAGACTGGGATAAGGAATGGTGAAGAGGGTGGAGCGCAAGTTTTCTCTAGTCAGAACAAATCCGAAAAACGGCTGTGTGAAAGTGGGACCGACAGCTTTGCAGACGCTTTAGTCATATGTAAAGTACAACTACAGCAAGTCTTCATTTAAAGTGGTGGTTGGGACCCTGAAAGATGCCATTTTAAGTTAAACCTCTTTAAGTGATGATGTGGAGATGCCGGCATTGGACTGGGGTGAGCACAGTAAGAAGTCTTACAACACCAGGTTAAAGTCCAACAGGTTTGTTTCAAATCACTAGCTTTCGGAGCACAGCTCCTTCCTCAGGTGAATGAAGAGAGAGGTTCCAGAAACATATATATAGACAACGTCAAAGATGCAAGACGATACTTTGAATGCGAGCAAAAACCCAGTAACACCCACTTAATATTTTTTGGACACGAAGGGCAATTTAGCATGGCCAGTCCACCTAACCAGCATATCTTTGGACTGTGGGAGGAAACCCACGCAGACATGGGGAGAACGTGCAGACTCCGCACAGACAGTGACCAAGCCCGGAATCGAACCTGGGACCCTGGACTGTGAAGCAACTGTGCTAACCACTATGCTACCGTGCTGCCCACGTGCAAGATGCCACCTGGGCACTTTGGTGCTGCTAGCCTGGCATCCTGGAAGCGCTCCTGCCAGTGCTAAATTGGCACCCTGGCAGCACCTAGGTGGCAGTACCAGGATGCCAGGCTGGCAGTGGCATGGTGCTCAGGTGGCATGGGAGTGCCAGGGTAACATCCTGTCCAGAGCCTGACTACCCAGGGGCCCCTGATCACCTGGTTTCCTCCCCCGCCCAAAGTGCCGGTATGCCTGATCCACATTTGTGGAAACCAGTGCTCGGTCACCTGCTTAGGGTCTCCGAGGTGAGGCTGTTCGATCCCGGGCACTGGGTAGATCCAGCGCAGACATATTCATGTGAGACTAACTGCTCACTTGAATATGAAAATCTGGATTCCACCCTCAATGGACGGGAACAAAATCACGACACCTTGCGAGGTCTCGTTAGATCTCACGAGGCGTGACGAGATTGGTAAATCTCGCGAGAGGCCTCCCTCAAGATTTAACAGCCTCATCACGTCACTGAATAGGACACGATGAGGCCATTTGATCACGCCCAATATCAAGGAGCATGGTGGAGTCTGGAACGAACTCTCCAGAGAACGTGGAGTCCACCCTTTCCAACATGAAGGTGCAGGCCAATTCCATTGGTACACTTGTGAACGTAAATATGACGCAGTGTCTGATAGCTTAAATCCTAGCTTCCAGTGCCTCACAAACAGAAGCCGGCCAATATTTGGATTCTTCAGTGGAAGCTCAGTGGACTGAAGTTACGAAAGGTAAGATTGCTACCATGCAAGCTCAGGCTATTGCCATTATGGTTGAAGATACCAGTGTTGAAAGAAGCTTGCAGGGTCTTACAACAGTTCAGCAATCTTCCCTCCAACAGAATACTCGGATTGCCGAGGTGCCAACCCAGAGGAAGGCAGTGGCTCCATGATACAAGAGACCCACTGTCCCCTCTCAGGATGAGGATATATGTGCTCCCACTACAGACACCCTATGAGTGGCCCTACTGATAAAACTCAACCGACCAGCTCAGACTTATTTCACCATACTTAGGTGGTTCAGCCCCAAGATAGGCCTTCAACGCCCCGTGCTGTGTGAGGTCATCCTCCAAGGCCATCTGCAAGCTCTCTCACCAAACATCAGCAGCCTTCCTCCAGACATGCTTAAGCCACTGGGGTAGTACTGTGTATGAGTACCACTGAAGAGAATGGTACATGAAATGCACAAGGGTGGAAAATGGTTTCATTTGTAAATTTGGTTTGAAATGTTTATTTTGTGTTGGCTTTTATTTTTGTGGTGTGTCCATTGCCAGAGCGAATGTAAGGGTGGGACCTTTTGGATTCCATGGTGGGGGGCTTGGAGGAGTGAAGTTGGGGCTCGTCCACAGCCTGGAAAATGACTGACAAGCCCACAGTGGCCATTTGTGGGAGGCCTGATACCAGTCAGACATCTCCCTGTCTGCTATCAGACTTCCCAACTCCTGTGAAGTGAAGTTCATCCCAGAAATGCTAGTGCAGGAGAGATACCTCACCTCCAAGAGCTGCCATGCAATCAGAGCCCTCCAATGCTGGCAGCACCACTAGGTACAGTGGCTACTGCTGGTACTGCAGTTTGATGTACACCAAGCCTTGCTGCAGGGGCCTCTGGAACAAGTGTGGGGAACGGGTTCATTAGGGCCAGGCAAGGCCCCAGGGATGGGAAGGTTGTGGAGAGGGTTGATCTAAAGGACAGAGCAGGGTCTTACTCCAGACCCTTCCATTTCGACCAGCAAGTGCCTCTGTCAGTCACAGGGCAGATATCCCACCTCCAAGGAGGAACAGACCTACCCACCAGGATATGCTGTAAGTCTTAAATTAGCCTGTGGGTAATGTCAGGTTGATGTACCTTTAAGAAATGGATTATCATATAGCTGCAGTGATGTCAGTGTGTGGGTGGAGCTGGGCTGTCTGTCTTTCACTTTCGTTTTGAGCTGGGAGCTGCAGTTCGTGTTTGGTTTCGTTTTCAGAGTTGGAGAGCTGCATTCAAAGCAAGCAGCTGTGTAATGATCTCTCTCTACAAGCTAAAGAATGTCTTCAGCTCATTGATGATTTCAAAGTAATTCTGTAGATAATTTAAACCTGCTGTCTTTGTAAAAAAAAAGGGTTTAACTTATGGATGTTGCTAGGAAAGGTATCAAGGGTTACCTATAGAGTATTGCATCTGTGGGGTTACATGTGTTGGTATTTGATAAGATGTTTACTGTGTGTTTATAAACTGTTAACTGGGTTCATAGAATACACATTGTTTTGTTTTAAACATTCTTTAGCTCTCTGAAATGAAAATCGCTTATTGTCCCAAGTAGATTTCAAATGAAGTTACTGTGAAAAGCCCCAAGTCGCCACATTCCGGCGCCTGTTCGGGGAGGCTGGTACGGGAATTGAACCATGCTGCTGGCCTGCCTTGGTCTGCTTTAAAAGTCAGCGATTTAGCCCAGTGTGCTAAACCAGCCCCTGATGCATCACACCTGTAAAGTGGGCCCTTATGCTTCCCATAACCAAAATCTATTTAAAGTTTGGGGTCAGGTGAACTCCTTGGTATACTTTGGAGTTCTCTAAACCCTGGCCAGTAATAGTAGGAAGGCTGTCTTTCAGCCTTCCCGCCCTTGACCAAATCAAAGAGAGGCGGGAAATTAGTGGGATCTTCACCTGCACCTTCCTGCTTGAGCATGCGGTCCTTCCACTGTCCAAGTCCACCGCCAATGTGTGGAAATATTGGTGAATAGGGTATTGGTGTTATTTTCACTTGTATTGCATTGGGAGGAATTGTTTACAGGCAGCCCAAACAGAATGGGGCAGTCTGGGTTGCCCTCTCCTTCCTTCCTGCTCATGCTCCACCTATCCATGTTCCTTGTTCTCAGCTGGTCACTGTCTAGCTGGTGGCAAGGTTGCCCTCGCAAGATGGTCAGGGTGTGCAGCATGCAGCTGATGACCATGAGTCTTGACAATGGCTCTGATGAATACAGCAGGGCTCCTCCAAAGCAGTCCAGGCAGCTGAAGGATTGTCCAAATCAGAGGGAGGCGGGAAGAGGGCGGGATCTCTGCACGGCACCTTCCAACACCAATGGCCTATTCTATATCACAGTTATGCAACAGAGGTGCTCTCATTGTGCATAAGCTGCACACGTGTGCATGGGTTGTGCACCAGAGTCATCAGCCATGTAATGAGCAGATGGCACTCGTCATGCAATAGACACCCAGGAGGCCTCAAATTCAGATTGCACACTGGCTGTCACAGGATAAAGAAGGCATGCTGCCAGGACGCTGGACATTGATTCTCTGCAAATGATCACAAAGCAACTGGACACTGAGAAAGTGGTATAAGACAGAGTTGGCATGTTGCAGCAGCAAAGCAAAGTGCGTCCATTTAATTACATCCCATAATGGAGAATTCTGCAATCAAATCCAAACGTATTGCGCAGGTGAGTTAGCCCTGTAAGTTACGCATGCATTTAACACACTTCCGAATTATGAGGATTGATCAAAACTGCTTGAACACTTGTGGTTTTCTGTTCCCAATTGGATCTCTAATTCAAATTTTTGGGTTCTCCCGGAGTGGTGAAGCCACTTCTAGTTCGGGTCCCTCAGATGTCGCCAGTAATATGTTGCTAAATTTTGGTTGGTTCAGTTGGCTCTGTTTTATAACCTTTGCTCTCGAGTCGCTAGGTATCTTTATGATACCGCCACGAGGTTCAAGTACATAGAACATAGAACATAGAAAATACAGCACAGAACAGGCCCTTCGGCCCACGATGTTGTGCCGAACCTTTGTCCTAGATTAATCATAGATTATCATTGAATTTACAGTGCAGAAGGAGGCCATTCGGCCCTTTGAGTCTGCACCAGCTCTTGGAAAGAGCACCCTACCCAAACTCAACACCTCCACCCAACACCAAGGGCAATTTGGACATTAAGGGCAATTTATCATTGGCCAATTCACCTAACCCGCACATCTTTGGACTGTGGGAGGAAACCGGAGCACCCGGAGGAAACCCACGCAGACACGGGGAGGACGTGCAGACTCCGCACAGACAATGACCCAAGCCGGAATCGAACCTGGGACCATGGAGCTGTGAAGCAATTGTGCTATCCACAATGCTACCGTGCTGCCCTTAAGAACAAATAAATCTACACTATATCATTTTACCGTAATCCATGTACCTATCCAATAGCTGCTTGAAGGTCCCTAATGTTTCCGACTCAACTACTTCCACAGGCAGTGCATTCCATGCCCCCACTACTCTCTGGGTAAAGAACCTACCTCTGATATCCCTCCTATATCTTCCACCTTTCACCTTAAATTTATGTCCCCTTGTAATGGTTTGTTCCACCCGGGGAAAAAGTCTCTGACTGTCTACTCTATTCCCCTGATCATCTTATAAACCTCAATCAAGTCGCCCCTCATCCTTCTCCTTTCTAATGAGAAAAGGCCTAGCACCCTCAACCTTTCCTCGTAAGGCCTACTCTCCATTCCAGGCAACATCCTGGTAAATCTTCTTTGCACCTTTTCCAGAGCTTCCACATCCTTCCTAAAATGAGGCGACCAGAACTGTACACAGTACTCCAAATGTGGCCTTACCAAAGTTTTGTACAGCTGCATCATCACCTCACGGCTCTTAAATTCAATTCCTCTGTTAATGAACACGAGCACACCATAGGCCTTCTTCACAGCTCTATCCACTTGAGTGGCAACTTTCAAAGATGTATGAACATAGACCCCAAGATCTCTCTGCTCCTCCACATTGCCAAGAACTCTACCGTTAACCCTGTATTCCGCATTCATATTTGTCCTTCCAAAATGGACAACCTCACACTTTTCAGGGTTAAACTCCATCTGCCACTTCTCAGCCCAGCTCTGCATCCTATCTATGTTTCTTTGCAGCCGACAACAGCCCTCCTTACTATCCACAACTCCACCAATCTTCGTATCGTCTGCAAATTTACTGACCCACCCTTCAACTCCCTCATCCAAGTCATTAATGAAAATCACAAACAGCAGAGGACCCAGAACTGATCCCTGCGGTACGCCACTGGTAACTGGGATCCAGGCTGAATATTTGCTATCCACCACCACTCTCTGACTTCTATCGGTTAGCCAGTTCGTTATCCAACTGGCCAAATTTTCCATTATCCCATGCCTCCTTACTTTCTGCATAAGCCTACCATGGGGAACTTTATCAAATGCCTTACTAAAACCCATGTACACTACATCCACTGCTTTACCTTCATCCACATGCTTGGTCACCTCCTCAAAGAATTCAATAAGATTTGTAAGGCAAGACCTACCCCTCACAAATCCGTGCTGACTATCCCTAATCAAGCAGTGTCTTTCCAGATGCTCAGAAATCCTATCCTTCAGTACCCTTTCCATTACTTTGCCTACCACCAAAGAAAGACTAACTGGCCTGTAATTCCCAGGGTTATCCCTAGTTCCTTTTTTGAACAGGGGCACGACATTCACCACTCTCCAATCCCCTGGTACCGCCCCTGTTGACAGTGAGGACGAAAAGATCATTGCCAACGGCTCTGCAATTTCATCTCTTGCTTCCCATAGAATCCTTGGATATATCCCGTCAGGCCCGGGGGACTTGTCTATCCTCAAGTTTTTCAAAATGCCCAACACATCTTCCTTCTTAACAAGTATTTCCTCAAGCTTACCAATCTGTTTCACACTGTCCTCTCCAACAATATCGCCCCTCTCATTTGTAAATACAGAAGAAAAGTACTCGTTCGAGACCTCTCCTATCTCTTCAGACTCAATACACAATCTCCCGCTACTGTCCTTGATCGGACCTACCCTCGCTCTAGTCATTCTCATATTTCTCACATATGTGTAAAAGCCCTTGGGGTTTTCCTTGATCCTACCCGCCAAAGATTGTTCATGCCCTCTCTTAGCTCTCCTAATCCCTTTCTTCAGTTCCTTCCTGGTTATCTTGTATCCCTCCAATGCCCTGTCTGAACCTTGTTTCCTCAGCCTTACATAAGTCACCTTTTTCCTCTTAACAAGACATTCAACCTCTCTTGTCAACCATGGTTCCCTCACTCGACCATCTCTTCCCTGCCTGACAGGGACATACATATCAAGGACACGTAGTACCTGTTCCTTGAACAAGTTCCACATTTCACTTGTGTCCTTCCCTGCCAGCCTATGTTCCCAACTTATGCACTTCAATTCTTGTCTGACAACATCGTATTTACCCTTCCCCCAATTGTAAACCTTGCCCTGTTGCACGTACCTATCCCTCTCCATTACTAAAGTGAAAGTCACAGAATTGTGGTCACTATCTCCAAAATGCTCCCCCACTAACAAATCTATCACTTGCCCTGGTTCATTACCCAGTACTAAATCCAATATTGCCCCTCCTCTGGTCGGACAATCTACATACTGTGTTAGAAAAGCTTCCTGGACACACTGCACAAACACCACCCCATCCAAACTATTTGATCTAAAGAGTTTCCACTCAATATCTGGGAAGTTAAAGTCGCCCATGACTACTACCCTATGACTTCTGCACCTTTCCAAAATCTGTTTCCCAATCTGTTCCTCCACATCTCTGTTACTATTGGGGGGCCTATAGAAAACTCCTAACAAGGTGACTGCTCCTTTCCTATTTCTGACTTCAACCCATACTACCTCAATAGGGTGATACTCCTCGAACTGCCTTTCTGCAGCTGTTATACTATCTCTAATTAATAATGCCACCCCCCCCCCACCTCTTTTACCACCCTCCCTAATCTTATTGAAACATCTATAACCAGGGACCTCCAACAACCATTTCTGCCCATCTTCTATCCAAGTTTCCGTGATGGCCACCACATCGTAGTCCCAAGTACCGATCCATGCCTTAAGTTCACCCACCTTATTCCTGATGCTTCTTGCGTTGAAGTATACACACTTCAACCCATCTCCGTGCCTGCAAGTACTCTCCTTTGTCAGTGTTCCCTTCCCCACTGCCTCATTACACGCTTTGGCGTCCTGAATATCGGCTACCTTAGTTCCTGGACTACAAATCCGGTTCCCATTCCCCTGCCAAATTAGTTTAAACCCTCAAGTAATGATCAATAACTCAATACACCGATTAGTAAGATTCAAATCAAAGCACATTTATTATACACAGTAATCGCTACTCTTGCACAAATTCTACGTCTAAGCTACTTCTACGACTAACAGGCCTATACTTAGCTGCGGACTGGCCCACCAGGTCAGGGAAACAAATGGCCTTTTGTTCGGGTTCTGAGTCTGCGGGATTCGAAGTTGGTACGGATTGGTAGCTAGGAGCGCCTATCTCGTAGTGAGCGTTGACTTAAGACTTACTGGATATCGGCGGCAGTTGAACCGGTCACGGTCAAGGTTGGTTCGCGTTGCTGAGTGACCCGGTCAAGAAGAACGATTTGAACTTGGGGGCTTAACTTTATAGCCCCCAGGGGCTTCCCGCATTTCGGGGCGGACCCTGTACCTGGTTCCAAGTGATTGGACTTTGATCCAATCGATGGGCGGTCTTGAGGTGTCCGCTAACCTCTTTTGTGTTGGCTCCTGGGAGTCTGGCTTAGCTTTGTTTGTCCCAAATGTTGCGATTGTTCCCGGGGATCGCTTATTAGTATGTAGATGGCTGCTACATTATTATGCAGATGGCTGCTTGTATCAATGCTGTCTGGGCTTTTGCAGAGTTTAATACACAGTAACTTGCACCTGCTGGTTTCTGCCTGTGTTGGCTGAATTTCCCTGCAGCCTTTGCTGTTCTCCATTTTACATCGGGAGTTGGCCAACCCAGGTGGCTACAGCAGGAACTGAAGAACCTAGATTGGGGGCGGATGTTTGGGGGTAAATCAACATCTGACATGTGGGAGGCTTTCAAATGTCAGTTGAAAGGAATTCAGGACCAGCATGTTCCTGTGCGGAAAAAGGATAAATACGGCAAATTTTGGGAACCTTGGATAACGAGAGAATAGGCCTCGTCAAAAAGAAAAACGAGGCATTTGTCAGGGCGAGAAGGCTGGGAACAGACAAAACCTGTGTGGAATATAAGGAAAGTAGGAGCAAACTTAAGCAAGGAGCCAGGAGGGCTAAAATGGGTCCCGAAAAGTCATTGGCAAATAGGGTTAAAGAAAATCCCAAGGCTTTTTACCCATACATGAAAAACAAGAGGGTAGCCAGGGAAAGGGTTGGCCCACTGCAGGACAGGCGAGGGAATCTATGTGTGGAGCCAGAGGAAATGGGCGAGGTACTAAATGAATACTTTGCATCAGTATTCACCAAAGAGAAGGAATTGGTGGATGTTGAGTCTGGAGAAGGCTGTGTAGATAACCTGGGTCACATTGAGATCCAAAAAGACGAGGTGTTGGGCGTCTTGAAAAATATTAAGGTGGATAAGTTCCCAGGGCCTGATGGGATCTACCCCATCTGAATGAGGCTAGAGAGAAAATTTCTGAGGCCTTGACAGAAATCTTTGGATGCTCACTGTCTTCAGGTGATGTCCCGGAGGACTGGAGAATAACCAATGTTATTCCTTTGTTTAAGAAGGGTAGCAAGGATAATCCAGGGAACTACAGGCCGATGAGCCATACGTCAGTGGTAGGGAAATTACTGGAGAGAATTCTTCGAGACAGGATCGACTCCCATTTGGAAGCAAATGGACGTATTAGCGAAAGGAGCACGGTTTTGTGACGGGGAGGTCGTGTCTCACTAACTTGATAGAGTTTTTCGAGGAGGTCACAAAGATGATTGATGCAGGTAGGGCAGTGGATGTTGTCTATGTGGACTTCAATAAGGCCTTTGACAAGGTCGCTCATGGCAGACTGGTACAAAAGGTGAAGTCAAACGGGATCAGGGGTGAGCTGGCAAGTTGGATACAGAACTGGCTAGGTCATAGATGGCAGAGAGTAGCAATGGAAGGATGCTTTTCTGATTGGAGGGCTGTGACTACTGGTGTTCCGCAGGGATCAGTGCTGGGACCTTTGCTGTTCGTAGTATATATAAATGATTTGGAGGAAAATGTAACTGGTCTGATTTGTAAGTTTGCGGACGACACAAAGGTTGGTGGAATTGTGGATAGCGATGAGGACTGTCAGAGGATAAAGCAGGATTTAGATCATTTGGAGACTTGGGCGGAGAGATGGCAGATGGAGTTTAATCCAGTGATATACCCTCAATTATGACATGAGAGAGTGTACTCGTAAAACAAAGGCTTTAATAAACAGAGAACTTCGCCAGCCGGGGAGATGAGTGCTCACTGAGCGCCGCCCACAGGACGTCATCTTAGGTACGGCCCCTGGGAGGTGGAGCCAGAGGCGGAGTCCCCCGGGGTTCCAAACCCGGTCTTAAAGGGACATTACATGCATGATCTTAAAGGCACATTACCATTCATCACATTTACCCCCTGTTTAAGAAAAACACAGAGTCCATCGGGGGTGAAGTGGGATTACACGTGCATTCTCTTTGGAGGCCTGATCGTCCTTGTCGACCTTCTCAGCTCGGGCGGTGGTGCGGCGGACACAGACGTCTTCGATGAGGGTACATCCGGGAGCACGGTGGTCGGAGCTTTTATGCCGTGCAGGGTAGGGGGTTGGGGAGTAGGGAGGGTAGCTGGGGGTGGCGGTGACATCGCCGGGGTAGGGGGTTGGAGAGTAGGGAGGGTAGCTGGGGGTGGCGGTGACATCGCCAGTCATAGACATCGTGGAGGAAAGCGGAGGAGGCGCGAGGGGGGAGGTGCGGTTGGTTGCAACAGGCGGTGTGGGGGTGCAAGGGGGAACATTGGCGAGGGTGGGAGCGTCAGTAGGGGAACCAGCGGGTGCCAGATCCCACAGGGAAACTGTATCTTGCCGTCCGTCCGAGTGCGCGACGTAGGCATACTGGGGATTTGCATGTAGCAGCTGGACCCTCTCGACCATGTGTCTCCAGAGAAGGACAGTGTGGTAAACCACTGTGTTCTGATATTAGAGGTTGTACGGTAGAACCTGCACTACAGGTTCACCTGTGGCTCCTTCATGCTAGCTCCGCCCAGGAGGTTGGTTATAAATATGCGAGGCCTCCAGCTCGCAGCCATTTCGCCTGCTGCTGTGGGAGGCCACACATCTGATACTAATAAAGCCTCAGTTTGGATTCAACTTCGTCTCCAGTCAAATTGATCATGCCTCAGACAGGTCCCGGAGTCGTCAGCCAAGGTGGAAGTGAGTTCCCGGAGGTGGACTTCCTGGGGAAGACAAACAAGCGATTGTGGGGGGTCACGTTCGTGGCCGTGCAGAGGTGCGACCTGATGGAGTGGAGCGCGTCGGGTAGGTTCTCCTGCCAGCGGGTGGTTGGGAGACGTCTCGACCGTAGGGCCAAAAGGACAGCCTTCCAAACTGTTGCGTTTTTCCTCTCCACCTGCCCGTTTCCCCGCGGGTTGTAGTTGGTCGTTCTGCTCGAGGCAATGCCCTTGCTGAGCAGGTACTGACGCAGCTCATCGCTCATGAACGATGTACCCCGATCGCTGTGGATATAAGAGGGGAAACCGAACAAGGTGAAGATGCTGTGCAGTGTCTTTATAACGGTGGCCGAGGTCATGTCGGGGCAGGGGATGGCGAATGGGAAGCGGGAGAACTCGTCGATGACGGTTAAAAAATAGGTATTGCGGTTGGTGGACGGGAGGGGCCCTTTGAAGTCCATGCTTAGTCGCTCAAAGGGCCCAGAGGCCTTTACCAGGCGAGCCTTGCCTGGTTGATAGAAGTGCGGTTTGCACTCCGCGCAGATTTGGCAAGCCTTGGTAATGGCCCTGACCTCCTCGGTGGAATAGGGTAGGTTGCGGGACTTAAGAAAATGGGTGTGGCGGGTGACCTCCGGGTGACAGAGGTCATTGTGGATAGCCCACAGGCGTTCCTCCTGCGCGTTGGCGCATGTGCGGCGGGACAGGGCATCTGGGGGCTCGTTGAGCTCCCCTGGGCGATACTTAATATCGTACGTGTAGGTGGAGAGCTCGATTCTCCACCTCAAGATCTTGTCATTTTTGATCTTGCCCCACTGCGCGTTGTCAAACATGAAGGTGACTGACGCGTTGGTCAGTGACGAGAGTGAACCTCCTACCGGCTAGGTAGTGCCTCCAGAGCCGCATGGCCTCCACAATAGCTTGCGCCTCCATCTCGACTGCAGAGTGCTGGATCTCGGAGGTGTTGAGGGTTCGGGAAAAGAATGCTACTGGCCTGCCTGCCTGGTTGAGGGTAGCAGCCAGGGCGACGTCTGACGCATCGCTCTCGACCTGAAAAAGGATGGTTTCGTCCACCGCGTGCATAGCGGCTTTGATAATGTCGGCCTTGATACGGCTGAAGGCCGACTGGCCCTCAGCCATGAGGGAAAAAATCGTGGTCTTTATGAGTGGGCGGGCTTTGTCCGCGTATTTGGGGACCCACTGGGCATAATAGGAGAAAAGCCCCAAGCACAGTTTAAAGGCCTTGAGACTATTGGGTAGGGGGTGTTCCTTGAGGGGGTGCATGCGGTCGGGGTCCCCGTTTTCCACGACGTAGCCGAGGATGGCTAGTCGGGTTGTGTGGAAAACACATTTTTCTTTGTTGTAGGTCAGGTTGAGGGCCCGGGCGGTCTGGAGAAACTTTTCAAGGTTTGCGTCATGGTCCTACTGATCATGGCCGCAGATGGTGACATTGTCCAAGTACGGGTAAGTAGTCCGCAGCCCGTACTGGTCCACCATTTGGTCCATCGTCCTCTGGAAGACGGAGACCCCATTTGTGACGCCGAAGGGGACCCTAAGGAAGTGGAAAAGCCGGCCGGCTGCTTCAAAAGCAGTATAGAGGTGGTCTTCCAGGCGGATAGGGAGCTGGTGGCAGGCAGGTTTCAGGTCGACCGTGGAGAATACCCGGTATTGCGCAATCCGGTTGACCATCTCTGTTATGTGGGGGAGGGGGTACACATCGAGCTGGGTGAAGCGGTTTATGGTCTGGCTGTAATCCACGACCATCCGTTTCTTTTTCCCGGACCGGACTACCACCACTTGTGCCCATCTGGGGCTGTTGCTAGCCTCGATGACCCTCTCTTTCAATAAACGCTGGACCTCTGACTTGGGCACTGTACCGCCGGCTCCTGGTGGCGACGGGCTTACAGTCGGGGGTGAAGTTCGCAAATAGTGAGGGGGGTGCAACTTTCAGTGTTGCGAGGCTGCATACCATGAGGGGGGGCAGGGGTCCGCCGAACTTCAGGGTCAGGCTTCAGTGGCTACATTGGCAATCCAGGCCGAGCAGCAGGGGGGCACAGAGGTGAGGGAGGATGTTCAGCTTAAAACAAGCGTATTCGGCGCCCTGGATCGTGAGATTCGCAATACAGTACCCCTTGATTTGGATCGAATGGGACCCAGAGGCAAGGGCGATGGTTTGGGATGCGGGATAGGTGCGCAGGGAGCAGCGCCTTACTGTTTCTGGGTGCACGAAACTCTCCCTGCTCCCGGAGTCGTAAAGGCAGGGAGTGTCGCGCCCGTTGATCTGGACGAGCATCATGGAGTTCCGCAGGTGCTATGGCCGCGACTGGTCGAGGATGATTGCTCTCAGCTGTGGGTAGTCTGAGTCTTCTTCCGAGTCGGAGTCACAAAATGGCTGCCCCCGTCGGTCGCACGTGTCAGGTTTAGAAGATGGCCGCCGCCAAGAAGGCCGCCCCCATGACTCGCACGATGCCGATGACCCGTCAGAAAGGGGCGTGTCCGGCCGGCGCGCAGCGGCATTGCGGGGCCTGTGGGCCTGTGAGCTCGATTTTTGGGCTTATTGGGCTTTTTGTTTCTGGGCATTGGGCTTGGTCAGGCAGACCCTCGCGAAATGCCCCTTCTTTCCGCAGTCGCTACAGGTCGCGGTATGGGCTGGGCAGCGCTGTCATGGATGCTGGCCCTGCCCACAGAAAAAGCACGGTGTGCCCCCGGTCTGGGCGGGTTGCCGCGCGGCGCAGGCCCGTGGCATGGCCGAGTCTGGGGAAGGCCGAGAGGGGCTCGCAGGATCCGTGGGATACGTGCCGAAATTCTGGTAGGCCACCTCCAGAGAGGTGACGGGCGTTACCGTTTCCTGCAGATCTTTCGCCCCGTTTTCCAGGAGTCACTGCCGAATGTAGTTTGATCGGATTCCAGACACATAGGCGTCGCGGATGTGTAGGTTCATGTGGACCTCCGCGGTCACATCTTGATGGTGACAGTTTCTAGCGAGCATGGTGAGCTTTTCCAAGTACTCGTCCAGCGATTCCCCTGAGCGCTGCCGGCGAGTAGAGAGCAGATGCCGTGCATGTACCTCATTGATGGGTTTTACAAAACGCTTTGTGGTAGTCACCACTGATGTATATATTAGGTGCTTTGTGGTATGGCCCTGTACTGCAGGTATGGGGGTAGTTCCCTGCCTGCTGGCTCCGCCCGGTGTATAAACATGTGTGCTCCTCGTACAGCAGCCATTTCGCCAGCTGCTGTAGGAGGCCACACATCTTAGTGTAAAAAGCCTCGATTGCATCCAACTCTTATCTTTGTGTAATTGATCGTGCATCAATTTATTACACTAAGAGTTTTTAGAAGATGGACCTCCGCATCAAGTCGGATTGCCTGCAGCTGGATCCGCAATCAGGCAACGCCAAAAAGGACTTTGAACATTGGCTCGCCTGTTTCGAAGCTTACATCAGGTCTGCACCACACCCAATTCCGGAAGCTCAGAAGATTCAGATCCTCCACACGCGGCTGAGCTCCAACATCTTTCCACTTATCCAGGACGCGCCGATCTACAAAGATGCCATGGCGCTACTGAAGGATAACTACGCTCAGCGGACTAACACGCTCTACGCCAGACACATCCTCTCTACTCGTAGTCAACTTCCCGGTGAGTCAGTGGAAGATTTCTGGCGTGCTCTAATTCCCCGAGTCAGAGACTGTGACTGTTAGGCCGTCACGGCCACGGAACACTCGAACTTGCTCATGAGAGACGCTTTTGTTACGGGTATAGGGTCGGATTACATCCGCCAGCGCCTCTTAGAAGGGGCCACTCTTGACCTTGCGGCAACCCAAACGCTAGCGCTCTCGCTGACGGTCGCTTCGCGCAACATCCAGACCTACGCCCCTGACCGCGCGGCCCACCCCTCCCACGCATCGTGGACTCTGCAAACGGCCACCCCATCGGGGACCCCACTCAGCCAACCCCACGCCTGTGCCGCGCGGCAGCCAACCAACCCCGAGGGCCCCAAATGTTACTTCTGTAACCAAAACACCCAGACGACGCTGCCCGGCCCAGAGCACCCTTTGCAACGCCTGCGGCAAAAAGGGACACTTTGTTACAGTGTGCCAGGCCCGCGCAGTCGCCGCTATTGTTCTGACCCCCCCCCGAAAGTGGGTGCCGCCATCTTCCCCTCCCCGGACCATGTGCGGCCTGTGGGCGCCGCCATCTTCTTCGACACCCCCCCCCCCACATGCGGCCCGTGGGGGCCGCCATCTTGTCCTTCCCAGGATCATCAGGCGCCGCCATCTTCTTTCCCCCACAACACGTGCGGCCCGTGGGCGCCGCCATCGTACCAGGACCCATGCCCCCCGAGCACCCCATCGTCTGCCACCATCGACGACCAGCCGCGTCTCGCCTCGATCACGATTGACCAGTCTCGCCCACACAACCTAGTAACGGCCTCTACCAACGTGAAAATCGATGGGCATGAGAACTCCTGCCTGCTGGACTCCAGGAGCACCGAGAGCTTCATCCATCCTGATACAGTAAGGCACTGCTCCCTTGCGGTACACCCCGCCAACCAGAGAATCTCCCTGGCCTCCGGGTCCCACTCCGTGGCGATCCGGGGGTACTGCATAGCCACTCTCACTGTCCAGGGCATGGAGTTCAGCGGCTTCCGCCTCTATGCCCTCCCCAACCTCTGCACTGCCTTGCTACTCGGCCTGGACTTCCAGTGCAACCTCCAGAACCTAAATTGAAATTCGGCGGGCCCCTACCACCCCTTACTGTGTGCGGCCTCGCGACTCTAAAGGTCGACCCACCTTCCCTATTTGCAAACTTAACCCCAGATTGCAAACTCGTCGCCACCAGGAGCAGACGGTGCAGAGCCCAGGACAGAACCTTCATCAGGTCCGAAGTCCAGCGACTGCTTCGGGAAGGCATCACCAAGGCCAGCAACAGCCCCTGGAGAGCCCAAGTGGTAGTTGTGAAAACTGGGGGCAAACACAGAATGGTCGTGGACTACAGTCAGACCATCAATCGGTACACGCAGCTCGACGCGTACCCCCTCCCACGCATATCTGATATGGTCAATCAGATTGCACAGTACCGGGTCTTCTCAACTGTCGACCTAAAATCCGCCTACCACCACCACCCCATCTGTAAGGCGGACCGCCCATACACTGCCTTCGAGGCAGCTGGCCGCCTTCACCACTTTCTTAGGGTTCCCTTTGGCGTCACCAACGGGGTCTCGGTTTTCCAACGGGAAATGGACCGAATAGTTGACAGGTACGGGCTGCGGGCCACTTTCCCGTACCTAGACAATGTCACCATCTGCGCCCACGATCAGCAGGACCATGACGCCAACCAGCTATAACCCCCGGGGAAACGGGCAGGTGGAGAGGGAGAATGGAACGGTCTGGAGGGCCGTCCAGCTGGCCCTACGGTCCAGAAATCTCCCAACCTCCCGCTGGCAGGAGGTCCTCCCCGACGCACTGCACCCCATTCAGTCGCTCCTATGCACTGCGACTAATGACACACCCCATGAACATCTCTATGTCTTCCCCAAGAAGTCCACCTCCGGGGTGGCGCTCCCGACTTGGCTCGCAGCTCCAGGACCCGTACTCCTCCGTAAGCACGTACGAATCCATAAGGCGGACCCGTTAGTTGAGAGGGTACAGCTACTCCACGCCAACCTACAGTACGCCTACGTAACGTACCCCGACGGCCACAAAGATACTGTCTCCCTCAGGGACCTTGCACCAGCTGGTTCCACACACACACACCCCTCCGGCCCGGCGCCACCCTCCCCTCCCCCGGCGCACCCTGCCGCAACCCCCGCCCCAGGACAATCCGTCCTCCCCCTGCCCACGCCCGAGTATGAAGAGGATTTCAGCACGCCCCCGGAGTCACCGAAAGCCAGACCGACACTGAAATGCCGCCATCACTGCGGCGCTCCCAACAGCAGATCAAGGCTCCGGACCGACTGAACCTGTAACTTGATCGGGACTCTTAAAAAAAAAATCATCCTTCTGTGTAGCCCTCCACCACCCCCGCCGGACTCAATTTTAACAGGGGGTGAATGTGGTAGTCACCACTGATGTATATATTAGGTGCTTTGTGGTAAGGACCTGTACTACAGGTACGGGGGTAGTTCCCTGCCTGCTGGCTCCGCCCAGTAGGCGGAGTATAAATATGTGTGCTCCTCGTACAGCAGCCATTTTGCCAGCTGCTGTGGGAGGACACACATCTTAGTGTAATAAAGCCTCGATTGCATCCAACTCTCGCCTTTGTGTAATTGATTGTGCATCACGCTTCCTCAGAATCTCGATCGCCGCACTGTAGTTGGCTGCCTTCCCGTTCAGCCGGAGATTCTGTGGCTCACCCGGGTGTGGAGTAGGCACAGCTTGCAAGGCTCGCGACGGGTCTGCCGAGGAGTCCAGGTAGGCCTCAAAACACCAAAGCTAGTGTTCAAAACTGTCTTTGACTTCCAGCGTACGTGCGTCCAGTTCACGTTTTATTGGCTTGAGACCGCTATTCATCCTATCGTAATCTGTTTATTAAAATGATGTACCCTCAATTAAGACACGAGAGAGTGTACTCGTAAAACAAAGGCTTTAATAAACAGAGAACTTCGCCAGCCGGGGAGATGAGTGCTCACTGAGCGCCACCCACAGGACGTCACCTTATATCCGGCCCCTGGGAGGTGGAGCCGGAGGCGGAGTCCCCCAGGATTCCAAACCCAGACTTAAAGGGATATTACATGCATGATCTTAAAGGCACATTACCCATTCATCACATCCGGACAAATGTTAGGTAATGAATTTTGGAAGGTCTAATGCAGGTAGGGAATATACAGTGAATGGTAGAACCCTCAAGAGTATTGACAGAGAAATCTAGGTGTACAGGTCCACAGGTCACTGAAAGGGGCAACACAGGTGGAGAAGGTAATCAAAAAGGCATACGGCATGCTTGCCTTTATTGGTCGGGGCATTGAGTATTAAAATTGGCAAGTCATGTTGCGGCTGTATAGAACCTTAGTTAGGCCACATTTGGAGTATAGTGTTCAATTCTGGTCACCACACTACCAGAAGGATGTGGAGGCTTTAGAGAGGGCGCAGAAGAGATTTACCAGGATGTTGCCTGGTATGGAGGGCATTACCTATGAGGATAGGTTGAATGAACTCGGTTTGTTCTGACTGGAACGACGGAGGTTAAGGGGTGACCTGCTAGAGGTCTACCAAATTATGAGGGGCATAGAGAGAGTGGATTGTCAGAGGCTTTTCCCCAGGGTAGAGGGGTCAATTACTAGGGGGCATAGGTTTAAGGTGCGAGGGGCAATGTTCAGAGGAGATGTACGAGGCAAGTTTTTTACACACAGGGTAGTGGGTGCCTGGAACCCGCTGCCGGAGGAGGTGGTGGAAGCAGGGACGATAGTGACATTTAAGGGGCATCTTGACAAATACATGAATAGGATGGGAATAGAGGGATATGGACCCAGGAAGTGTAGAAGGTTGTAGTTTAGTCGAGCAGCATGGTGGGTACGGGCTTGGAGGGCCGAAGGGCCTGTTCCTGTGCTGTACTTTTCTTTGTTCTTTGTTCTTTGTTTTACTTTCCTCAAAGTGCAATATAATTTAATTTCTTTCAGTGCCAGTATGTGGAACCCTTAGATGTCTTACAACAATTACAGGTTATATTTACAATATGCATTTCATCTCAAATATCCTCTGGTGCATACAGTCCAAGGAGTTTTACATGGGTTCCAGCCCCACACCAGCGCAGGAAGACCATCTTGTCGTAGTTTTAATGCGTCCTTCAGCAGGCAGTCCTGGATGGTTCTTTTTTCATTCATGGGAGGCTGGACCAACATTTATTGCCCATTCCTTGGACAGAGGGCAGTTAAAGTTAATCACATTCCTGTGGATCTATAATCACATGTTCTCGAAAGGACACAAGTGAACCAGAAAGGTTTTTTATGACAATTGACAACGGTTTTGTGATTATCATTAGACTTTTAATTCCAGATTTTTATTGAACTCCGTGGTGGGATTCGAACCCAGGTCCCCAAAACATTGCACTGGTTCACACGAATCCAGTGACAATACCATTACGCCACCACCTCTTATTGGAGGAGGTGTACGTCTGTTTGCAACACTCAGTTGTGGGCATCTTTTGCATGCACTCAATTCACCCTCCGCTCTTACGAAGAATGAAACATTTTCAATTTTCTGAGACTTCAGAGTCAGGAACCTCCTTTAGAGAACAGTAAACTGGGAGATGCTGCAAATATCTCCAGATCTAGCCAGGAAGGAGTCGGACACAAAGTATTTCATCACCATGGTCACCTTCTCAGTCACTAGCAATGTGTTTTTATTTTGCGCTGCTCTGAGGTTGCAGTTTGGCTGCAGAAGGTTCCAGATTTCAGTCAGGATATCCACTGTGAGGTGCAGCTGGCACACACAATGCTCCTCACAAAGATTCAGTGGGATAAATGCTCCCTAAAAACCATGAGTGGATATGGTCTTCCACTGAGAGCCTTTTCCCTCCTCCCTCTTGACCTGCTGTGCATGCCGTCTGTTCGTTCTCTGGCGCATCCTGTATTCCCAGGGAAATGCCGACCAATGCACCCACATCAGCACATTTGTGGGGAAATCTTGAAGTAAGAATAAAGTCCTTCAGTATTTACCACACAACTTCCGGGTGCGGCTATGCAGAGCTAGGTCGCATATTCGGTAGCCCCCGCTTGGAACGGACTTTTGGGCTCTTTTGCAGGGCCCCCACGGCATTTGTTTGACATTTCCCGGTGTGGCAAGAGGACTGCAACACTCCCCTGACGGTGTCCCCCAGGAGTGTTGTATCTTTTGGCTGCCAGTCCGGCAGAAGCAGTGGAAGATTTGGCTGCAACAGGATAAACAGGGCCCCTTCCAGCATGCAAGCGGGGGAAGGGCAAGCTTAAAGCTGCAAACTGACCTGAGGACCTTTATCAAAAGTGAACTCTAACAGCAGAGGGAACTGTGAAAAGATCTCACCAGGACCACTGAAGAAGCAGGGTCGAGGCTTCCGGTGGCGGCCATGGAGGAGTAGATCACGCATTCGGCAGCTCCCGTCTGGAACGGACACTTAGACCTTTTTCAGGTGATACCACGGACATTTTGGGGCAGATTGGTGAAGCGAACACTGCCAAAAGGATTCCCTCTCGAGACTTTTGGGCTCTTTTCAGGGCCCCCAAGGGCACTTTTTCGACGTTACCCGGTGTGGGAAGGAGTTAATAATAGTTCCCCGTCAGTATATGGCTTTAACTAGGAGCGGGGTGACAAAAAAGGTGGTGGTGGACCAGAAGAAGGGAGGGAAGAAGGACAAAATGGCACCGGGCGGAGACCAGGCAGCGTGGAGGCAGTGGGCGGAGGAGCAACAGGAGGGTATCCAGCGCTGCCTCAGAGAGATTAAAAAGGACCTGCTAGAGCCGATGAAGGCTTCTATTGATAAGCTGCTGGAGACACAGACGGCCCAGGGGGTGGCGATCCGAGAGGCTCAACAAAAGATCTCTGACAATGAGGACGAGATCTTAGCCCTGGTGGTAAAGGTGGAGGCGCACGAGGCGCTCCACAAGAAATGGCAGGAGCGGTTCGAGGAGATGGAGAATCGGTCGAGGCGGAAGAATCTGCGGATTCTGGTCCTCCCGGAGGGGCTGGAGGGGCCGGACGTGGGGGCCTATGTGGTCACCATGTTAAACTCGCTGATGGGAGTGGGGTCCTTCCAGGGGCCCCTGGAGCTGGAAGGGGCCCAGAGAGTGTTGGCGAGGAGGCCCAAGGCTAACGAGCCTCCGCAGGCGGTGCTGGTGCGGTTCCATCGGTTCGTCGATCGGGAGTGTGTGCTCAGGTGGGCCAAGAAGGAGAGGAGCAGCAGGTGGGAGAACGCGGAGGTTCGGATATATCAGGACTGGAGTGCGGAGGTGGCGAAGAGGAGGGCCGGGTACAATCGAGCGAAGGCGGTGCTGCACAGGGAGGGGGTGAGGTTTGGCATGTTGCAGCCGGCGCGATTGTGGGTTACCTACAAGGACCGGCACCATTATTTTGAGTCTCCGGAGGAGGCGTGGGCCTTTGTTCAGGCCGAGAAGCTGGACACAGACTGAGGGTCGGGATGGGCGATTGGGGACTGCGGTGGATATGTTATGCCTATTTTTGGTTCAGGTGGGGGCCTTTGCATTGTTTTGGGTTTCTTTTTCTCTGTGTTTTTCTCTTTCGGGTTGGGGAGGGTGGATGGTTGGTGGCGGGGCCTGGTAGGTGGAGAGCGCGGGATTTTTTTCCCGCGCCGAAGACTGGGGGGGGGCGGGACCGGGGCGGGGAAGCGAGGATTGTTTCCCGCGCTTAGAACGGAGGGGGAGAGCCTGTGAATGGGGAGCGGGAGAGGAGGATGTGCCACACAATGGGAGGAGGCGAAGGAGAGGCGGGAGTGGCCGGGGTCAGCAGGAGTCAGCTGACTTGCGGAAGTGCAATGGGGGGAGTAAACCAGCTAGGATGGGTCCTAGCCGGGGGGGGGGGGGGGGATCGAGTTGCTGCTGCTAAGATCAAGGAGGAGCTGGAGCGAGTGGGGTGGGTCGAGGCGGGGGTATGCCGCTGTGGGGAACGGGCCGGGTGTGGGGTGCGGGCGCATGGCTGGCCGAGGAGGGGTCATGGCTAGTCGGAGGGGGAGGGGGCGTGTAGCCCCTAATCCGGCTGATAACCTGGAACGTAAGGGGACTGAATGGGCCGGTTAAGCGGGCCCGCGTGTTCGCGCACCTGAAGGGGCTCAAGGCGGAGGTGGTTATGCTCCAGGAGACACACCTGAAGGTGGCAGACCCGGTAAGACTGAGGAAAGGGTGGGTAGGTCAGGTGTTTCACTCGGGGCTAGATGCCAAAAATCGAGGGGTGGCGATCTTGGTGGGAAAGAAGGTGTCATTCGAGGCGTCGAGCATTGTAGCAGATAATGGCGGTAGGTACATAATGGTAAGTGGTAAGTTGCAGGGAGAGAGGGTGGTACTGGTCAATGTGTATGCTCCGAACTGGGACGATGCGGGTTTAATGCGGCGTATGTTGGGTCGGATCCCAGACTTGGAAGTGGGGGGCCTGATAATGGGGGGAGACTTTAACACGGTGTTGGATCCTGCACTGGATCGCTCCAGGTCTAGGATGGGTAGGAAGCCGGCGGCGGCTAGAGTGTTGAGGGGATTTATGGACCAAATGGGAGGGGTGGACCCTTGGAGATTTGCAAGGCCGGGGGCGAGGGAATTTTCATTCTTCTCACATGTCCATAAGGCTTATTTTCGAATCGACTTTTTCATTTTGAGTAGGGCGCTGATAGCGAGAGTAGAGGATACCGAGTATTCGGCAATAGCCATTTCGGACCACGCCCCGCATTGGGTGGACTTGGAGATGGGGGAGGAGAGGGACCAGCACCCGCTGTGGCGCTTGGAGGTGGGGCTGTTGGCGGACGAGGAGGTGAGCGAGCGGGTCCGAGGAAGTATAGAGAGGTACTTGGAGACCAACGACAACGGGGAGGTCCGAGTGGGGATGGTATGGGAGGCACTGAAGGCGGTGGTGAGGGGAGAGCTGATCTCCATCAGGGCCCACAAGGAGCGTAGGGAGCGGGGGGGGAAAGGGAGAGGCTGGTGGGGGAGATGGTGAGGGTAGACAGGAGGTATGCGGAAGAACCTGAGGAAGGATTGTTGAGGAAGAGGCGCAGCCTCCAGGCCGAATTCGACCTGGTGACCACCAGGAAGGCGGAGGTGCAGTGGAGGAAGGCCCAGGGGGCGGTCTACGAGTATGGGGAAAAGGCAAGCCGGATGCTGGCGTATCAGCTTCGGAAGCGGGACACAGCTCGGGAGATCGGGGGAGTTAAGGACAGGGGAGGGAGCGTGGTGCGGAGTGGGGTTGGCATCAAATGGGTCTTCAGCGACTTCTACGAGGAATTGTACCGATTCGAGCCCCCACGGGAGGAGGGAGGGATGGCCCGTTTCCTGGACCAATTGAGGTTTCCAAAGGTGGAAGAGGGGCTGGTAGCGGGACTGGGGGCCCCGATTGGTCTGGAGGAGCTGATCAAAGGGATAGGAAGCATGCAGGCGGGGAAGGCACCGGGGCCGGACGGTTTCCCGGTCGAGTTCTATAAAAAATATATGGACCTGTTGGGCCCACTGTTAGTTAGGACCTTTAATGAGGCAAGGGAGGGGGGGGGCTTTACCCCCGACGATGTCCCGGGCACTGATCTCCTTGATCCTGAAGCGGGACAAGGATCCCCTGCAATGTGGGTCTTACAGACCGATTTCCTTGCTAAATGTAGATGCCAAGGTGCTGGCGAAGGTCTTAGCCACGAGGATTGAGGATTGTGTGCCGCAGATCATCCATGAAGACCAGACGGGGTTTGTGAAGGGGAGACAGTTGAACGCGAATGTGCGGAGGCTTTTGAACGTTATCATGATGCCGGCGAGGGAGGGGGAGGTGGAGATACTGGTGGCGATGGACGCTGAGAAAGCCTTCGATAGGGTAGAGTGGGGGTGCCTGTGGGAGATGCTGAAGAGGTTCGGGTTTGGGGAGGGGTTTGTCAGGTGGGTTAGGCTGTTGTACGAGGTCCCGATGGCGAGTGTGGCCACAAATAGGAGGAGGTCCGAGTACTTTCGGTTGCACCGAGGGACGAGACAGGGGTTTCCCCTGTCCCCCCTGCTCTTCGCACTGGCGATTGAACCCCTGGCTATGGCACTGAGAGAGTCGAGGAACTGGAAGGGGTTGGTGCGGGGTGGGGAGGAGCATAGGGTGTCGCTTTATGCGGACGATCTGCTGCTCTATGTGGCGGACCCGGTGGGAGGAATGCCAGAGGTAATGAGGATGCTTAGGGAATTCGGGGACTTTTCGGGGTACAAGCTCAATATGGGGAAGAGCGAGCTGTTCGTAGTTCAGCTAGGGGACCAGGAGAGGGGGATTGGTGAGCTCCCACTAAAAAGGGCGGAGAGGAGTTTCAGATATTTGGGGGTCCAGGTGGCCAGGAGCTGGGGGGCCCTGCATAGGCTTAACTTTACAAGGCTGGTGGAGCAAATGGAGGAGGAGTTCAAGAGGTGGGACGCATTGCCGCTGTCCCTGGCGGGTAGGGTGCAGTCAATCAAAATGACAGTGCTCCCAAGGTTTTTGTTCCTGTTCCAGTGCCTCCCCGTGTTTATCCCTAAGGCTTTTTTCAGGCGGGTTAACAGGAGTATAATGGGGTTTGTGTGGGCGCGAGGGACTCCGAGGGTGAGAAGGGTGTTCCTGGAGCGGAGTAGAGATAGGGGGGGGCTGGCGCTGCCCAACCTCTGTGGGTACTACTGGGCCGCCAATGCGACAATGGTGCGCAAGTGGGTGATGGAGGGGGAGGGGGCTGCATGGAAGAGGCTGGAGACGGCGTCCTGTGTGGGTACGAGTCTGGGGGCGCTGGCAACGGCACCGCTGCCACTCCCTCCAAGGAGGTATACCACGAGCCCGGTGGTGGTGGCGGCCCTCAAAATTTGGGGGCAGTGGAGGCGGCATAGGGGGGATGTTAGGGGCTCGGCGTGGACCCCATTACGGGGGAACCACCGGTTCGTCCCAGGAAGAACAGGTGGAGAGTTTTCGGGGTGGCACAGGGCAGGGATACGAAAGTTGGGGGACCTGTTTGTGGACGGGAAGTTCGCGAGCTTAGGTGAGCTGGAGGAGAAGTACGGGCTCCCCCCGGGGAACACCTTCAGGTACTTACAGGTAAGGGCATTTGCCAGACGGCAGGTGGTGGAATTCCCACGGCTACTGCCACACACAGTACAGGACAGGGTGCTCTCGGGGGGGGTGGGTGGGAGTGGGGAAGATCTCGGAAACTTACCAGGTGATGCAGGAGGAGGAGGAGGCCTCGGTGGTGGAGTTGAAAGGTAAGTGGGAGGAGGAGTTGGGAGAGGAGATCGAAGAGGGGACGTGGGCAGATGCCCTAGGGAGGATGAAATCTTCCTCTTCATGCGCGAGGCTCAGCCTCATACACTTTGGGGGTGAGGACAGGTGTGTTAGGTGCTCAGGGAGCCCAGCAAATCACACCCATATGTTCTGGGCATGCCCAGCGCTGGAGGAATTTTGGAAGGGTGTAGCGAGGACGGTGTCGAGGGTGGTAGGATCCAGGGTCAAACCGGGCTGGGGGCTCGCAATATTTGGGGTGGCAGAGGAGCCGGGAGTGCAGGAGGCGAAAGAGGCCGGAATTCTGGCCTTTGCGTCCCTGGTAGCCCGGCGAAGGATTCTCCTTCAGTGGAAAGATACGAGGCCCCCCAAGCGTGGAATCCTGGATCAGCGATATGGCAGGGTTCATTAAATTGGAGAGGGTGACATTCGCCTTGAGAGGGTCGGTACAAGGGTTCTTTAGGCGGTGGCAACCGTTCTTAGACTTTCTGGCAGAACGCTAGACATTGGTCAATGGCAGCAGCAGCTCGGGGGGTGGGGGGTTTACTTTATTTTTGTTTATGTTATTTACACTGGAAGGGTCTGAGGGGGTGTATACACCTGTTGTCTTAAGTCGGGGTATTAATGTTAATTTATTATTTAGGTACGGGGGGGAGGGGTTTTGGGGGTTGCTTTTTTAGATTGTGTTTTGTACTTAACCCTGTTGGGTTCTTTTTTCTTTCTCATTTTGTTATTGATATTTTATGAAAACCTTTAATAAAAATTATTTTTTAAAAAAAAGTATTTATCACACAACTTCCTGCAGACTTTCGCAACTTTCATCAAGCCTGGAAAGCACCAACACTTGGACAATGAGAACAAAAGTCAGAAGAAATCAAAAAGGAATCTAAATGTAGTTGTCGATCTGTTTAAAAGAAATTGCTGGTGGGGCGGGGGGGGGGACACACCTTCTTGTTATTGAAAGTGTGTTCATCCATGTGTAATTAAGAAAACGTTAATCCGAGTGTAGATCTCCGAATGGACAGAACTCAAATCAAATCATGTTGCACACTGATTGACATCATCGTCTGCCTATTCTGCACGCCTCCTTCAGAGGCTCATGGTGCACACTGACAAGAGAATGAAATATATTCAACTTTCTTGGACTGCAGAAAGTCAGTGACCTCCTTTGAAGAACAGCAGGTGGCAAACTGTGAGATGCTGCAAATATCTCCAGGTCCAGACAGGAAGGGGTCAGGCACGGAAAATGTTATCACCATCGCAGTCACTGGCAATGTGTTTTGTTTTGCATTGCTCTCAGGTTACAATGTGGCTGCAGAAGGTTCCCGATTTCAGGGAGGGCATCCCTGATGAAGTGCAGGTGGTGCACACAATGCTCCTCACAAAGATTCAGTGGAACAAATTCTAACTCCCTCAGCAATATGCCACCTGGCACAATTCATTCCAGGACTATGTGCATGAGCTGCGGACACCATTTTTGGATCCCGAAGGGCGATTGTAACATCAAAGAATGGCCACTGTTGTCTTGAGAGTAATTCTACATTTTCATATCGAGGAAAACAGATGCTGATGACAAATTCCTCACATGTACATGAATGTAGAATTAATGAGCGCTTGTTAACAATTTCTGTGGGAAGCAAACTTCATTTATCATGACAGTGTAAATTTGTTTGTGGAACGTGAAAGTATTTTGTTTGCAAAATAAAGATGAGATACTTCCACTTATTTTGACTGCATCGTAAGCAATGTTCGCCCTTTAGAGATTTAGGGCACAATCTAACAAAAAAGAAAGAGCGTGTTCTGGCCGGAATTAGAGAGGTGGTTTCCAGTGCTTGTGGAGCCGGGAACAGCCCCATTATCTAACAGCACTATTTTGGGGGGAGCCTCTACAGGAAACACCCCGCTGAGACTGCTCTCAGTCACATTTCCTGCACTGAGGAGCTCCACTCGTCAGTGCAGCAGGAGATCGGTGGCGCCCCGATCTCTCAAACCAGCCCCTCTCCCCGGCACCCAACGTGACCCACGGACTCCCATCATACTGGCATGACACCCCTGGGCCCGATTCCCAACGTGGGCAAAATGCCACCCAGGAACCTTGACACTGCCAGCCTGTCACTGCCACCTGGGCACTCTGGCCAGCCTGGCAGTGCCAAGGTGCCTGGGTGACATCAGCATTGCCAGCGTGCCACACTGCCTAGATACCAATCACCCATTGGCCTCCGATAACCTGGGAGGTCCCTGCCCCCAAATGCTGTTCCGCCTGGTTGCTGTTGATGGGGACCAGTGCTAAACGGCACCCATCTGGGGTCTCCTCGACCAAGATGGTAGATCCCGGGCGCTGGTTTGATCTGGCATCGGCAGAGTTGAGTGAGCTTTTAATCTCATTTGACTCTGCAAGTCTCGCTCCTGCCCATTGTGGGATCCTCTGACTAGGATTTCTGTTACAAACTCAAGCTCGCACTAAGTTGAAGTCTTGTCATACACATGTCACTTGCAGGTCCTTGACATCCATCAAATGACAGTAGACATATGTTCCATAATTGGACTCATAGTCAAACCAAATTTCTGAGATGTGAGAGTGGTACACACACACTGTATTCCTTTGGAGAGGTTAGGTTAGGGTTAGGATCAATAAAGTAATAAACTAGTAACACTAATTAACTATTGTAGATCTGGCATCATTTGTGACGAGAGAAACAGAGTTAACATTCTTCGAAGGAGAGTCATATTCATCTCAAAACATTCACTTTGTTTCTCTGATCACAAATGATGCCAGATCTACAATTGTTAATTAGTGTTAGTAGTTTATTATTTTATTGATCCTAGTTATCTTATCTCACAGTTGTTCCATAATAAATTATTTAAACTAGATGTTCTGTAGTTCATCATTCACTTTGGCCAGTCTACAGAACATGACAAAAATAGCCCAGCCGAAGGGAAGAATTCCCAGTTCAGCTCACAACCAGTCAGGAAAATCTTCACTCCTCAAACTCAATTCCAGAGCAGTGGGATCAGATAAAGTCAGCTGCATTAGAGTCCTGTGTCCAGAACATTGGGTTCGAGAATTATCGTCACCAGGACTGATTCGATGAAAACCAGGCTATAATATGTGTTCTCCTAGAAGAAGAATGAGCAGCCTTTCATTGCCTGGCTGGAACAACCCAAGATCGCAAGTCAAGAACACTGCATTCCTACAGTTCAAGGCCAATGTCAAAGAAAAATCCAGAAAATAAAGGGAATGTGGTAGGAAGAGATGTCTGACAACTTGATCCAGTAGAGGGTTCAAGAGAGCTGATGGTGAGGCAGAGTTGGGTATCGACAGTATACATGTGGAAACTGGTGCTGCATTTTTGGATCTTGTCACGGAGGGGCAGCAAGTGGATGAGAAATATATTATCAACATATACTTTACATAATTTACATAGGGAAGCCAGATTTGATCAGGGGCATCCTGAACACTTCCCTTCCTGATTGGAAATGATGTATAACTCCACATATATCAATAAGATTATTTTGGTGAAGGGGTGAAAACAGGCATTACATGGGTGCAGTACTAATAAGATATCCATGTTTGCAGGTCCAACATCAGTTGGAGGGCACAATAGCACACTGGTTAGCACAGTTGCTTCACAGCTCCAGGATCACAGGTTTGATTCCCGGCTTGGGTCACTGTCTGTGCAGAATCTGCACGTTCTCCCCGTGTCTGCGGGGGTTTCCTGCGGGTGCTCCGTTTCCTCCCACAGTCCGATGATGTGCAGGTTCGATGGATTGACCATGCTAAATTGCCTTAGTGTCCAAAAAGGTTAGGTGGGGGTACTGGGTTGCGATAATAGGGTGGAGGTGTGGGCTTGGGTGGAATGCTCTTTCCGGGGGCCAGTGCAGACTCGACGGGCCGAGTGGCCTCCTACTGTAAATTCTGTAAAATACTGTAAAATGAAATCAGCACAGGTGTTTGGGCCGAATTGTTAATTTACATAATGTTGAATTTGCCTGGAGGTTTTGCATTCGAGTTCAGATGGAATTCACGTGGAGTAATGTGTGGGGGTTTCTTGCACTGCGTACACAGAGACAGGTCTCAGGGTGGCTCAGGGGCTAAGGGAGAGGGAGCACAGGTTGTCAGACATGGCACTGGAGGCCGAGAGGAGGCGAAATGTCCTGTACCCAAAGCAGGGGAGGTATTCCCCTTGCCTACCTGTCTCTCTCTTTCCTGCTGCTGCCTCACCCAAACTCATGTTTTCCTCCCATTTCTACCCCAGACCAAAATTGCAAGATGCCAATGAGGAAACACTTTGGACTGGATTCTCCACAGCTCCACTCCGAAATCACGTTTGGCGCAGGGGCGGAGAATCGACCTTCACGCGAGAATCGGGCCCAGCGCTGCTCCGGTCCCCCGAGAATCGCTCACGCACGGATTACGCGGCGTTGGAGGGACCTTGCTAGAGGTCCTCCCAGCGATACTTCGGTCCCGACCAGCCGAATTCCCGACGGCTTGGTCCAAACAACGTATGGCCGGTCAGTACTCTCGCGCAGCGGATGCGGACTCAGTCCGCGGCCGCCCTGGTGGGGGGGGGGGGCGGGAGGATCAAGCACTGGGGAGGGCCTTATGGGTGGCTGGGGCGGCATTGGGCGGATCATCTGGAGTGGCGCAGGGCAGATGGGTGGGACTTTGTTTATTGCTCCAGGTCCACCGGCTGAGTCCGCCATCACATGCGCGGACTTGGAACCAGAAGTGCGGGGGCCCGTATCCGCAGCCACAGCTGTGTGAAGCTCCCCAGGTCCCTGCTAGCCCCCTGCAGGTAAGTGAATTGCTCTTTATTTTTTTCAGTAAAGTCTGGAGTGAAACGCCAGCGTTTTTACGCCGACGTGGGGACAAAGCCCCATTTTTGGAGAATCCAGCCCTTTGTCTCCTCATGACTCTACGAAGGTGTCCAGTAAGGTTGAGGAGCACAGCACTCATTCATTTTAGGTGAAGTCCTCAGAGAATTTCTGAAAAGAACGTTGGTCGTGTGGTGGTGATACCTCAACAAACTGCTCCAGAAAACCCCCTCTTTCTTTGAAAAAGTCCCCTTCAAGCCTCAGCCGCAAGTGAGGAGAAAAAGGTGATATACTTTTAGAAAGTGCTCAAAATCCCCAGCAAACGAGTCCCCTTTAGGAGAGAGTGAGAGATGGAACACTGGGGCGAAATTCTCCCCCAACGGCGCGATGTCCGCCAACTGGCGCGGAAATGACATCTCTGGGCGGCGCATGCGCGGGAGCGTCAGCGGCCGCTGAACGTTTCCCACGCATGCGCAGTGGAGGGAGTCTCTTCCACCTCCGCCATGGTGGAGGCCGTTGAGGAGGCGGAAGGGAAAGAGTTCCCCACGGCACAGGCCCGCCCACGGATCGGTGGGCCCCGATCGCGGGCCAGGCCACCGTGGGGGCACCCCCCGGGGTCAGATCGCCCCGCGCCCCCCCCAGGACCCCGGAGCCCGCCCACGCCGCCTTGTCCCACCGGTAAATACCTACTTTAATTTACGCCGGCGGGACAGGCAATTTCTCGGCAGGACTTCGGCCCATCCGGGCCGGAGAATTGAGCGGGGGGGCCCGCCAACCGGCGCGGCCCGATTCCCGCCCCCGCCCAATCTCCGGTACCGGAGACTTCGGCGGGGGCGGGGGCGGGATTCACTGCGGCCAACGGCCATTCTCCGACCCGCTGGGGGGTCGGAGAATGACGCCCTAGGTCACCAAAATGTGGCGCAGCCTCCTTACAGAGTGCGAGCAGGGAGTGTAAGCAGCAATCAACTGCTTAATAATCCTTTGAGCAGCTGTGCACAGAGCAAGCTTCAGCTCTTTTACCAAGAATAGTGTCTTGTGCAAAATGTGAATGAAAACAAATCAGATTCCATCTTGGCATATCGGAGGTTCTTTAATGTCAAAAGTATCTGGGAAAAATTATCCCCAATGAGCCTGATTTGCACCAACTGAGGTTAAATTACATTGACCTCTTGCACTTTTATTTGTATTTTTCACACCTCTCTGTTCTATGTCTACATTAATTGGGTATTTAATTGAACTCAGGCAGTGGACATTAACAAGGGATTCATTTGTGATTCTAAATAGAGAAGCATCGCAGGTGCTACAAAAGACACATTTATATATATATATAGGAGCAATGCTTTTTAATTTGAATTATTAAGAGTGCAAATTAATGTGTAAAAACCAGAGACCCGTTTTGGGTGTATTTAGCAGAGCACCGAGAATGACCCACTATCAAATAGGACTCTGTCATTTCTTTTCTGGCCTTGGCAAGGAACGCCCTGCCAAGACAGCACTTACCTCATTTCCTGCACTAACAAACTCAGCCCGTCAGTGCAGGAAGAGATCTGGTCGCCATTTTTAAATGCCCTGGTCTCTCAACCCACATCGGACACACCACCATTATCACTGGATGCCGCCACTGCCCCAACTTATCTCTTAGGGGGTGCTCAAGCCACCCGTCGCCCATCTCTTAAGGGCAGGGCACCTCATGAAGTGACGTACTTGGGGTTTACAGTAGACACCCAGGGGTGCACCTTACGGAGGAGAATATAAAAGCAATTAAGGAAACACCGATCCCCAAAAAGGTGTCAGAATTTAAATTTAAAATGATCAACAGAAGATTTATCCCTGATATTTCTAAAATGTTGGCACCTCTACACACACTGCTGAAGAATCACCACAGATGGTATTGGAGAGAGCATCAGAAAGAAGCCCTTGAACAAGTTAAACTAGATTTGCAGTCACCAGTCTCTTTGTTCATTTTGACCCTTCAATAAAGATTATTCTTGCTTATATATAGAACATACAGTGCAGAAGGAGGCCATTCGGCCCATCGAGTCTGCACCAACCCACTTTAAGCCCTCACTTCCACCCTATCCCCGCAACCCAATAACTCCTAACCTTTTTGGCCACCAAGGGCAATTTAGCATGTCCAATCAACCTAACCTGCACGTCTTCGGACTATGGGAGGAAACCGGAGCACCCGGAGGAAACCCACGCAGACACGGGAAGAACGTGCAGACTCTGCACAGGCAGTGACCCAGCAGGGAATCGAACCTGGGACGCTGGAGCTGTGAAGTCACAGTGCTAACCACTGTGCTGCCGTGCTGTAAGGAGATACGACTTGCAAAGTATCTCCTTACAGAATCAGAGTGGTTTTATCGCATAAGATAGAAAATGGTGCAGAAAGGCCCATGCGTCGAGGACTCTGACCGATGTTGAAAAAGCTTACTTCCAAATCGAAAAAGAGGGACTAGCCGTAATCTTTGGAGTGAAGAAGTGCCATCAATACATTTATAGACAGCACTTCGTAGCAGTTGCTGACCTTAAACCCGTTAGGCTTATTTAGGGAGCATAAGACCATTACTTCAACTAGGGTACAATGCTTGGTTCTCTTATCAGCAGTCTACAAGTATACTTTTCAGCATAGACCGGACACACACATATCAAACGCGGACCCTTTAATCTGCCTTCCCCTACCAGAAAATATACCACCTCCATCAGTACCACAGGGTTCTTGCTCTAAACCTTCTCAATACATTACCCGTGTTCACGTGACAGATCACATTTTGGAACCAAAATGACCCCATATTATCTGCAGTTCAGCATATAGTCATCCGCTGCTGGCATTACGATAACAGATGTGAGAAATTAAGACACTCTCAGATAAGAAAAGATAAGTTAAGTTGTGAATACGGTCTATTACTATGGAGAGCAAGGATGGCCGTTCCCCTTCTCACTGAAAAGTTATTGTTACAAACGTTACACAGTGCCCATGCTGGGATGACAACGAGGAAGATGTTCCCACACAGCAATGTGGGGTGGCCCGGGATGGATACTGACATAGTGAATCTGGTCAAGGAAAGTGACCAATGTCAAATGCAGCAAAACTTGCTCTCTGAGGAAATAATGCACCGATGGGAGTGACGAGGTCAACCTTGGGTCGACTATATGTCAATTTGTGAGTCCATTCATGGGCACCATGTTCCTGACCATAATAGATGTGCACTCCAAGTGGTTGGACATACACAAAATGAAGTCCACGACCTCAACAACAATGGCAGAAAAGCTGCGACAGATATTCGCCATCCACAGGTTGCCCGAGGTGCTATCTTGGATAATGGGCCTGCATTCACTAGTGAAGGGTTCCAGCATTTCCTGAGAACCAATGGCGTTCAATATCTTCAAACTACGCCCTACCACCCTGCTTCAACTGGATTGGCTGAGAGCTGTCCAAACATTCAAACTGCCATGAAGAAACAGTCATCAGCTCCTCAACAAACCAGACTGCTTATTTTCTGATCACCTATTGAACAACATCTCATGTCACCATAGGCTTTGCTGAGTTACGAATGGGAAGCTGTATTAGAACAAGGTTGGATCTGGTATTTCAAAATTTAGCGGGGTGGGCAGAAGCAATCCAAACCCGCAGAAAAGACATCACGACTTGACAAAAATTGAGAGAACATTTGAGGTGGACAACTGGGCATATGTAAAAAACTTTAGTGCTGGTCAAAATTGGATCCCTGGAATAGGCATGGCCAGAAAAGGTCCAATGTCAAATGAAATAGATTTCCAAGGATAAAGGGTGAAGAAACACCTGGACCATTTCAGAAGGGAATCGCACACAGAGCCAGTGGGGCAGTCCACTCCTAGTATGCCTGTCAGTGATACAGCCACAGATGAAAGTATTGCTGTAGCAAGCTACCCCGAGGTAGAACCCAGTAATGCTCCAGTGGGAACTGGAGAAGTTACCTGTAATGATGCACCTTCGCAAGTCAAGAGTCAACCTATTGAGATTCAAACTGAAGTTACCACTACTACTGGAGCAGCGCTGGTGAATTATGATGCTCCCAAAGGATCAGGATGTCCCCAGACCTACTTACCTTATAAGGGCCTGTGTTGATATCTATTTGTTGTATAATATTGTAAATGGTTCCATTGTTTATTGACATATGTGGATCAGGAACTTAAAGTGGGAGGTATGTGGTAGTGTGTCCCTTTAAGGGGCGAGTTCTCAGATGGTCACATGGCCGTTTGGCAAATGGGACCAGACCGCACAAATCCTGTTTTTGAGCGCGGGTTTTCCTTGCCAGTTTGGAGGCTAGAGTCTTTGGAGTATGGTAACCTTTATTTCAGTCTGTGAATAGTTACTTACCTCAATAAACGATTCATTCATTGATCTCCTAGGTGTTGCCAGTCTTACATGAAGGAGGTGCTCGGAATAATTTAACATTCTTTCTGTTATAAGCCCCACAGAACCCACTGGGACGACCCAATTAATCTCCCCGTGAGCCTTGTGGAGTACAAGCTCCCCCGCTGAGGGGCGGAGGCCCAACTGCGAGATAGTTCATTCAGGGCCTTAAAAGCCAGGCCAGGTATGAGCCGAGCTGCAGAGTAGTCCCGACTGGGGGGACTGGGACTGTTACTTGTAAATACTTTACTCTGGTAATAAACAATTCATTTTAACTCTCCTTTCCGGACTCCTCTGTGAATACTAAAGTTTCCTTGTTCCCCCCTAAGCTTCAAATACACAATTAGTTATTTTCTTATGTCCTCTATTTTGTATTGACTGGAAGGGACGTCCACACCGAGTTGAATTAAGGTTTATTTCAGGAGCTCGAGATACACGGCACTTGGCGATACCCAACTGAATGACTGTTGGCTGGTTTCTGACCGGCTGGCTTTATACCAGAAGTGCTCGATTCCTCCCCCCCCCCCTTAAGCTGGGAAGCAAGTATTCCCCCAAGGATTCTGGGAATACGAGATCCCCAACACCATAAGTCTCGAATGGAAAGTAATAATCGCTTACTGTCACAAGTAGACTTCAATGAAGTTACTGTGAAAAGCCCCTAGTCGCCAAATTCCAGTGCCTGTTCAGGGAGACCGGTACGGGAATTGAACCCGCGCTGTTGCCTTGCTGTGAATTACAAGTCAGCTATTTAGCCCACTGTGCTAAACCAGCCCCTTTATAGTTACAACACTCTATCCTTCAACTTCAAATCATTGCCTTCCCAATCTCTGGGATTGCAATCCCCCCTGTTATCCCTTCCTCCTCCCGAGAATTGATTTACTAAAGTCAAGCTTGTGTCGCCTAATAACAGCAGCTTCACCTCCTATCCTACTTTATTTTAAAGCTTTAGCAGGGTCCTCCACTATGAATCTTCATATCTTTGACCCTGACTTCTCAGTTCTATTTTTTAAAAAGCCATACCAATATGCAAGTTTATTGGATGGGACAGGACCGATTAATTAAATGGATACTTTTCATTCCAGACTAGCTTTTAATTGTTCACAAATCATATCCTTGGGACACTGTCTCGTTTAGTTCCTTTCTTAGATCACTTGACTGAAATGAGGCCCAGTCACAAGGAAGCACCACAGCAAACAGTAAACAATATGATAGTGGTGGCTCATAAGATATAAAGAGGAAGGAAGTGAGATTTTGATCCAAGAGACTGCTCTGAGTCAGAAATACCTCTCAATGTACATAACAAACTTGGGTGGAGATAAACCATTTTCAAGTGATCTCATTCTATAAAAGACACGCGCATCTACCCGTGGGCCTTGTAAGTACAAGGGGACAATGTGTTCACCATTGGAAAGAGGAACTTGTGTGTGGCTTCACCTTTTCCATTAAACTAACATACAACTCTGTTTTTACTTCCGTGCCTCCTTTCAACCCAATGAGAACAGTGTGTGATGGTGGTGGGAGGAGGAGGAGGTGGTGGGGGGCAAATTAACACTACATTCCTGTGCACTTCCCACCCCAGCATTTTCACACGCCTGAGTTCAGATATGGGATGGCTTCCCACTTCAGGGTTGTCAGGAAGAGGGCACCATTACAAACCACAGGCCCAACCATGGCCAATGAAAGTTCCTAACCAGCCAATGGAGGGAAACATTGGGAGTTCACATCCACACGTCCCTTAATGTAGCTGGATGGGTAGGTAAGGAGGTAATGGGATATTCACCTTTATTAGCCGAGGTACAGAATGCAAGAGCAGGGCGGTTATTCAGGAACTGTACAAAACACCAGTGGTGACACAACTGGAATTCCACATGCAATTCTGGCCACCGCACTGTAGGAATAATCTGGTTTCACCAGAGAGGGTCTGGAGGAGATTAACGAGAATGTTCACTTGTTTGGAGAATTTGAGTTCTGAGGAAGGATTGGACAAGTGAGGAATGTTTACTTTGGAACAGAGGAAGTTGAGGGGAGACCAAATTAAAGTTTATGGAATTATGAGGGGTCTGGATGGAATGGATAGGATGGCCCAATTTGCCTTGGTTGAGCAGTCCATTACCAGTGGGCATCAATTTCGAGAAAGACGGATGAGGTTTGGAGGAAGTTCAGGGGGAAATCATTTCACCCAGAGGACAGTGGGGTAATGGATCTCATTCCCTGAAATGGTGGTGGAGGCAGAATTGCATAACTTTTCAAAAGCTCTTGGATGTATGTTTGAAGTGCTGTAACATAAAGGCTACGGACAAAAACTAGAAAGTGGGATTATACTGGATGGTTAAAAGTTTTCCTGTGTGGCCTCGATCGTTCGAATGGCCTGCTTCCCTGATGTAAATCTCTATGATTCTATGAGAGATGGCAGTAACAAGGATCCTGCTCAGGAGGTCCCAGTAAGTGATGCTGAAAATATTTTAAAAGGTTGCTTTTCCAATGACAGACTTGCCAACCACAGACCCACATCAGACTTCAACTCCAACAACTCCACTCACTCGCCCGCTACTGCCACCACCAACAATCCAAATTCACCTCGCTAAGGACTATTTCATTTCCTATCGCCACACCACTACGACACCTGCCACAACTAATCTTGACTCCCGCACACAAGCTGAATGCTTAGCTGGCCTGAATCATCAGGGCAATGACTCAGTAGTGAATCTCTCTCCCCTATCACCTCCGCGGAAGTCGTTTGATGGTTGACACACTTGAATGATAATTGAAACTATGTCAAGGGCAAAGGTAACAAGTGTGGGTAACCTCAAGCACTCCTGACAATTTACTTGCTGGTCAGACAATAACATCAAAGAGAACAGTGTTCATATTTAAAACTAGTTGAAAATGAAAGCATAACAATAAAATTGGTCTTTAAGCAATGGGGAACGCACTGATATTTTCAATTTGACAGCAAAATAGGGGCAAAATATGTAGAAAGACTGGGACTATTCCATCAAATGAGCAATGACAGATACTGTGTTATAAGTGATACATATTGTGGACTAGTAAAGTCGCCATGGTCCCAGGTGGCCATAGGCTGCTTTCCTCATTGAGGGGGAGAGCTAACTGGTGGAGATTTATCTGAGGATCACCACATCTCAGGCAGGGGTGGGGTTCATTAATTGCAGCCCTGATCATCGGGCCATGGTTATTTAATTATATAGAACCTGGGGCCCTGGCACTGGTACTGGCACTAGCAATAGGGCAAAGGGGCAACATCTTCGAGTGGACGATCCAATGAAAGGAACTGTTTTGGTGCAGGAGAAGTGTCTTGGATGTTGCTCTGAGATTCTGAGGATAATTGTAGAACATGGGGTGCTGCCTCCACGAGGGGAGCTGCAAAGAGGAAAAGGGAGCGGCATAAAAATCGAAGAGACAAAGAAAAGAGCAATCCTTGCTGAAGAGAAATGGCAGTTAACCATCAACAGCTGCAAAGCAGAGTTGAGTAAAACGGGTCAGTACATGTCACAAAATCCCCTGTTAAATCATCATGTGACCGTTATTCCCCTGTTCATTGATAGCTTCTCAGCAGACCAACACGTTGACACCTTTTACTCAACAACATCTCTGTGGTATTCACCAGACTTCCCGCTTCACCACCTGCACCTGCTCTGAGGGCCTTGCAGGAAACCACTGAGTGCGAATGAAGAGAAGCCTTCAGTTTCTCAATTATACCATATTCTTCTTAACTTGAGAAAAACATTGCAGGGCCAACCGGATCACAGGTGACAGTGCATTTCCCATAAAGATAACGCGATTAATTTTCAAACATCTTGCTGTCTGACGTCAACCTTTGATCACTTCAGACAGAACTTTTGTGGGCTAAATTTCAAGGTAGGAACTCAGTTTAATGGATCAGCTACATACTCACTTGATGTAGCGTCTTCAATTGTCCAAAGGTTGCTGACCATGGCCCGCCGCACATCTCTTCCTCTAACTGCCTTTCCTTGATATTACAATCGCGCAAGAAGAAGAACCAGGCCCATAGAACTACCTCAGCCAGTACAGAGACTGAAGCCACGCCTCTGGCATAATTAACCAGTAGTCTATGTGAAAACTATGGTTTTACTTCCAATTTGACAGAAACATTTATTCATTCTTTCTCTCTCCATTTTTTGTTAATCTTATACTAACTGAAGTTGACAGATGTCCTATTCCAAGTGGTAATCCCAACCTTTAGGCAATTTGCATAAAGGATTGCAACAGGTGACCCACTGAAACCACTTGCCAGATGGTGATGTCGAGCAAACTGTTTGGACATTTACATTTTGGGCCTTTACTACAAACTCTCTACATTTCTCAACAAGAACAGATTCTAAAATCGTCTCATTGCAGCAGCAATGGATTGCCCATGTCAGCAGCACAACTATGAGGAATTATCTCAATACAATTCATGCCCTAACACAGTTCAGCCTCTCAGCTGTATTCAGAAAAGGCAGTCAAGTGTCAAGATGGCTTCTGCAAGAAAAGCACAGTACTTGATTGAATAAAAACGGAAAATACTGGAACTAGCCATCGACCTGAAAATGCTAATTTTGTTTCTCTTGAAACAAATGCTGCCAGACCTGCTGAGTATTTGAGGCATTTTCAGACTTTATTCAGATTTCCAGCAATATTTTGCTCTGACAGTACTTCCTATCTTGGGTCACAATCCCACATGCCAACCTCACCAGTTCGGCATCACTACAGTCGTACATTTTCATCAACCAGTGTGGAAGTTGAGAGAACTATTGGGATTCTGAAAGGAAGGATTCAATGCCATGCTAAATCTGAAGGAGTGCTCCATTATGCTCCCAAGCTCAATTCTCGACCTTCACAAATTTGCTTTTCACAAAGGACCAGAAATAGAATTCTCAGTGGTCTGGGTTCTGGATGTTCTGATGGATAAGGAACATAGAACACAAATTCCATAAATAATGTGTTTTGATCTGGTGCCAGTTGTCAGAGAAATGCACAAGGAATTCATTGATGGTACATCCTCCTCAGATTAAATCCTGCACCTTGGAAAAGCTGCATCGCTACATTTATCAGGCCTATTCCAACCCTTTTATAATTATACAATTGCCTCTCACTCAACTGACAAACAATCATGAGAAGTCATGAATTCGGAAAACAGAGCCAATTCAAACAACGGGTGGGATTTCCTTCCACCTCTACTCTGTGATCTGCAGCGGCAGAGAGAGGCTCGCCAGTGGCCAGTGGCAGGATCTTCTGGTCCCACCGTTGTCATAGAAACATACAAACATAGAATATAGAAGCAGGAGGAAGCCATTGGCTCTTCAAGCCTGCCCCGCCTTTCATTATGATCATGGCTGATCATCAAGTTCAATACTCTGATCCCACCTTCCCCCATATCCCTTGATCCCTTTAGCCCCAAGAGCTAAATCTAATTCCTTCTTGAAATTCCACAACGTTTTGGCCTCAACTACTTCCTGTGGTAGCGAATTCCACAGATTCACCACTCTCTGGGTGAAGAAATTTCTCCTCACCTCAATCATAAAAAGTTTACCCTTTATCCTCAAATTATGACCCCTAGTTCTGGACTCCCCCACCACCAGAAACATTCTTTCTGAATCTACCCTGTGTACTCCTGTTAGAATTTTGTAAGTTTATATGAGCTCCCCTCTCACTCTTCTAAACTCCAATGAATATAGATCATAGATCATAGAATTTACAGTTCAGAAGGAGGCCATTCGGCCCATTGAGTCTGCACCGGCCCTCGGAAACAATACCCAAGAGGGCAGCACGGTGGTGCAGTGGTTAGCACTGCTGCCTACGCCGCTGAGGACCCGGTTTGATCCCGCCCCGAGTCACTGTCCGTGTGGAGTTTGCACATTCTCCCATGGGTTTTACCCCCGCAACCCAAAGATGTGCAGGTTAGGTGGATTGGCCACACTAAAACGACATCCTTACTCAGACAAGGACACCAAAACTGCACACAATACTCCAGAGGTGGCCTCACCAATGCCCTATACAATTGCAGCAAAACAGCTCTATTCCTACATTCAGATCCTCTTGCTATGAAGGCCAACATACCATTTACCCTCTTTACTGCCTGCTGTACCTGCCCCCTTACTTTCAGCAACTGATGCACGAGGACACCAAGATCTCATTGAGTATCCACCTCTCTCAATTTGCACCCATTCAAATAATAATCTGCCTTCCTATTTTTGCTACCGAAGCGGATAACCTCACATTTATCCACATTATACTGCATCTGCCATGCGTGTGCCCACTCACTCAGCCTGTCCAAATCCTGCTGAAGCATCTCGGCATCCTCCTCAAAGCTCACCCCCCCACCCAACTTTGTATCATCTGCAAATTTGGAGATTATACATTTAGTTTCCTCATCCAAATCATTAATATATAAAGTGAACAGTTGGGGTCCGAGCACAGATCCCTGCGATATCAAACTAGTCACTGCCTGCCAATCAGAAAAAGACCCACTTACTCTAACATTTTGCTTCCTGTCTGCTAACCAACCTTTTATCCATCTCAAGACACTACCCATAATCCCATACTAATCTGCAATGTGAGACCTTGTCGAAAGCCTTCTGAAAGTCTAAATAAACTGCATCCATCGGCTCTCCCTGGTCAACTCTACTAGTTACGTCTTCAAAGAATTCTAGGAGGTTTGTCATGAATGATTTTCCTTTTGTAAATCCATGCTGACTTTGTCTGATTACACCATTGCTTTCTAAATGATGTGCTATGAAATCCATGATAATGGACTCCAGCAACTTCCCTTCTCTGATGTTAGGCTCATTGGTTCCCTGTTTTCTCTCTACCTCCCTTTTTGAATAGCTGTGTTACATTTGCTACCCTCCAATCTGTAGGAACCATTCCAAAGTCCAAAGAAGTTTGGAAAATGATCACAAGTGGATCTACTATTTCTAGGGCGACTTCCTTAAGTACTCTGGGATGAAGATTGTCAGGCCCTGGAGATTTGTCCGCCTTCAATCCCATTAATTTTCCCAAAACTACTCCTTTACTAATATTAATTTCCTTCAGCTCTTCACTAAAACTTGTGCTTCTCAGAACTTCCAGTTCACTATTCATGTCTTCCTTTGTGAAGACAGAAGCAAAGTGTGCATTTAGTTCCTCAGCCATTTCTTTGTTCCCTGTTATGAATTACCCCGTGTCTGACTGTAAGGAGCCTAGATTAGTTTTTAATAAATCTTTTTCTCAAAAAACCTGTCGAAACATTTGCTGCCAATTTTTATGATCCCCGCTATTTTACTTTCAAATTGTATTTTCCCTTTCTTAATCAATCCCTTGGCCTGCCTTTGCTGAATTTTAAACTGTTCCCAATCCTCAGGTCTATTGCTTTTTCTTGCTAATTTGTATGCCTCTTCTCTGAATCTAATACTATCTCTAGTTTCCCTTGTAAGCCACGGTTTTACTCTTGTGCCAAATAGGAATAAACAACTTTTGGAGTTCACCTATTCATTCCTTGAATGCCTGCCATTGCCTGTCGGCTGTCCTTCCTTTCAGTAATGTTTCCCCGTCCATAGCCAGCTCATGCCTCATACCATCATAGTTATCTTTATTGAGGTTCAGGACTTGGCTTCAGAATCAACGACCTCACTATTCACCTTAATAAAGAATTCTACCATATTATGGTCACTCATACCCAAGGGTTCTCTCACAATTAGATTGCCAACTAATCCTTTCTGATTGCACAACACCCAGCCCAGTCCAAAATAGCCTGTTCCCTTGTTGGTTCTTCAACATACTGGTCCAGAAAACCATCCCGTAAACACTCCAAAAATTCCTCCTCTATTGTACTGTGACTAATTTGAGTCACCCAATCTATATGCAGATTAAAGTCATTCATTTTTTTAATATATAAATTTAGCGTGCCCAATTCATTTTTTCCAATTAAGGGGCAATTTAGGGTGACCAATCCACCTAACCTGCACATCTTTGGGTTGTAGTGGTGAAACCCATGTAAACACGGGGAGAATGTGCAAACTCCACACGGACAGTGACCGAGAGCCGAGATCGAACCTGGGACCTCGGCACCATGAGACAGCAATGCTAACCACTGCGCCACCGTGCTGCCCTGATTAAGTCATTCATAATCACAGATGTTCCTTTATCATATGCATCTCTGATTTCCTATCTAATGCTATTCCCAACATTACACTGCAGCTTGGTCTGTATATCGCTCCTACAAATGTTTCTTGCCCCTTGATGTTTCTTAACTAGACAGATTCCACATTATCTGTACTAATATCTTTCCTCAATATTGTATCAATATCTTCTTTAATCAACAATGCAATCCACCACCTTTTCCCTCCTGTCTGTCCTTCCTAAAAACTGGATAGCCCTGAATGGGGGTCAACCTCACAGGACATTCTCTCTGTCTCTGTGTGCGTTTCCTCCAGGTACTCCGGTTTCCACCCCCATTCCAAATATGTACAGGTTAGGTGGATTGGCCATACTAAATTGCCTCTTAGTGGCCAAAGATGTGCAGGTGAGGTGGGGTTATGGGGATAGGGCAGGGAGTGGGCCTAGGTACGATGCTCTTTCAGAGGATCAGTGCAGACTCGATGGCCTCCTTCTGCCCAGAAGGAATTTTTTTTTTTTTAAATTTAGAGTACCCAATTAATTTTTTCCAATTAAGGGGCAATTTAGTGTGGCCAATCCACCTAGCCTGCGCATCTTTGGGTTGTGGGGGTGAAAGCCACGCAAACACGGGGAGAATGTGCAAACTCCACACGGACAGTGACCCAGACCCGGGATCGAACCTGGGACCTTGGCGGCGGGAGGCAGCATTGCTAACCACTGCGCCACCGTGTCGCCCTGCCCAGAAGGAATTCTATTATTCTATAATTGCCATCTATGTATGTGACACAGGAGTGACACAAATAATTGGCTAATCTTCCACATGGAATTGGTCATGTCTTTTTTTGCCAGTGTATTTTAGTGACGTATTCCCATCACCCATCCATCCTTCGGATCTCTCAGAATGAGAGGACCAGATTAGTGATAACTAATTGTGAATGATGAACAATGTTGCATTTGGGTCTTCCACCAACTTGGTTGATTGAGTCAGCTCAGGCATACTTTGCTTAACTCGCAATAATTTTTGGATATCCAAACATGCTTCACAAACAATCGATTACTTCATTTTTAAAATGTTTGTTCACATTTAGGGTACTATAAGGAGTCACAGCAACACAAGTAAGATGCCACAGAACAGCAGTGAGGTAAATAATAATAATGATAATAATCTTTATTGTCACAAGTAGGCTTACATTAACACTGCAATGAAGTTACTGTGAAAATCATCTAGTCGCCACACTCCGGCGCCTGTTCGGGTACACTGAGGGAGAATTCAGAATGTTCAATTCACCTAACAGCACGTCTTTCTGAACTTGTTATAGGAAATGGAACGCCACGAGGAAACCCATGCAGACACAGGGAGAACGCGCAGACAGTGTCAAGCGGGAATCAAACCCGGGACCCTGGCGCTGTGAAGCAACAATGCTAACCACTGTGCTACCCTGCCGCCCCGGTGGCCAAATCATCTATTTTGTATTTTCATTCCTTCATGGGATGTGGGTGTTGACAGGCCAGCATTTGTTGCCCGCCCCTAATTGCTCTTAAACTGAGTGGTTTATTGGACCATTTCAGAGGCAATTAATTTGCTATGGGTCGGGAGTCACTTTTAGGCCAGACCAGGTAAGGGTGGCAGATTTCTTTTCCTAAAGGACAGTAGTGTACCAGATGGGTTTTTACGACAATCGATGATCGATTCATGGTTCCCGTTACTGGGACTAGCTTTTCATTCCAGATTTGTTGAGGACTGAATTCAAATTCAACCAGCTGCTATGGTGGGATTTGAATCATAGAGTATGAGCCTGGGCTTCTGGATTACTATTCCAGTGATGTTATCACTACACCACCATCTCCCCTAGATACATTGAAGGATAAATATTAGCCAGAATACCAAGTAGAGCACTCTTCTTTTAATAAAGCTATGGGATCCTTTAGGTGCACTCAAGAACCCAGATAAGGTTTAACATCTCGTCCAAAAGATGGCATCTCCTATTGTGCAGACTCAATGCTGCACTTGGGTTCCACACTAAATTAAGAGCTCCGGTCCCTGGCGCTTGAACCCATGACCTTCTGACTCAGGTGAGAGTACCACAAGGTTCTCATAGTCTACAGCAAGACGGAAGATATGTTTGCCCTGTAATTTAGGAGCAAGTGTTCGAACGTAGTGAGCGTCCTGTGCCAACTCTTGCCTGAATTTCAAAATACTTCAGACAGTGTTTACAGCATTCATTGATCTTGTGAAGAGTTTTCTGAGTGAGAGAAAAGTCAACAAGAGCCCGCGACATGAAGCTATGTGCTCAGCTGTGCAACACACTCACGGTTATCATAAACAAGCAGCTGCTGCCATTAACGCAGTCTGCAATCCCTATCTACTTCAGTAATTCAGCAGGAAGGTTTAGTGGCAACAGAATATGCAAATAATCAGCATCCAGTTTTGGTAACCAATTTCACATTTCTAAAACTTTCTAATTCCCCCATCTCTAGTTAGAAGTTAGTAGTTTTTATTTTGCTCTCTGATGAGAAATGATCTGACTCTGCCAGCCCGAGTGATTCTCCATGGTGCTCACCATGGTGTTGACGCCCTTGGCAGTGCTCCTCAGTGACTGGGACATGCCTCGGCCATTCCCATCTGAGAGCAGGACATGTCCCGCAGACCCTCATCAAGGTCGGCCTGATACTGGGACACATCCCCCAGAGAGTCAGACAGTCTACCAAGCCCCTCAGCCATGGCCATCACCAACTGCGCCAGGCCTTGGACACCTTCACTCATGCTGCCGAGGTCATGCACCAGGCTCTCCACTGCGGTCGCCATCATATCAGTGTTGGCCTCGGTGCCATGCATTGCCGGCGACATCTCCTGTGCCCGTAGCCTCAGGGACTCCTCCAATCAGCTACGGACCTGCTGGAATGTCATTGGCATCTCCCTTTGAATGTCCCGGCTGTCATGATATCCAGATCAGCATATCATGGTGCAATCACACACACACAGATGGACAGGCAGTTAGATCAACCAGCACACACATAACATCGCAGCCAATCACCAGTGAGAGCACACGCACTATAAAACAGGGAACACCACAGTTCCCGCCCATTCTACCAGGAGATAGCTCAGAGCACAGAGCTCACAGCGCACCACTCAAACATAGACCATGTGCTGAGTGCCTCACTAAGATAGTGATAGGGCTGGGTCCACAGCTTAGCTGGCGAAGCACATACCCAAGCCAGTAGTTAGTTGTTACCGTTGATTAGACAATAAAACAGAGTTGTACCATCTACAGCCGTGTTGGACCATTTGTGCATCAGAACACCCAACACAACACCGGCCGCTCCCTAATGTCTCCATCAGCTCCAGGGTGACCTCTTCCACAGGTTCAGCATCAGGCTGGGACCCAGCTGGGTCCTGGGATCCAGCAGACCTCCGACTGCTCTCTCACCTGGGCGTTACTGCCTCCACCTGATGTACATCAGCAACTGTGTGGTGCTCACCAGATTGTGCCCCAGAAGCCTGACCACTAACGTTGCACACCCAGGTGTTTGTATCTGAGCTGGTGGAGAGTGGGGACAATAGCTGTGATGTATCAATAGTGGCATCCTCAGAGCTCTCCTCTGAGGTGGTCTCATGGGAGGCAGGGGAGGGAGCCACCCCAGGTGGGCGGCTGCCGTCGGCAAGAAGAGCTGCAGGAAAATGAACACGTGGTCAATGGGAGGGATGGGTCAGTGTATATGCCAATAACAACTCACGGTGGATAGGTCCTCCAGGTGGGGCCCGGTGGATCCTCACGTCTGCAGCGACTTCCGCATTGGTGACTGCTCTGTCTTCAGCCACCACCGTCACCTCCAGGGCCCATTCCTCAAAGGTCGTGAGGATTCTTATATCCAGCACCCTTCCACCAGTCTGGGCCCTCTCCCAGAGATTGTGGGAGAGTTTTTCTTGTGGAGACACAGAGAAGGCATCGTAGGTTCACATTGGTGGTGGGGCGGGGGTGGTGAAGGAAGGGTTTGAGCGGGGTTGAAGGGAGATGGGGTGAAGGAAGGTTTGGGGGGACTGAAGGGAGGTTTGAGGGCCGCATGGAGGGTTGTGGGGGTGGACGCTCGAGGTCTCAGGGGAGGGGGGCATTGATTTCAACTCACTTGTGCTGCCCGGTGTAGGTCATTGACCTTCTTGCAGCACTTGAGGTGAGTCCTCCCAGTCACGCTTCCTGAGCTAACAGTTGCTGACGCTTTGTCCCAGGCTCACCCTCCGGGACCCTTGGGGGGGGGAGGACATTCCTCCTGGCATCCACTGTATCTAGTAGCCTCCCCGGGTCCATGTCTCCAAATCTTGGGGCCAGTCTTCTTGGCGCATGGCTGTGAGCTGAGTGGGGTTGCTGTGCAAGTGCTGCTTGACCTTGTTACAGGGCTGGGGACACGGCCCCAGCGAATCAGTTGGGGAGCGTTCATTTACGGCGTGAAGCCAGTGGGGCTTCCTTAAGTGGACCAATTAATGTTGAATAGCCGAGCACTGTGAGGTCGCGGCAGTTCCCACTCGCTACCACACTTTGAAATCTTTCCGGAGAATCACACCCTCAGTGTCTGTGGTGTCAAAAAGAATCAAATGAAAAAGTTACATATCGATGAACAATAGAATAAGCCTTTAGACTGATAGAAAACATATTTTAAAGGTTTGCCAGAATTAGTGTAAATGCACTCAATTTCGATTGTAGTGTTTTTACTCAATTGAATCTAAGATGGCTGTCTGCAGGAAGCCCCTCATGGGAGACGTTGCACGACTATGGAAAGCCAGATAGGGCATGTAATAATGATTGCATTTCAAAACCTATAAATGCCGCACAAAAAAGAACTTAGGAAGGGAGTGGAAACCATGGGGCTCATGGAGTACATGTTCTCATGGTAACGTGTGGAGGCCCTTCCAGCTGAGACTCGTTATCCATCCCTTTCAATACCATCCCAGAGCTGGGGATGGTGCTGGAGGAGGGCATTTGATGTGACACGCTGCGGAGAATGAACGCCTCAACCTCCTGCTCAAGGCTGGGGCACATACAGCTAAAGGTGGTGCATACGGCACACCTGAGAAAGTCAAGGATGAGTCGATTGTTTGAGCAGGTGGAAGATATTTGTGAGCGGTGTGGGAGGGGTGCGGTAAATAAAGTACATATGTTCTGGTCCTGCCCGAAGTTGGAGAGGTTTTGGAGGTAGGTTTTTAGCACCATGCCAATGATCTTGCACGTGGATTTGGAGCCCAGTCCCCTGGGAGCCATATTTGGGGTGTCGGACTTGCCGGAGCTGCAGACGGAAGTAGGGGCTTTAGCCTTTGCCTCGCTGATTGGTCGCAGGTGGCTCCTGTTGGAGTGGACATCAGCTTCTCTGCCCTGTGTCTTGGCATGGCTGGGGGACTTGAAGGCGTTCCTGTATTTGGAGAGGGTCAAGTATATTTTGAGGTATCTGAGGGAGAGGCTCCACAAGAGATGGGGTTTGTTTATTGATGCACGATCAATTGCACAAAGACTAAAGTTGGGTACAACTGTGGCTTTATTACAGTCAGATGTGTGGCCTCCTGCTGCAGCTGGCGAAATGGCAGGGGACTGGAGGTCATACATATTCATACAGTTCTCCGTGGGTGGAGCCAGCTGGCAGGTGTTACCGCCGAACCTATAGTGCAGGTCCTAGCTTACATCTCCTATTACAGTGGTTCACCACATTCACCCCCTGTTAAAAATGAGTCCGGCTGGGGTGACATGAAACTATATACAATTAGTGCAATTATGTACAGTGGTAGGAAAAAAAAAGAAAAGTCCATGTTGACGGTCCGGAGTCTGTCAAAGGTTCAGCCGGTCCGGTGCTTTGGTGCTTCATTGGGAGCGGCGTAACGGTGGCGGCAAAGTCGGTGCTGGCGGTGGTGGAGGTGGCACCGATGGCGGTGGTGGCAGTGCTGATGCTGGCCAGTCATCGGGGAACTCCGGGAGCGTGCCAAAGTCCTCTTCGTCCTCTTGTGCGGAAAAGGGGAGGGGGGGTGGTCTGGTGGGGTCAACATTAGCGCACGGTGGGAGGTGGGGGGGGGGGGTGCATTGGTGGGGGTGTATGCTGGGGTGGAACCTGACGGTGCCAGGTCCCTGAGTGAGACAGTATCTTGGCGGCCGTCGGTGAACTCAACGTAGGCATATTGAGGGTTGGCGTGGAGCAGGTGAACCCTGTCCACCAAGGAGTCCGCCTTGTGGAGTCGGACGTGCCTACGGAGAAGGACCGGTCCTGGAGCAGCGAGCCAAGTCGGGAGCGACACCCCGGATGTGGAATTCCTGGGGAAGGTAAAAACACGTTCATGGGGTGTGTTATTAGTGGCGGTGCACAATAGTGACCAGATGGAGTGCAGAGCGTCAGGGAGGACCTCCTGCCAGCGAGAGGTTGGGAGGTTCCTGGACCATAGGGCCAGCTGGACGGCCCTCCAAACCGTCCCATTCTCCCGTTCTACTAGCCCGTTTCCCCGGGGGTTGTACCTGGTCGTCCTGCTGGAGGCTATACCCCTGCTGAGCAGGAATTGACGCAGCTCATCGCTCATGAATGAGGATCCCCTGTCACTGTGGATGTAGGCGAGAAAACTGAACAGAGCGAAGATGATGCTGAGCGCCTTGATGACGGTGGCAGACGTCATATTGGGGCATGGGATGGCGAAGGGGAATCTGGAGTACTCATCGGCCACACTGAAAATGTACGTGTTATGGGCGGTGGAGGGGAGGGGCCCTTTGAAATCCACGCTGAGGCGTTCAAAGGGGCGGGAAGCCTTCACCAGGCGCGCACGGTCCGGCCGGTAGAAGTGCGGCTTGCACTCCGCACAGACCTGGCAGTCCCTGGTGACTGTCCTTACTTCCTCGACGGAGTAGGGCAGATTGCGAGCTTTGACCAGATGGTACAATCAAGTGACCCCCGGGTGACAAAGGCTGTCGTGTAGGGCCCGGAGTTGGTCCACTTGTGCGCTAGCACATGTACCTCGGGAGAGGGCGTCTGGGGGATCGTTGAGTTTACCAGGGCGATACAAGATCTCGTAATTATAGGTGGAGAGCTGGATTCTCCACCGCAAGCTTTTATCATTTTTGATCTTGCCTCGCTGTGTGTTATTGAACATGAAGGCTACCGACCGTTGGTCCGTAAGGAGAGTGAATCTCTTACCGGCCAGGTAATGCCTCCAATGCCGCACAGCTTCAACGATAGCTTGGGCCTCCTTCTCGACGGATGAGTGGCGAATTTCAGAGGCATGAAGGGTGCGGGAAAAGAATGCCACGGGTCTGCCTGCCTGGTTTAGAGTGGTGGCAAGGGCGACGTCTGAAGCGTCGCTTTCTGCTTGGAAAGGCAGTGACTCATCCACTGCGCGCATCCCGGCCTTGGCGATGTCTGCTCTGATGCGGGCGAAAGCATGTTGTGCCTCAGCCGCAAGGGGGAATTGGGTGGACTGAATGAGTGGGCGGGTCTTGTCCACATAGTTTGGGACCCACTAAGGTTAGTAGGAAAAGAACCCCAGCCAGCTTTTGAGGGCCTTGGGGCAGTGGGGGAGGGGAAATTCCATGAGGGGGCGCATGCGCTCGGGGACGGACCCGAGAAGTCCGTTTTGGACCACATAGCCGAGAATGGCTAACCGGGTCGTGCTGAACACACACTTCTCTTTGTTGTAGGTCAGGTTGAGAAGAGTGACAGTGCAGAGGAATTTATCGAGGTTGGCATCGTGGTCCTGCTGGTCATGGCCGCAGATGGCGACATTATCTAAGTATGGAAAGGTGGCCCGCAAACCGTACTGGTCGACTATTTGGTCCATCTCTCTTTGGAAGACCGAGACCCCATTTGTGACACCGAAAAGGACCCTAAGGAAGTGGTAGAGGCGACCGTCCACCTTGAAGACAGTGTATGGCAGGTCCGACTTCCGGATGGGGTGCTGGTGGTTGGCGGATTTCAGGTTAATTGTTGAGAAGAACTGGTACTGCGAAATCTGATTTACCATATCAGATATGCGTGGGAGGGGGTACGCGTCGAGCTGCGTGTACCGATTGATTGTCTGGCTGTAGTCCACGACCATCCTGTGTTTCTCCCCAGTTTTTACCACTACCACTTGGGCTCTCCAGGGGCTGTTGCTGGCCTCGATACTACCCTCCTTAAGCAGCTGCTGGACTTCGGACCTGATGAAGGTCTTGTCCTGGGTGCAGTACCGTCTGATCCTAGTGGCAACGGGCTTGCAATCCGGATATCCATTCTGTGGAAAATCTGACTGTAATAAATTGATGCGCGATCAATTGCACAAAGACTAAAGTTGGGTACAACTGTGGCTTTATTACAGTCAGATGTGTGGCCTCCTGCTGCAGCTGGCGAAACGGGGGGCACTGGAGGTCATGCATATTTATACAGTTCTCCGTGGGCGGAGCCAGCCGGCAGGAGCTACTGGCGAACCTGTAGTGCAGGTCCTACCTTACATCTCCTAATACAGTGGTTCACCACATTTATATTACATTTTAAAGAGTTGGTTACCGTCAGCTGCTGGGGTGGCGGGGAGGGGGAAGTGCGTCTTTTGTTGGGTGGTACTGAGGTGTTGGAGGTGGAGAGAGGGGATTGAGGTTTTTGTCGTTTTGTTTTGCTTTGTTGGGTTGTCGGCTTTAAATGTTAAAATGTTAAAAATCAAATTAAAATATTTTCAAACAATAATAAATACGTACGCGCCCAGACCCAGACCGGGAGTGCCTGTTAGTCCCGGGCAGGGACCCTCATGATGCAGACCGCGGGGTGTGGATTTATGTTTGATTTAAAATAAATTTGGTTTAACCTTTATCTTTGTGTTTCCTGGATCACTTCACTGGCAACGAGGATGAGATGCTGGACGGACAGCCCCGTTTTAAAAAAAGAATTGCCTCCGGTAAGAAATGTATGAAGGGCTGATCGGCAAAGGGGGGGGGGGGGGGGCGAAGTGCCCCCCAACCAGGCTGATCACCTGGAGGGCTAAACGGGCCAGTGAAGAAGGCACGTGTGTTCGCTCATTTGCGGGTTCTGAAGGTGGACATAGTCATGCTGCAGGAGACGCACATGAAAGTGGCAGACCAGGTTAGGCTAAGGAAGGGCTGGGTTAGTCAGGTCTTTCATTCGGGGCTCGACACGAAGACTAGGGGGGTTGCGATCCTGATTAATAAAAGGGTTCAATTTGAGGCGGAGGGTACAGTTGCGGATGGGGGCGGCAGATTTGTTATGGTTTAGGGGTAAGCTCGAAGGGGTGAGAGTAGTCTTGGTTAATGTGTATGCCCCTAATTGGGACGATGTGGATTTTATCAGGAGGTTGCTAGGGAAGATCCCCGACTTGGACTCACGCAAACTGATCATGGGTGGGGACTTTAACACAGTTCTGGACCCGAGCTTGGATCGGTCGTGTTCAAAAACGGGCAGGTTGCCAGCGATGGCAAAGGAACTGAGAGGGTTCATGGAGCAAATGGGGGAGCTGATCCGTGGAGATTTAGATGGCCGTCGGCGAGGGAGTTCTCGTACTACTCCCACGTCCACAAGGTGTATTCCTGAATTGACTACTTTGGTGTGAGTAGGGACGTGCTGGCTGGAATGGTGAGGGCAGAATGTTCGGAAATTGCCATATTGGACCATGCTCCGCACTGGGTAGGTCTACAGATATGTAAGGATAGCTTTCAGCGCCCACAATGGAGGCTGGAAGTTGGATTGCTAGCGGACGAGGCGGTGTGCGAGAGGCTGAGGAGATGCATGCAGAATTACCTGCAGGTAAATGATACCGGAGAAGTCTCAGCAACGGTGCTCTGGGAGGTGCTGAAGGCAGTGGTGAGAGGGGAGCTGATTTCAATCCGGGCTCATAGGGACAGGACAGACAGGGCAGAAATGGACCGACTGGTTAAGAAACTTTTATGGACGGACAGGAGCTACACGGTGTCCCCGACGCCAGAGTTACTCAGGGAAACGACAGAGGCTGCAGGCCGAGTTCGGGGTGCTGACTACAGGCAAGGCTGTAGAGCAGCTTAGAAAGGCAAACGGCGCGATCTATGAGCATGGAGGGAAGGCCAGCAGAATGCTCGCGCAACAACTAAGGAAGAGAGAAGCGGCTAGGGAGATAGGAAGGATAGCAAATGGGAAGGGAAATCTGGTGGGGGACCTGGCAGTGCTGAACAAGGTGTTTAGGGACTTTTATAGTAAGCGGTACACATCAAAACCCCCCCCCCAGGGGACCTGACGGGATGAGACGATTCCTGGACGGACTGACCTTCCCAAGAGTGGGTAGTGGGGTAGTAGATGGACTGGGGGCCCTGGTCAGGATTGAAGAGGTATTGGGGGTCCTGAAGGTCATGCAGTCGGGTAAAGACCCATGGCCGGATGGGTATCCGGTGAAGTTTAATAAAAAGTGTGCCGAGATAGTGGGGCCGGTGCTGGTCAGGGTTTTTAACGAGGCAAGAGACAGAGCGGCTCTACCCCCGATAATGTCGCAGGCCACCATCTCGCTCATTCTGAAACGGAATAAAGACCCGGAGGTGTGTGGGTCTTACAGGCCAATCTCTTTGATCAACGTAGATGCTAAATTACTAAATTACTGGCCAACATCTTGGCGACTAGAATTGAGGACTGTGTACCGGACGTAATTGCGGAGGACCAAACCGGGTTCATAAAGGGTAGGCAACTGGTGGCCAATCTAAGAAGGCTGCTTAATGTGATTATAATGTCCCCGGAGAGTAGGGAGGCAGAGATAGTGGTAGCTATGGTTGCGGAAAAGGCTTTTGACCGGGTCGAGTGGGACTATTTGTGGGAGGTGCTGGGTAGGTTTGGGTTCGAGGAGGGGTTCATTGACTGGGTTAGGTTGTTATATCAGGCCCCAGATGCGAGTGTAAGGACGAACAGGATGACATCAGATTATTTCAGACTGCACCGCGGGACAAGGCAGGGTTGCCCTCTCTCCCCACTGCTGTTCGCGCTGGCCATCGAGCCCCTGGCAATTGCTCTGTGAGCTTCAAGGGACTGGAAAGGGCTGGTCCGGGGGGGGAGTGGAACACAAAGTCTCGTTATACGCGGATGACCTGCTGTTATACATATCGGACCCAATGGCGGGGATGGACGGTATCATGGCAACCCTGAGGGAATTTGGCCGGTTTTCAGGATATAAACTGAACGTGGCTAAGAGCGAATTGTTCGTAATTCAGGCGAGGGGGCAGGAGAGTAGGCTGAAGGGGTTGCCGTTCAGGCTGGTGGGGGAGAGTTTCCGATATTTGGGGATACAGGTGGCACGGGACTGGGGCAAGTTGCATAAGCTCAACCTGTCCCGACTGATGGTACGAGTGACGGAGGAGGTTCGGAATTGGGATGCACTCCCGCTGTCACTAGTGGGGAGGGTGCAGACTGTTAAGATGACGATTCTCACGAGATTCTTGTTCATATTTCAGTGTCTCCCCGTTTTCATCCCGAAGTCCTTCTTTAAGAGGCTGAATAAAATTATCCTGGAATTTGTCTGAGCGGGGAAGTCCCCGCGGGTGAAGAAGGTGATGCTCGAAAGGAACAGAGGAGAAGGGGGGCTGGCGTTGCCGAACTTCAGCAATTATTACTGGTTGGCCAACATAGCGATGATAACGAATTGGATGGTGGGCACGGGGTCGGTTTGGGAGCGGATGGAGGCTGCTTCGTGCAGGGGCACCAGTTTGGCAGCCCTGGTTACAGCGCCTCTGCCGCTCCCGCCGGCGCGGTACGCCACCTATAGTGGTAGTGGCTCTTCGGATCTGGGGCCAGTGGAGGAGGCATATAGGGGAAGTGAGAGCATCGGTGTGGACCCCAATTTGCGGCAATCACCGATTTGCCCCGGGGAACATGGACGGTGGGTATCAACTGTGGCGGAGGGCGGGGATTGCGAGGGTGGGTTATCTGTTCTTGGAAGGGAGCTTCCCGAGCATGAGGGCGTCAGAGGAGAAGTCTGGGCTGGCGGGAGGGAATGACTTTAGATACTTGCAGGTGCGGGATTTTGGGCGCAGGCTGGTGCCATCCTTCCCACGCCTCCTGCCAAAGGGGAAGCAGGGCAGGGTAGTTTCTAGGGGAGAGGTAGGTGAGGGTAGAGTCTCAGATATTTATAAAGAACTAATGGGAGCAGAGGATACACAGACTGAGGACCTGAAGCTTAAGTGGGAAGAGAAGCTCGGGGGGGAGATGGTGGACGGTATTTGGGCAGAAGCTCTGAGCAGAGTAAACACGTCCGCAACATGCGCCAGGCTCAGTCTGATCCAGTTTAAGGTTGTGCACCGGGCCCACATGACGGTGGCCTGGATGAGTAAATTCTTCGGGCTGGAGGACAAGTGTGCCAGATGCGCCGGTGGGCCGACTAATCACGTGCACATGTTCTGGTCATGCCCTAAACTCGGGGGTACTGGCAGGGATTCGCGGACATCATGTCCCGGGTTTTGAAAACTTGGGTGGTAATGAGTCCTGAGGTGGCAATCTTTGGGGTGTCGGAGGACCCAGGAGTCCAGGAGGAGAAGGAGGCCGACGTATTGGCCTTTGCTTCCCTGGTAGCACGGCGACGAATACAGTTGGCATGGAGGGACTCAAGGCCCCTGAAGGCCGAAGTATGGCTATCGGACATGGCGAGCTTTCTCGGTCTAGAGAAAGTTAAGTTCGCCTTGAGAGGTTCACTATCGGGGTTCGTCCAGAGGTGGCAGCCATTCATTGACTTCTTTATGGAGAATTAACTGGCAGCAAGGGGGGGGGAGCTAGGGTAGAGTAGAGTAGGGGGTGGTTTAGGCAGGTCCTTGCGAGAATGGAGTTGTGGTTTGTACTATGCGTTATTTGCTTTTCTTTTTTTTTTGTACTACAATGTCATTGTTTTATATGCCAAAAATACCTCAATAAAATTGTTTATTAAAAAGTGTATGAAGGGAACCCGGAAATGCCTTCATTGGGGAAATTGGAGCGACACAGATATAGGCATGGAGGACTGCCCCAGTACCCTTAAATAATGCACTATTTCTTTTATGCAAATGGCATAGAAGGTGACGACCGACAGAAGGTAATCCTTTTGACTGCCTGTGGAGCCCAGATGTTCGGCATTATTAAGAGCCTTACTTACGGGTGGCCCCGGGCTCAAAAGCTTTTGCTGAGCTGGTAGACTTAGTGGTGAACCACTACGACCCGAGACCATTGGTTATTCTCAGTGCAACAGGTTTAATACAGCCAGAGGAATCCCTGGAGAGCCTGTAATGGAGTTCCTGACCAGGCTCAGGAAACTGTCTGAGCACTGTGAGTATGGGCTATCCAGCAGGAGATGCTGCGGGAGCGCCTGGTATGAGGGGTAAATAGTGTTGTAACACAGAGAAAACTGCTTGCAGAAGCCACCCTTGATCTAAAAAGAGCCCTAGAACTGGTGTTTTCCCTGGAAAATGCCGGAAAAGGGGCCGAGCAACTCCAAGGTTCAATGCCTGCAGCGTGCTCACTGTCGGACGTCCCCCATATCAGAAAACCGGGCTCCCTGTAGACAGCACCTCCGCGCCCCGCTCACCACACGTTCACCACTCAGACGTAGCACGCAAGGAAATGGGCCGATGGCCACAAAACTTCAGGATTGTTAGAGAAGCTTCCCCGAAAGACTTCGGGAACAGTCATGAGATTGTTGTACCTAGGCCGAAGGAAACATATGGCAAGGCTGCCAGAATCGTCAGTATGCATACCACCCCAGCTGGAAGCAAATTATACCTCAGGCCCAAGCCCTGCAAATCCACCAGCCTGAACAGGATGAACTAATGCAGTTGAACTACATCACCATACCCAAAGTTGCCCCGATCAAAATTAAACTCCAGGTCAACGATCACCCATTGGAAATGGAAGCGGACACAGGAGCCGCTGTGGGGAAACAGGACTTCAGATGCCTCTGGGACAGCATCACAGCCCTGTGCCTGCAGGTACATCAAGGTGCCTTTTTGAACCATAGGAACCACCATGGCCTGGGTCGCCAATGGACACCAGATGGTCCGGCTTCCCCTAATAGTCATGCAAGGACCACGACCCAGTCTTCTGGGCAGAGACTGGCTGCAGAAAATATAATTGGACTGGCAGCAGATCTCCAGGATGCAAACCAGGCACCTACATGAAATCATCAAGAAATATCCCGAGATGTTTCAGGAGGGCCTTGGCAAGTTCAAAGGAGCAAAGACAAAGATTTACATGGACCTGGAGGCCCTGCCTAAATATTTCAGGGTATAATCAGTCCCCTATGCCTTGCTCACCAAGTTAGAGGCCGAAATTGGGTGCCTTGAGCGTCTTGGTATAACATGCCCAATAACGTCTACAGAATGGGCTGAGCCGGTGGTTCCGGTACTAAAATCTGACAAAACTATCTGCCTTTGAGGAGACTATAAACTGACTGTCAACAGAGCCTCCTGCCTTGACCGGTACCACATGCTGCATATCGAAGATCTCTATGCAAAGCCGGATGGAGGCCATATGTTTATCAAGCGTTTCAGGCTGGCGAGGTAACATACCTCTGTTACCGTGTCGACAAAGACGTCCTGCACTCTGTAGAAGACAAAGTGAAGGCCATAAAAGCGGCACTGAACCTGTGGAACATGACGGAATTTAAGTCATTCCTCGGCCTCATCAATTATTATGGGACATTTATCCCCAACCTGGCCACCTTACTGGCACCCTTGCATGCATTTCTCAAGAAAAACCAGATGTGGTCATGGCAGGTGCCACAGGACGAAGCATTCATTAAATTGGAGCAATAGCTGCCGACATCCAACATCTTGGAGCACTACGACCACACAAGGCCAGTGGTACTAACGTGCGATGTCTCTCCCTATGGTATAAGGCCAATCGATGGGACGACGTCACCGAGTAAACAATTGCAAATGGGTTGCGAATCCTGGCAGGGACAGAGATGCTATGCACAAATCAAAAAGAGTGTCTGGCCATGATATTCGCAGTAAAAAACTTTAAAAACATTTTTTTTAAATTCAGTTACGGGATATGGCCGCCGCTGGTTAGCCCAGCATTTATTGCCCGTCCCTAGTTGCCCTTCAGAGGATGGTTGTGAGTTGACTTCTTGAACCGCTGCAGTCCTTCAAGTGTAGGTACATCCACTGTGCTCTTACGGACGGAGTTCCAGGATTTTGCCCCAGCGACAGTGAAGGAGCAGCGTTATATTTCCAAGCCAGGATGGTGAGTGACTTGCTGGGCAACCTCCAGGTGGTGGGGTTCCCAGGTATCTGCTGCTCTTGTCCTTCTAGATGGTAGTGGATATGGGTTTGGAACGTGCTGTCGATGGAACCTTGGTGAGTTACCGCAGTGTATCTTGTAGATGGTATACATGGCTGCCACTGTTCGTCTGTGGTGGAGTGTTTGAATGTTTGTGGAAGGAGGAGCAATCAAACGGACTGCTTTGTCCTGGATGGTGTTGAGCTTCTTGAGTGTTGTTGGAGCTGCACTCATCCAGGCAAGTGGAGAGTATTCCATTACACTCCTGACTTGTGCCTTGTAGATGGTGGGCAAGTAGTGGGGGGCCAGGAAGTGAGTTACTCGCCGTAGGATTCCTAGTCTTTGACCTGCCCTGGTAGCCACAGTATTAATATGGCTAGTCTAGTTCAGTTTCTGATCAATGGTAACCCCCAGGATATTGATTGTGGGGTATTTAGTGATGGCAATGCCATTGAATGTCAAGGAGCGATGGTTAGATCCTCTCTTGTAGGAGATGGTCACTGCCTGACACTTGTGTGTCGCAAATGTAACTTGCCACTTGTCAGCCAAGTCTGGATCATGTCCAGGTCTCGCTGCATTTGGACACGGACTGCTTTATTATCTGAGGATTCGCGAATTATGCTGAACATTGTGCAGTCATCCCAAACATCCCCACTTCTGACTTTATGATGGGAGGCAGGTCATTGATGAAGCAGCTGAAGATGGTTGGGCCGAGGACACTACCCCGAGCAACTCCTGCAGTGATGTCCTGGAGCTGAGATGATTGACCTCAAACCACCACAACCATCTTCCTTTGTGCCAGGGATGACTCCAACCAGCGGAGAGTTTTCCCCCTGATTGCCCTCGACTCCAGTTTAGCTAGGGCTCCTTGAAGCCATACTCGGTCAAATGCTGCCTTGATGTCAAAGGCAGTCACCCTCGCCTCACCTCTGGCATTCAGCTCTTTTGTCCATGTTTGAACCAAGGCTGTAATGAGGTCAGGAGCTGAGTGACCCTGACGGAACCCAAACTGAGTGTCCATGAGCAGGTTATTGGTGAGTAAGTGCCGCTTGATAGCACTGTTGATGATTCCTTCCATCACTTTGCTGATGATGGAGAGTAGACTGATAGGGCGGTAATTAGCTGGGTTGGATTTGTCCTGTTTCTTGTGTACAGGACACACCTGGGCAATTTTCCAGATTGCCGGGTAGGTGCCAGTGTTGTAGCTGTATAGGGACAGCTTGGCTGGGGTGTGGTAAGTTCTGGAGCACACGTCTTCAGCACTGTTGCCAGGATAATGTCAGGACCCAAAGCCTTTGCCGTATCCAGTGCCTTCAGCCATTTCTTGATATCACGTGGAGTAAGTTGTATTGGCTAAAGACTGAAATCTGTGATGCTGGGACCTCCGGAGGAGACCGAGATAGATCATCTACTCGCCACTTCTGACTGAAGATTGTTGCGAATGCCTCAGCCTTGTCTTTTGCACATATGTGTTGGGCTCCTCCATCATTGAGGATGGGGATATTTGTGGCGCCTACTCCTCCGGTGAGTTGTTTAATTGTCCAGCTGGATGTGGCAGGACTACAGAGCTTAGATCTGATGCCTTTCTTGTGGAATCGCTTAGCTCTGCAAATTACTTGTTGCTTATGCTGTTTGGCACACAAGTAGTCCTGTGGTGTAGCTTCACCAGGTTGATACCTCATTTTTCGGTATTCCATCCATAGGTCTACGGCTAACACAATACGATAATCATGGACCATGAACCCCTATTGGGCCTTAATAATGAGGAAAAGGCAACCCCACCAATCGCCTCGGCTCGGATTCGGTGCTGGCACTCCTGTTGGCGACGCATAAATACTCTTTCCACCGCCGCCTAGGAACGCACATAGCCAACGGTGACACCCTGAGCCGCCTACTGTTACTCAAAGGCTCACACCCACGTCCCCATTCCTTCCCCCCGTAACTAGGAATGGATTAGGTCATCATGGCTTTGAATTTTATGGACACCCTGCCTGTGTCCGCCCAGCAGATACAGGCATGGACCCAGAAAGACACCATGTTGGCAAAACTATGCCACGTGATCCTAAGCAGCAGAATTCAAGGCACCCAACAGAGGACCTGAAGCCTTTCCTTACCAAACAGCAAGAACCCAGCGTCGAAGATGGCATCATTCTGTGGGGAACCTTAGTGGTTATCCCTCACTCTAGCCAGCGCCCAATCTTGAAGGAGCACCACAGTGGTCATCCTGGAATCTCCAAGATGAAAATGCTCGCAGGAGCTATGTCTGGTGGCCCAGGCTTGATTCCGGCATTGAACATTTGGTGAAACAATGCCCATTATGTCAGGAGAATCAGAAACTCGCGCCATCGGCCTCGCTGCACCCATGAAAATGGTTAAGGAGGCCTTGGGTGAGGGTGGGCGATTTATGGGGTCAATGTTTTTGATCTAGACCGACACCCATTCTAAATGAATGGACGTACATCAGGTGTCCTCCACAACTTCCAGCGTCACTATAGAAAATCTCGGGTAATCATTTTGCACATGATGGGATGCCGGAGGTCCTCATGTCTGACAACAGACCCCCTTCACCAGTGGAGAATTCGAGGCATTCGCAGAGTCCAATGCGATGAAGCACATTCGGATGGTGCCCTCTCACTGGTCTTCGAATGGCTTGGCTGACTGGGCGATCCAAAGAAGAAACAGATCACCGGCTCACTCGATACCCAACTGGCTCGATTCCTTTTCAACTACAGGACCACGCCACGTGTGAATTGCTGATGGGCCGACACCTCCAGACCAAACTCAGTCTACTGTTTCCTAACTTAAATGGGAAAGTGGAGTCAAAGCAGGAGGCTCAGAAAAAAGATTATGACAGCTGGTGACCCGCCAGGACTTTCAGACCAGGAGATACTGCCTATATTTACAATTTTGGAGACAGGTCCCCTTGGACCCCAATAGGGGTAGTAGAGAAGACTGGTCCTGTGTCAGACAAGGTCAAGACCAGGAAGAGGACCGTTAAAAAGCATGTGGACTATCTTTGGAGCAGGGAACCCTCGACTGCGAAGACTATCCGCCAGGATGGCACCCTCAAGTAACTTGGAACCTGCCACCGGGCAGGGGACTCTATGGTATGCCCATGAGTCGTCCCCCGAGAGAATGAAGACTCAGTCTCCAAAATGGAGACCGAGATGATGGATCCACAGCCGGAGATCTACATTGGGGCAGAGCCCCCATCAGTGGCGCTTCAACGCGCAGCGAGGAAGCGGCGTTTACCCGTTCGTTTTACACCCCCAGGTGCGACTACACTGACGATGGGCTCAAAGCTGTTTTTGCAAAGCAGCAAAGGAGACATCATAGTTGTGGGAGGGAGGGGGGAGGATCAGGACTTGGGGGGGCGCTGGATGTGATAACCCTCATGAGGACCATGGACGCATGGAGTATGAGTTCCCACGGTAACGGGCAGAGGCCCGTCCAGCTGGGACTCATTATTGAGCCCTTTAAATACCATCCTAGATCTGGACCGGAAGTTGCTGTTAGTTCCGACTGGGACACTGGCGTTGCATGCCATGGGTGCGGCTTTACATTTGTTAACGTTTGCAGTACAGAAGCATAGTGGTTAGCACTATGGCTTCACAGCACCAGGGTCCCAGGTTCGATTCCTGCTTGGGTCACTGTCTGTGCAGAATCTGCACATCCTCCCCGTGTGTGCGTGGGTTTCCTCCGGGTGCTCCTGTTTCCTCCCACAGTCCAAAGGTGTGCAGGTTAGGTGGATTGGCCACGCTGAATTGCCCTTAGGTTAGATGGGGTTGCTGGGTTACGGGGATAGAGTGGATGTGTGGGCTTAAGTAGGGTGCTCTTTCCAAGAGCTGGTGCAGACTCGATGAGCTGAATGGCCTATTTCTGCTCTGTACATTCTATGATTCTATGATTAATCCTTATCTTTGTGTCTCCTGGATTACTACAAATGCCTCTCAGGACATTTTACTACATTAAATGCGCTTTATACATGTGAGAGAAGTACTTGACTCAGTTCAAGTACTGCCTCGCACTTTGGAGATCAGAGGAAGAAAAAGTAAATTAGGTCAAGTTCAACATGGCAGGTTAGAAAGGGTTTTACAAAAGAGAGAAAGTGAAGGTACAAGGCCTAGAACACAGCGCATCACCTACCTTGATAAAATAGTAAAACAAATGATCATGCTCAGGATTTAACAGCCACCATTAATGTTGTTTTAATAGCGGGAAGGTTGAATTGTTCCATTAACTGATTATGTACTAATTTCAGCGATTCATTGTAGTGATTCACTGATTTCCACCCTCCTTCTGTGGGATGGGGTTTGCTTGCATTCAACACGGCAGGTGGGATTGTGTCAGTTCTGCTCTATCCAGGTAACATGGCAGCTATTATCTGCTAACATGTGCTGACGATCACTGCTGCGCTGTTCGAAAAGACTCTTTCAGAGTTCAGTGGTAGTTACACCTATGGTTTGTTAACATTCCTGCCACACCAACACATCAGGAATGCCTCTAATTCTGTTCTTGTGGCTTAATTAGGAATCGGAGAGTTAAATATAGATAACGTGCTGGCTTCTGCATTGGTACTTAACTCCTTTACTGGCCTATCTTTTTACCATTAGCTATTTTGAGCCTTGACACAAGGTAGGTTCATTGTGGAAACTTTACTCAAAAAGTCATAGTTTGGAAAAATTGGGAAAAACAGATTGAATATTTGACCAACACATACATGGAACAATAGAAGATTTCAGCCCATTGAGTTTGACACATATTTGCAAAGCGTGATCAACAACATCAATTGTTTTCCCTACAGAGAGGAAAAGTTAGCTTACACATGAACCAACCCATTGAAAGTGTCATAATATACACCAGTATATTATGGTGCAGACACACACACACACACTGATGGACATGCAGTGGGACCAATCAGCATACACAACACCGCAGCCAATCACCAGTGAGAGCACACGCACTATAAAGACAGGGGCAGGAGAGTTCCCGCTCATTCTAGTAGCAGCCAGCTCGGAGCACAGAGCTCACAGCCTGCAACACAGACATTCACCATGTGCTGAGTGCATCACCTGGTTAGGACTAGGCAAGGGTCAACAGTTAAAGCTGGTATTGTATTTACCCACAGTTCAAGTATGTTAATATAGTTAACCTTACAATAAAATAGAGTTGCACCACTTCCAGTGTTGGTGACCTGTTTGTGATCCAGAACACCCAACACATCAGGAAGCACCTTTCTACTTTGTGCCACACAAGCGCCAAATGACGACCATCTGCTATAAGACAGAAGCTCACCAGTCTCTAGAGAGTGATGGAATACTCTCCACTTGTCTGGATGGGTGCATCTCCAGCAACACTCAAAATCTTTAACACCATCCGCAACAAAACAGTCCCAGTCCTTTTGATTGGCACCCTTAAGCATCGACACTTCATAGCTCAGGGTGTACTTTCGACAGGACGTACTGCAGCAACGGGCTATGGCCTCTTTAGGAGCATCACCCAAACATGCACTGTCCATCTAGAAGACTAAGGACAGCAATGGCATGGAAACACCTCCAAGCTTCCCTTCAAGTCACCCAATATTCTAAATTAGACAGAGAACTCAATGGTGGGTCAGCATCCTTGTACACCTTACCTGTGGAAGTGTCTCAATCACACAGAATGCTGCTGTTCAAGAAGGCAAATCAATGACCATCTTCTCAAGGCCAACTAGGGACAAGCAAGAAAAACTGAACTTGCCGATGACGCTCACAATCCGTGAATGAGTAACAACAAAGCCACAGCAGTTTAAAAATAATTTTAGGACAAAGTTTCTAATGCAAATCTTGGGTGCAAAAGGTTAAAGCAAGCATTAAAAATAATTGCTTTGTCACTGGCTGAATAGCAACCTTCAATGGGGCTGGGAGAACTTTGAAAGGTTTCTAAGAGATGTGCGAGGCACTATGGGGTTTTCCAAGCACACACTGGAAAAGGGAAGGGGTGGGTCGGGATCCTAGTCTGCCAGGAGCTGGATCCAAAATTGTGTGGTGTCTCTCTAATTTTCCAGTATGTCTTGCTTGTGGGCAAAGGTTCCCCATCATCATCCCATACACTGAAAATTAACCCTGTAACGATTCATATTACAGAGAAACATACCATGCAGCCCACCACGGCCAGTCTGGCATTGGTGCTCTATACGAGCCTCCTTCCATCTGACTTCATTTTTGATGTGTTGGGTGTTCTGGATCACAAACAGATCACCAACACTGGAAGTGGTGCAACTCTACTTTATTATAACGTTAACTATATTAACATACTTGAACTGTGGGTAAATCAATACCAGCTTTAACTGTTGACCCTTGTCTAGTCCTAACCAGGTGATGCACTCAGCACATGGTGAATGTCTGTGTTGCAGGCTGTGAGCTCTGTGCTCCGAGCTGGCTGCTACTAGAATGAGCGGGAACTCTCCTGTCCCCTGTCTTTATAGTACGTGTGCTCTCACTGGCGATTGGCTGCGGTGTTGTGTATGCTGATTGGTCCCACTGCATGTCCATCAGTGTGTGTGTGTGTGTCTGAATCATGATATACTGGTGTATATTATGACATCCCTCCTTTTATATAAAGAACATGTGCCTGCGTGACAATAAATATCGTGTAGTGAATGTACCTGACTATGTGTGTGTGTGTTATTTACATGACGATGTACATGAGGCTAATCTATTTACACGGGAAGGTGCCTGGTGCAGAGAAATAGGGTGTCACACCAACAACGAAATGAACATTATATACAAACTACTGGAACGATGAAACAGGATAACAGAACAGATCAAAGAGTCCAACATCGTAAAACTCATAAGTCAAGTCTCTGAGGTGGGCGACAAATTCTGGTTGACCGCCTCAAGTGTGGGTCAGGAGCCACCGGCTGAGGAACGGGCTGGGCCACGGCAGAGTGAGGAGGATGCAGAGTATTCGGAATCTCCACATTGTCCAGGTTGGGGACAACAGGACGGCGTGGCACCGGTGGAGGATCACGTAGCGAGCGTGGAACGAGACGAAGGGCACGCCGATTGCGGCAGCAAATGGAACCATCTGGCAGACGAACCAGGAACGAGCGGGCAGACACCTGCCGAAGAACCACAGCAGTTGCAGACCAGCCACCCTCCGGAAGATGGATGCGGACGTTGTCATCCGGCGCCAGAGCAGGGAGATCAGTCGCCCAAGCGTCATGCGCCGCCTTGTGTTGTGCACGAGACTGTTGCATCCGCTGAAGGACCGGAACGTGGTCGAGGTCTGGGACGTGAATGGACGGCACCATGGTCCTGAGGGTGCGACCCATGAGCAGCTGGGGTTGGCGACAGGCCCGTGAAGAGTGGGGCCGAATGATAGGCCAGCAAGGCGAGGTAGAAGTTGGATCCTGCATCGGCAGCCTTGCAGTGGAGCCGTTTGACGATGTGGATGCCCTTTTCTGCTTTGCCATTGGATTGGGGGTGCAGGGGACTGGATGTCACATGCACAAAGTTGTACCTGCTGGCATAGTTGGACAATTCCTGACTCGCGAAGCAGAGGCCATTGTCCGACATCACAGTGAGTGGGATGCCGTGACGAGCAAAAGTCTCCTTGCAGGCACGGATGACCGCCGATGATGTGATGTCGTGCAGGCGTACGACCTCCGGGTAGTTCGAAAAATAGTCTACAATCAGAACATAGTCCCTGCCGAGCGCATGGAACAGGTCAACGCCTACCTTAGACCAAGGTGACGTGACCAACTCATGGGGCTGTTGGGTCTCACGTGGTTGGGCCGGCTGGAACCGCTGACAGGTGGGGCAGTTGAGCACTGTGTTGGCGATGTCCTCATTGATGCCGGGCCAGTACACAGCCTCTCGGGCCCATCGGCGGCACTTCTCCACGCCAAGATGGCCCTCGTGTAGCTGTTCCAAAACAAGCTGGCGCATGCTGTGCGGGAGGACACCATCGACTCCTGCCAGATTGTCTCTGATATTGTAGAACTGCGGGCATTGGCCCTTGAGCCACCCGTCCGTCACGTGGCGCATGACACACTGTGGTAGGGGGTCAACCGCAGTCTCGCGGCGAATGTGGATAAGGCGTTCATCCCTGGCCGGCAGATTGGAGGGCGTGAAGGCCACATGGGCGTCAACCTGGTAGACGAACCCCTCTGGGTCACACGGGGTGTTGACTGCCCTGGACAGAGCATCGGCTATGATCAGGTCCTTGCCCGGGGTGTATAGGAGCTGGAAATCGTACCGCCGGAGTTTAAGCAGAATGCGCTGGAGGCGAGGGGGTCATATCATTTAGGTCTTTTTGTATAATGTTGACCAGCGGGCAATAGTCGGTCTCGACAGTGAATTGGGGGAGGCCGTACACGTAATCATGAAATTTGTCAACCCCCGTCAACAGGCCCAGGCACTCCTTTTCGATCTGTGCGTAGCGCTGTTCCGTGGGGGTCATGGCACGTGACGCATATGCAACGGTGGCCCATGATGAGGCCTCATCGCGTTGCAGGAGCACCACCCCAATGCCGGATTGGCTGGCATCCGTTGAAATTTTTGTTCCCTTCGTGGGATCAAAAAATGCCAATACCGGGGCCGTGGTAAGCTTGGTCTTAAGCTCCTCCCATTCGCGCTCGTGGGCGGGAAGCCATTGGAAGTCTGTCGTCTTCCTGACCAGGTTCCGGAGAGCTGTGGTATGGGAGGCGAGGTTGGGGATGAACTTCCCCAGCAAGTTGACCATGCCCAAAAATCGGAGGACTGCCTTCTTATCCCCTGGCTTCTGCATGACCGTGATGGCTGCCACCTTGTCCGCATCCGGCTGCACACCCAACCGGGAGATGTGGTCCCCTAGGAACTTGAATTCCGTCTGGCCGAAGGAACATTTGGCTCTGTTGAGGCGAAGGCCTTGGTCCCGTATTCGTTTGAAAACGCGCTGGAGGCGACTGATATGCTCCTGCGGGGTGGTGGACCAAATGGTGATGTCGTCAACATAGACGCGCACACCCTCAATGCCCTCCATCATTTGCTCTAGGCTCTGAGCTGGCTGCTACTAGAATGAGCGGGAACTCTCCTGTCCCCTGTCTTTATAGTGCGTGTGCTCTCACTGGTGGTTGGCTGCGGTGTTGTGTATGCTGATTGGTCCCACTGCATGTCCATCAGTGTGTGTGTGTGTGTCTGCACCATGACATATTGGTGTATATTATGACAATTTTGTTATTAATTTCCAAGATGTAGGCCTCACTGGCTCGACCAGTGCTTATTGTCAATCCCTAGTTACCCTAACAGCCCATCCTCTATTACTTTCTTGCCTCACACATTTACCTGACTTTCCCTTAAATGGGTTCATGCTATTTACCTTAACTATTCCAATTGGTCGTGAGATCCAAATTCTCGTCACTCTCTGGAGAAATACATTTCTGCTGGATCCTTTTTGAATTTCTGACTATCTGATATTTATATTTGCTTAGAAGTACTCAACAAGGGATAGCGCTTCATCCTTTCTGCCTTGAGCCTCTGGGGATCAGTGGCTGACATGAGTCTGCATTTTTCCTTCTAAGAACACTTGTACTTTGGGAGTTGTACAAAGCCTTCGGTGATTCTGCGAACAATACCGACACCTTTCAAAGTTCATCACAGCTCTGCGAAAAATGCCTAAAGGAGTCAGTTTCCAATAGGTACGGTATATTTGCTTTTCATAAATAACAAGGTGGGGAAGAATGATGAGAGAAAGCAGACCATAACTACAGCTGTGCACTTGGATTTAATTTAAAACAATGCCTCAGGGCCTGCTATCGGTGTTGATATAATTTTAGGCTCTGTAACATGTCACTAAAATGCCAGTTCTCTCCTCTCCCACATTGCTGCAAGTGAAGTCATTTATAAACTGTAATTGTTTAGCTCACCAGTATTGAACCATACTTTGACATTAAAGGCTTTCAATGGGGTGGACAAGAGCTTTACTATTACCATTTTGTTCAATCATTTTAAACTGACTATTCAATCGCATGTTCTTTTTAGTCATACCAACACTAATCGATCATTTTCATTAGTATGCGCTCAGCTCTGATGACCTGAAACGTACACCATGATATATGTCACGGAACTAGATATCAACTGTTGCCTGCAATATTTCACACTGGATGTGCTATGTGCTGCAGTTCAACATGACTATTCACCTTGGACAAAAGCTCCTACAGCCCTCCAAGGTCTCTGCACTCCTCCAAATCTGGTCTCTTGTTCATCCCTGAGTTTAATCACTCCACCATTAGCAGCTGTGCCTTCAGCTGACTAGGCCCAAGTTCTGGAGCTCTTTCCCTGGACCTCTCATTCTCCCTGTCTTGTTGTCCTTTTCAGACACTTCTTACAACCTACATCTTTAACCAAGTGTTTGGTCACCTGTCCAATTTGGTCAGATTTTCTCTGAAAGCCCTCTGTGAAGCACCTTGGGCACTTTATAAATGCAGATTGATGTTCTTGTCTGATTTATTCAGTTGTGCAAAAGGAAAGAATTCAAGAACAAACCAATGGTACAAATACTCACAAAAAACAGAAAGATTGAATCAATCCTCAAATATTCAGAAGAATTTTCCAGAGAAGACTTTTGTGATCTTCCAGATGTGGCGCGGGCAGTGGGCGATGTCAGATTCCTGCTCCAGCAGTGGAGTCAACAGCTTGGACGATATGGAAAGCTGGATTGTTAAAAGCAAAAAACCCGGAAGGCGCGGTAGCGCGGTGTTTAGCACTGTTGCCTCACGGCGCCGAGGTCCCAGGTTCGATTCTGGCCCTGGGTCACTGTCCATGTGGAGTTTGCGTATCCTCCCCCTGTTTGTGTGGGTTTCACCCCCACAACCCAAAGATGTGCAGGGTAGGTGGATTGGCCATGTTAAATTGCCCCTTAATTGAAAAAATGAATTGGGTACCCTAAATTAAAATGTTTTTAAAAAGCAAACAACCAGCAACTATTAGATTATTCCTCTGGGTCTCCAGCAGATAGATATGCACGTCAGACTATTACTGCTAACCAAAAGATTAGAGGTGATTTACAGTTCAACTCCACTTACAGCTCAACTCCACGTAGAATTCAAGTCCACTTACAGCTCAACACCAGTTCCAGCTCAACTCCAGTTACAGTTCATCTCCACTTACAGTTCAACTCCAGTTACATCCCAACTCCACTCTTCAAATTCAACTCCATTTCCAGCTCAACTCCACTTAGAGCTCAATTCCACTTACAACTCAACTCCATGTACAGCTTAACTCCACTTACAGCTCAACTCCACTTACAGCTCGACTTCACTTACAGCTCAACTCCACTTACAGCTCAACTCCACTTAGAGTTCAACTCCATTTACAGCTCAAATCCACTTAGAGTTCAATTCCACTTACAACTCAACTCCATGTCCAGCTTAACTCCACTTACAGCTCAACTCCATTTCCAGCTCAACTCCACTTACAGCTCAACTCCACTTACAGCTCAAATCCACTTAGAGTTCAACTCCATTTACAGCTCAACTCCACTTAGAGCTCAATTCCACTTACAACTCAACTCCATGTACAGCTTAACTCCACTTACAGTTCAACTCCACTTACAGTTCATCTCCATTTACAGCCCAATTCCAGATACAGCTCAACTCCAATTATAGTTCAACCCCATATACAGTTCAACTCCACTTACATTTCACACCATTTACAGTTGAACCCCATTTACAGTTGAACCCCACTTACAGCTCAACTCCAGTTACAGTTCAACTCAAGTTACAGCTCAACTCCACTTGCATTTCCAGTCCACTTACAGTTCAACTCCATTTACCGTTCAACTCCACTTGCAGCTCAACTCCACTTACCACTCAATTCTTTTTTTTTTTAATATCTTTATTAAAATTTTCAACAGATTTTCAACTACAGACCCCCCTACAGAAAAAAGAAACAAGAACATAAGAACACAACCCTCAAGAATTTTACATAGAATTTCCCCAAACTACCATAAACCCCCATATAACAATAAAAAACACAAATAGGGAAACATCCCACCCTAACCCAAACGCCACCCCAAAAGAACCCCCTCCCCCCCCCCCGCCCTCGGTTGCTGCTGCTGACCTCCTCCTAACGCTCCGTGAGAAAGTCTAGGAACAGTTGCCACTGCCTGAAGAACCCTTGCACTGACCCTCGCAAGGCAAACTTTATCTTCTCCAGCTTGATGAACCCTGTCATTTCATTAATCCAGGCTTCCACGCTAGGGGGCTTCACATCCTTCCATAGTAACAAAATCCTCCGCCGGGCTATCAGGGATGAAAAGGCCAGAATACCGGCCTCTTTCGCCTCCTGCACTCCCGGCTCGTCCGATACCCCAAATAATGCTACCCCTGCCTGTTGCCAGCTCAGAAACCCCCCATCCATCCTTCCCGGGACGAACCGATGGTTCTCTCGAATCGGGGACCAAACCGAGGCCCACACCTCACCCCTCTGATGCCTCTACTGCCTCCAAATCTTCAGAGTCGCCGCCACCACCGGACTCATGGTGTACCTTGTCGGCGGGAGCGGCAACGGTGCTGTCACCAGCGCCCTCAGACTCGTGCCCACACAGGACACCATCTCTAGCCTCTTCCACGCCGCCCCTCCCCTTCCATTACCCACTTACGGATCATCGCCACATTGGCTGCCCGGTAGTAGCCACATAGATTCGGTAACGCCAGCCCTCCTCTGTCCCTGCTACGCTCCAGGAAAATCCTTTTTACCTCGGAGTCTTATTCGCCCGCACGAATCCCATGATGCTCCTGCTTACCCATTTAAAAAACGCCTTAGTGATCAGAATGGGAAGGCACTGGAACACAAAGAGAAACCTCGGATGGACTGTCATTTTCACCGACTGCACCCTACCCGCCAGTGAGAGTGGCAACATATCCCATCTTTAAGTATCCTCCTCCATCTGCTCCACCAACCGCATCAAATTGAGCTTGTGCAGGGCCCCCCAACTCCTAGCTACTTGGATCCCCAGGTACCGAAAGCTCCTTTCCGCCCTCTTCAGCGGAAGCTCGTCTATCCCCCTTCCCTGGTCTCCAGGATGCACCACAAAGAGTTCACTCTTCCCCATGTTAAGTTTATACCCCGAAAAGTCCCCAAACTCCCTGAGGATCTGCATGACCTCCGCCATCCCCTCCACTGGATCCGCAACATACAACAACAGGTCATCGGCATACAGCGACACCTGGTGTTCCTCTCCCCCCCCGAACCAATCCCCTCCAGTTCCTGGACTCCCTCAATGCCATGTCCAGCGGCTCAATTGCCAGTGCAAACAACAAGGGGGACAGGGGACACATCTGTCTCGTCCCCCGGTACAAGCGAAAGTACTCCAACCACCGCTGGTTCATAGCCACACTCGCCACCGGGGCTTTATATAGTAGCCTAACCCAACTGATGAACCCTTCCCCCAACCCAAACCTCCGCAGCACCTCCCAAAGATAATCCCACTCCACCCTATCGAAGGCCTTCTCTGCGTCCATAGCCGCCACTACCTCCGCTTCCCCCTCCACCGAAGACATCATAATTACATTACGGAGCCTCCGTACATTGGTGTTCAGCTGCCTACCCTTCACAAATCCCGTCTGGTCCTCATGAATCACCCCCAGGACACAGTCCTCAAGTCTCGTGGTCAAAACCTTCGCCAGCAACTTCGCGTCGACATTGACGAACGAGATCGGCTTGTACGATCCACACTGTAATGGGTCCTTGTCCCGCTTCAAGATCAAAGAGATCAGCGCCCTGGACATTGTCGGGGGCAAGGTCTCCCCCTCCCTCGCCTCATTGAAAGTCCTCACTAGCAGGTCCACGTACGTCCTATAAAATTCTACCGGGAACCCATTCGGCCCCGAGGTTTTCCCTGCCTGCATGCTCCCTAGCCCCTTAACCAGCTCCTCCAGCCCAATCGGTGCCCCCAGCCCAACCACCTGCTCCTCCTCCACCCTCGGGAACCTCAGCCGATCTAGAAATTGGCGCATCCCCCCTTCCCCGTCGGGGGCTCCGACCTATACAACTCCTCAAAGAAGTCCCTGAATGCCTCGTTTATTCCCACCGCATTCCGCACCGTGTTCCCCCCTTTATCTCTAACTCCACCAATCTCCCTCGCTGCCTCCCTCTTCCGAAGCTGATGTGCCAGCATCTGACTCACCTTCTCCCCATACTCATACTCCGCCCCCTGCGCTTTCCTCCACTGCGCCTCTGCTTTCCCAGTAGTCAGCAAATCGAATTCCGAGTGGAGGTTCCGTCGCTCCCTAAGTAGTCCCTCCTCGGGGGCCTCTGCATAACTCCTGTCCACCCTTAATATATCCCCAACCAGTCTCTCCCTCTCTCTCCTCTCTCTCTTCTCCCTATGGGCCCTAATGGAGATTAGCTCTCCCCTGACCACCGCCTTCAACACCTCCCAGACTACCCCCATCTGCACCTCCCCATTGTCATTGGCCTCTAAGTATCTTCCGATACACTCCCGAATCTGCCCACACACCCCCTCATCCGCCAACAGTCCCACATTGAGGCGCCACAGCGGGCACTGGTCCCTCTCCTCCCCCAGCTCCAGCTCCACCCAATGCGGGGCATGATCTGAAATGGCGATAGCCGAATATTCCGTGCCCTCCACTCTTGGGATTAGCGCCCTACTCACGATGAAAATGTCTATCCGGGAGTAGGCTTTATGGACTTGGGAGAAAAAAGGAAAATTCCCTGGCCACCAGCCTGGCAAACCTCCATGGATCCACTCCCCCTATCTGGTCCATAAACCCCCTAAGCACCTTGGCCGCAGCCGGCCTCTTACCTGTCCTGGACATTGAACGGTCCAGTGCTGGGTCCAGCACCGTGTTGAAGTACCCCCCCCCATTATCAGGCTCCCTGACTCCAAATCCGGAATCCGACCCAACATGCGCTTCATAAATCCGGCATCATCCCAATTCAGGGCATATACGTTCACCAATACCACCTGCACCCCCTGCAACCTACCACTCACCATCACATACCAACCTCCATTACCTGCCACAATGTTCAGCGCCTCAAACGACACCCGCTTCCCTACCAGAATCACCACCCCTCTATTCTTCGCGTCCAACCCCGAGTGAAAGACCTGCCCTACCCATCCCTTTCTCAGCCTAACCTGATCTGCCACCTTCAAATGAGTCTCCTGGAGCATAACCACATCTGCCTTCAGTCCCTTTAGGCCAGCCACGTGCCCGCACCTCCCGCACCCTCCATTCCCCCAGGCGGTGAACCCCCGCCCCGACTCCCTCTCCTAGCTCCAGCTCCACTTTGGCCAATGCAGCAGCAACCCAGTTCCCCCCCCCTCCCTCCAACACCCCCCCCTCCCCTCTCCCCCCAGCTAGATCCTCCTCTAGCCGTTTTGCTCCCCCCATGACACTCCCGTAAGTCAGCTGACTCCTGCTGACCCCGGCCACGCCCGCCACTCCATTGACCCCCCAGTGTGAGAATCCCTCCACCTCCCCCTGGCAATCAGTGTGTGCTCCCCTCCAGCACCGCCCTCCCCCCCCCAGCCCCGACCCCTTCCTTCCCTAGCACGGGAAAAAGCCCGCGCTTTCCATCCAAGCCGGCCCCGCCCACTCTGGCGCAGCTCCCTTTTTGCGACCTTGTCTCAACTCCCCATCCCCGGGCCTCCTCCTCGACCGATTCTCCATGTCCTCAAATTTTTCTTGCCACTTCTTGTGCAGCGCCTCATGCGCCTCCACCTTCACCACCAGGCCCAAGATCTCATCCTCGTTCTCCGAGGCTTTTTGCTGCACCTCCCGGATCACCGCCCCTTGGGCCTTCTGGGTCTCCACCAGCTTGTCGATCAGCTTCATTGGCTCTAGCAGTTCTGCCTTCAGCTCCGCAAAGCAGCGTTTGAGGAACTCCTGCTGCTCCTGCGACCATAGCGCCCACGCTGCTTGGTCTCCACCCGCCGCCATCTTGCTTCTCCTCCCTCGCACTTTTCGCTGCACTAAAATCACTTTCTTGACCGCTCCACTCCTGGTCCAATCCATACAGTGCCGGGGGAACCGTACTGTCCCTTTCCCATGCTGGGAACCGTCGAACAATTGCCGTTGGGGCCCCTCAAAAGAGCCCAAAAGTCCGTTTCTGGCGGGAGCTGCCGAACGTGCGACTTAGCTCAGCATAGCCGCACCCGGAAGTGACCACTCAATTCTATTCACAGCTCAACTCCATTTACTTGCCATTGATCCATATTCCAATATAAATTTAGCAATCCCAATCTTCAAAGAATCAATGGCCCGGCATCTACAGCCTTATAGCGGAAGTGAGTTCACGATTTCCACTAGTCTTTGCAGGAATAAGTGCTCCCTGACTGAATTCCTGAATAGCATGACTATAAATGTGAAGATAATGCCTCTTTGTTCAGTGTTTAAAAATAATTCAAAGACCTGAAGCAATTGTTTATTTAGTTAATTTATAAGTGTAAAACATCAGCAGCATTACGGGAAACCAGCTGGCTACCTCCGTTAATACCAATGTTTATCGACGGATTTAACTATCGTCATTCCTCCTTACTGACATTAAAAATAGAACAAACTAAATCATGGATATAATACAGATACGGGGCGAAATTCTCCGTTATCGGCGCAAAGTCCGCCGATCGGCGCAAAAAACGGCGCAAATCCGACCTGCATCACGCCGCCAAAAACGTTGCGAAGCCTCCGGCCCGAAATGGGCTAGCAGCGACGTGACGGGATCCGCGCTTGCTCACGTGGTTCACGCCGTGCAGCATCATACACGCCGCACGGCGTGACGGCTCACAAGGACGCGCTGCTCCCCCCCACCCAACCGGAACACCCGACCGGATGGCCGGTCGCCGCTCAGCCCTGAGGTTCCAGTCACAGGATGTGGAGGCGCTCCTGGACGCAGTGGAGCAGAGGAGGGAGGCCCTGTATTCCGGGCACGGCCGCAGAGTAGCCCCACGCCACAGCCGGCGTCTGTGGAGGGAGGTGGCAGAGGTCGTCACCGCTGTGGCCCTGACACCACAGACAGGCACCCAGTGCCACAAGAAGGTGAACGACCTCGTCAGAGCAGCCAGAGTGAGCCTCCCCCCCCTGCCCGATATCCATATCCCCCATATCCCCCCTCCCCCATATCCCCCCTCCCCATATCCCCCATATCCCCCTCCCCCATATCCCCCCTCCCCCATATCCCCCATATCCCCAAGTGAATCCAGCCCTAACCTTAACCTCTGCAATACACGCGCAACTGATGGCGTGCATTCATATACCTGTCTAACACTGTTGCCTTTTATCCCTGCCACCACCCCCCACAGGAGAAGCGCGCACTCAACAATAGGGAGCATGTGAGGACTGGAGGAGGCCCCGCTGATGAGAGGCCACTGACCGAACACGAGGAAAGGGCCCTGGAACTGGCTGGTGGACCTGAGGACCGGGAGGTTGCTGATGCAGAGGTCGGGGGCGTACTAGCAAGTGAGCCACCGACAGCCCGTCCCCATATCCCCCCTCCCCTATATCCCCCTCCCCCATATCACCTGATCACTGTCTGCGTGTCTAACCATGCATGCTTCATTATGTATCGCAGGAGCAAACGTCGAGGCACCCATCCCCGCAGATGCAGACCGCCCGCAGGATGCCCCTCGGAGGCCACAGGAGACGGAGAGACCCGGACCCTCCGGCATTCGACGCCCGCAGGATGCCCCTCGGAGGCCACGGGAGACGGAGAGACCCGGACCCTCCGGCATGCGACGCCCGCAGGATGTCCCTTGGAGACCACGGGAGACGGAGAGACCTGGAGCAACAGGGAGACGATGCCCCCGTCTCGTGCGGGTGCGACGACGCAGGCGTGTGCCACCCAGCGACGAGAGGGGCAGCCACAGGCCCCCGTCCCAGCCGAGCCAGGGCACCACTACCCAGGACACCACTACCCAGGACACCACTACCCAGGACACCCCTACCCGGGACAGCACTACCCAGGAAGACGAAATACCGGACAGTGACTCAGAGTGGATGGGTGGAGACGAATCCCCACCCCAAAATGTCATGGACTCAGAGTGGGACGAAGAGCACGACACAACGCCACTGCTGTCACCAACACCCTCCACCATCGCAGAAACACTCACCTCGGTTGGGCACTTTAGTGATGAGGCGTCTGGTACACTCACTGGTGCGCACAACACAGTCGTCCCGGTACAGCAGGTGGAGGTAGGAGCAGCAGAGGGCCGGGCGGTCGGAGGGCAGCCCAGCCCAAGCGAACATCTGCCGCCCAGATGGATCCCGGGTTCCTGGAGTTACCACACCCACACATAGATCCGATGCAACCACCGAACCGGAGACGAGGGAAGAGGGTGACGGGCGGCTTGCGGCGGCTGCAGTCGCAGGTGGAGAAGTCCACCCGCGTCCAGGAGCTGGGAGTGGTGCCGGTCATACGTGCCACCCAGGCCGATACCGCACGGGTGGCGTCCGCGGTGGAGGCAATGGGTGCGACGGTGTCAGACATGGGGAACGGTTTGCGAGGCCTGGGGCTTTCCGTGCAGGCGGCGTCTGTGGCCCAGGATATGGCTGCCCTCTCACAGGAGGCCAGGAGCCAGTGCCAGCGCCAGATGGCAGAGGTGCTCAACGCCATAGCCCAGTCTCAGCAGGCCATAGCCCAGTCTCTGCAGGCCATCGCTGAGGGCATCAGCGCCATTGGCCATGTGCGAGCCGGCATCGCACAGTCACAGACAGGGTTTGCCAATCCCCTGGGCTCCATGGCTGCAAACCTGCAGACCCCTGTCGATACCAGCACGGGCCTCCAGGACTGGCAGCGCCAGATGTCGGGGGGGCGTCGGATGGCCAGTCCGTTCGCATCCCCCACCCATGTAGAGGCCTGGGGGCCATCGGGCACCCCAAGGGAGCAGGAGGTGCTGTGGTCCGTCACGGGTCCCCCTGTAGGGGAGGTCCCGGAACACCGCGGCACCTCGGACTCCCCCCTTCCGTCCCAGGTGCATCAAGTGGGCAACGGGCAGGACAGGCTGGCAGCTCGCCATCCCAGTTGCCCGGGCCGCAGCCTGGCCCATCTAGGCCAGGACGCCCCAGGAAACGGCCACCGAAGGGATCCCGTGTCAGAGGGCAGGAATCACAGGAGTCCACCTCCAGTTCTGCTGTACCGTCTGGGGAACCACGTAGACGTAGTCAAAGGGCCCGTAAGGCCAAACAATTAGACACTGAGTAAGTTGGCACGGGTGCAGGGCATAGATGAGTTTTAGGGGCTAGGGCACGTGCATGAACTCCTTTGGTTATTAAAGTCAATGTTACACCTACAGAAGCTGCCTTTGTGCTCTGTCCAAAGCGTGCGGGGGTGTCATGTACGTTGAGCGCAAGTGTGTGTGTGTGTGAGGGGTGGTCTTACCTCAGCCCCAGGTGAGTCTGCCCCTTCCCCCTGGGCCGCCATCAACATCCCCCCCGGGCAGAGGACGGGACCGTGTGCTGCAGTGTCGCAGCCGCATGCAGGGATGGTCCAGGTGGATGGTGGTACTGTGGCCATGGGTCAGACATAGTCCAACGATGTGGAGCCAGGAGCTCATCGCAGGGCGGGTTGTCATCATCCTCCATGGCCTGCAATAGACACGCGTCCACCAGCAACTGTGTGAGCCCGGCCCATTGTGCCGCAGGTGGATCGGCAATGGGGGGGGTGGTGTGCATGCGGGTGGGGTGGTTGGGGTTGGGGAAGGGGGTGAGGGTGCTGGGTGGGTAGGGGGTGTGGGTGGTCGGCTGTTGCCATGGTGTGCGGTCTGTGGCCATACTACCCGATTCCCACATCCATCTAGTCAGTGAAGCGGGCGGCTATCAGCCTGTCCCGTGCCCGCTGGGCCAGCCGGTAACGGTGGACAGCCACCCGCCTGTGTCTAGCCCGTCTGCCCTGACCATTGCCCCCATCCCCCTCATCTGGGAGGACTGCGCCTCTCCCTGCTGCTCCTCCACTCCGCCCTCCTCTGCCTGCGGCACATCACCCCTCTGCTGGGCTATATTGTGCAGGACGCAGCACACCACAATGATGCGGCCGACCCTATCTGACCGATACTGGAGGGCGCCCCCAGAGAGGTCCAGGCACCTGAAACGCATCTTCAGCACGCCAAAGCACCTCTCTATCACTCCCCTTGTCGCTACATGGGCATCATTGTAGTGGTTCTCCGCCTCATTGCGTGGCCTCCGTATAGGCGTCATCAGCCACGATCGCAATGGGTAGCCCCTGTCGCCCAGCAACCAGCCCCTCAGCCGGGGATGGCGTCCCTCGTACATGCCGGGGATGGATGACCGCGACAACACGTATGAGTCGTGTACACTGCCCGGGTAACGGGCGCAGGTGTGCAGGATCATCATGCGGTGGTCGCAGACCACCTGTATGTTCATCGAATAGGTCCCCTTCCTATTGGTGAACATGGCCCTGTTATCTGCAGGTGGTCGCACGGCGACGTGCATCCCATCAATCGCGCCCTGGACCATGGGGAACCCGGCCACGGCAGAGAAGCCCACTGCTCGGGCATCATGGCTGGCCCGGTCCACAGGGAAGCGGATGTAGCGGTGCGCCATGGCATATAGGGCGTCTGTCACTGCCCGGATGCACCGGTGCACCGATGTCTGCGGTATGCCGGACAGGTCCCCACTCGGTGCCTGGAATGACCCCGTTGCATAAAAGTTCAGGGCCACCGTAACCTTGACGGACACGGGGAGAGGGTGTCCCCCGCCAGTGCTACGCGGTGACAGGTGTGCCAGCAGGTGGCAGATGTGTGCCACGGTTTCCCGCCTCATCCGGAGTCTCCTCCTGCATTCCCGGTCCGTGAGGTCCTGGTATGACTGCCGGGGCCGGTACACACGGGGCGCCCTCGGGTGCCTCTGTTGCCGTGGGGCCGCGACGTCCTCCTCCCCCTCCTCGTCCTGTCGGTCAGGTGTCCCTCCAGGCTGGGCGGTTGACGCATGCCCCTCTGCGGCAGCCTGCGCCGCCTCTCTGGCACGCTCCTCCTCCTCCTCCTCCTCATCCAGGGCAACATAGACATTAGCGGCTGCCGCCATGGCGGCCAACATCGCTGGATGATCGGAAAACATGACGGCCTGGTGGGGGGGGAGGGGGGGGGGGAACGACGACATGTCATCATTGCCCATACCCCCTCCTCCCCCCAGCCAGGTGGCATGGACCGAATGGGTCCAACTGTTGGAGGCTGGCACCGGCCAGGTGGACCAACTCACTTGCCCCCGGCACGGACACCCCATCCTCCTCCCCAGCACGGACCCCCCCATCCTCCTCCCCGGCACGGGCCCCCCATCCCCCTCCCCGGCACGGACCCCCCATCCCCCTCCCCGGCACGGACCCCCCATCCCCCTCCCCGGCACGGACCCCCCATCCTCCTCCCCGGCCCTCCCCGGCACTGACCCCCCCCCCTTCCGGCACTCCCCTGGAGCCCAGCCCACTCTAACCACACACCCCCGCCACACACACACACACACAACCCTAGACACACCTCTCCCCACACATTCAGACTGCGGCCACGCCATCGCCTGCCCAGCGGCCAACCCTCCAGGCAGTCACCCACCTCCACGCTGGTCGGCGTGAGCCTGGAGCACAGGTTCACGCCGATGAAAAGGAGGTTTGATTTACGGCGACGTGACCCGTCATCACGTCGACGGGACTTCGGCCCATCCGGACGGGAGAATATCGGCAGGCCCAAAATCGGCTGCCTTGCGCACACCCGTGCCATTCTCTGACGTCTGCGGCGCCATTAATGCCCCGCCGACTTTTCTCCCTTCGGAGACTTCGACAACCGGCGAGGGCGGGATTCACGGCAGCCAACGGCCATTCTCCGACCCGCTGGGGGGTCGGAGAATGACGCCCCAGATGTTACGTGAGGTATGAAGAAATTCTGCTCCCATCACAATCCAGGCTGAACAAATTTTCAGTTGGCCAGACAGAAATTTGGAGAAGTTGATCTGGACATCAAAAATTCAACTAAAGACTGATTGTAGGGGGTATCTCACCTTAGGATATCAGCTATACCACTTCCTAGCTATACCTCAGTTTCTGGGTTGTTGCAATTATGGAAATTACAAGGCATTAACATAAATACCGCATTATAACTCAACTTATTGAAGTGGAATGTCAGCATGTCCCTTCCCTTGCACAAGTGGAGTGGAACAGAGGTTATGCTGAATCTGTGCATCATGTGTCATGTGCAAGGTCTTTAAAAACTTCTATCTTACTGCTGTGTTAAAGCTTCAGAAGGAAATTTAGTTAAGGTGAAACTACTTATACAGCTGAAGAATGAAGATCCAGAGAGGAGTGTCATGATATCCACATCAGCATATCATGGTGCAATCACACACACACTGATGGACAGGTAGTTGGACCAACCAACACACACACAACATCGCAGCCAATCACCAGTGAGAGCACACGCACTATAAAACAGGGAACACCACAGTTCCCGCCCATTCTACCAGGAGATAGCTCAGAGCACAGAGCTCACAGCGTGCCACTCAGACATACACCATGTGCTGAGTGCCTCACCAAGATAGTGATAGGGCTGGGTCCACAGGTTAGCTGGTGAAGCACGAACCTAAGCCAGCAGTTAGTAGTTGTCATTGTTTAAGACAATAAAACAGAGTTGTGCCATCTACAGCCGTGTTGGATCATTTGTGCATCGGAACACCCAACACAAGGAGGTGAAAGGATTTTTGTTAAACTGTTTTTTAAAATTTGTTTATACATCGGACATGGGCATTTCTGTCAACATTCATTGCACATCCCTGATTGTCCATGAGGTGAGCCACCTTCTTGAACTGCTGCAGTCCATTGGTGCAGGTACACCTACAGTGCTACGAAGTAGGGAGTTCCTGGATGTTAACCCCGCAACAATGAAAGAAAAGTGATATACTTCCAAGTCTGGATGGTGTGTGACTTTGAGGGGACTTGTAGCTCAAGGCGTTCCCATTTAGGGTCCACACATTTGGAAAATGCTGTTGAAGTGGCCTTAAAGAGTTGCTGCAGTGCATCTTAAAGACAATGTGATCTCGACTGCAATACCAGCGTGGTGATTGCCCCTTTTAGGGCAAGGGTCACATTGCCTGTGTAACCGACCGGGACTCAGAATGGGGAATCACCCCATGGTGAGAGATGCTCCGAGACAAAGAAACATTTTGGGAGTGAGCTATAGCCATGAGGCGACTGTAAAATTCTTATGAATATATCTTTTTTGTGTTCAATAATGAAGTCCGTGAAAGTGCCTCTTTAAAATCTGAAAGCAGATTGAATGGGAACTTTCAAAAGGGAGGTACTTAAATTTTGCAGAGCTATGAGGTCTGCAAGAGCAGGGAAGGGAGGACTCATTGGACAGCTCCTTCGAAAGAGCTGGCACAGGCAAAATAAACCCAATCGCGTCCTTGCTACATGATAGTGTGAAAGATAGACAAAATGAAAACAAAATGAAAAACAGAACAGATATGCACAGTGAACACTAACAGAGATATCGGGGACTGTCTTCAATCCCAGTGACACTTTGCAGATTTCCCATTATCGCGATTTTCCAGGGGAGGCAGCACTGTGGGCCACTATCTGCACAATCCACGTGGCTCTCTTCTATGATATTAATGAGTAACGCTGCATGGGCAGCACAGGTAATGAGTGACCTGTGGCATTGTCTGCAATGTTGCACTGACAAATAAAACTTGCAACTTAATTTCTTTGGTTTTATAGGTCTTTTTTTTTAACCAGAAACTGGTTTATTAGACACCAGCAACGCAATGGGAATTAATCCAATTCTGCTAAGCAATATTAATTAACAAAATTATTTTTTGTGCAATGTGGGTTTGTCAGTGTTGTATATTGTTGTATATAACATTTTTGTTAGCTATCTCCTAAATTCATTGGTAAATTAGGTTTTTCAAGACCTCCTTAATGCTGTAAATCATGTGAATTATCTTTGGAAATTCCTAGAGCGAATCCAACCTTTGAAGTTTTATTGCTGTGTAGTGTTTTGATGAAGCACTGCCAATGCATACCATTGACTAGGCATTATGAACACTGACAGGGCATCCTCACTGAAGTCTGAAGACTAACAACGTGTTACATTGCTGCTGTCCAATAAATCAAGTTTATGATAAAGGATATTTAGATAAACTAATATTTGGAAGAACGAGGAAAACTAAAAAAATTAACTGACAATTTTTATACGTCAGTGTTGCAACCGCTGCCCTTTCCTCTGCCCCATGTACTGAGGTAAAGTGGATTAATGTTGTACATTATCAGTACTGCTGACATACGTAAGATGCGGTACATGGGTCATAATGTCTTCAGGGTTGACAACAATTAATGAATTGATGCGTCTACATTGCCATCAAAGATTTATCTATCAACTGCTGCTACATTATTGGAAACATAATATAGAACTTAATGCCTGTCAGATATATGTATTATTGCATACATCATAAAAATGTCCAGACAGTAATGTCTATAGACAATATGCTGTACTTCACCACTGATTTGAGCAAAACAACTACTTCAACAAATAAACTATAACCAAACGATGTCCAAAGATAAGTCCAAAGATGTGCAGGTTAGGTGAATTGGCCATGCTAAATTTCCCCTTAGTGTCAAAAATGTGCAGGTTAGGTGGACTGGCCATGCTAAATTTCCCCTTAGTGTCCAAAGATGTGCAGGTTAGGTGAATTTGCCCTTAGTGTCCAAAGATGTTCAGGTTCGGTGAATTAGCCATGCTAAATTTCCCCGTAGTGTCCAAAGATGTGCAGGTTAGGTGGCTTGGCCATGATAAATTTCTCCTTAGTATCCAAAGATGTACAGGTAAGGTGGATTGGCCATGCTAAATTTCCCCTTAGTGTCCAAGGATGTGCAGATTATGTAGATTGGCCATGCTAAATTTCCCCTTAGTGTCCAAGGATGTGCAGGTTAGGTGGATTGGCCATGATAAATTTTCCCTTAGTGTCCAAGGATGTGCAGGTTAGGTGGATTGGCCATGCTAAATTTCCCCTCAGTGTCCAAAGATGTACAGGTTCGGTGAATTAGCCATGCTAAAATTCCCCTTAGTGTCCAAAGAAGTGCAGGTTAAGTGGATTGGCCATGATAAATTGCCCTTTAGTATCCAAAGATGTGCAGGTTAGGTAGGGTTATGGTGTTATGGGGGATAGGACGGAGGAGTGGACCTAGGTAGAGTGCTCTTTCAGAGGGTGGGTACAGGCTCGATGGGCCAAATGGCCTCTTTCTGCACTGTAGGCATTCTATGGTTAACTCGAGATTCTGAATTCTCGTGAATTTTCATTTCAGCTGCACACATTTGTGAGGTGTTTGGGCCTGAGCCTCACTGTTTTCCTGAGCCACATTTTACCCACATTAGGCAAAACAAAATCAGCAATGTGAATGTGCCAGTGAAAGCATCATCATTTATATACGCATAACAATATCACTGTGAATACTACACATCCACCAGAGCCAGGTACAGTGAGTATTCCAGTCAACTGAAAGATATGATCTGAAATCGTATTATTCCAATCATAGCCTAGCATCGTTCCACAGTGTAGTGCATGACTCATATTTTAATCTAGATAGATGGGCTATTGTGCCTTTATAAATCCTGTCATTAGAATCATGGAATGATGCAGTGCAGAAGGCGACTACTCCGCCCATCACGCCTGTGCCAGCTCTTTGAAAGAGTTATTCAATTAGGACTACTCACATGCTCTTTCCCTATAGTTTTGTCATTGTTTCCCATTCAAACCTTTATCCACTGGGAAAATTTCTCCGCCTCACGACGCCACAAACGGGAACTGCGATCAGGCGGAGATTCAGGCATCCGGCCAAAATTGAGGTCCACGCCTGCCGCCAATTCAGGTGTCATGATGCGGTCCCTCACTGATGGCAAGAACGAGGTTTACAGCCAATGACAGCATGCAAAACCGGCATTTACTTGTATTTAAATGTGAATGGGGGTTAGACACAGTATGCTCCGTCCTTGCATGATACTCCGCTCCTCCGCTTCTCCCAGGCAGAAGTCTCGCGGGCGTGAATTACTACAGGTATTTACAAACGTGGACTGTGTGCCATGGTTGCGGTGGGGGTGAGGGAAGCTAAAGAAAACACTGAAATAACGTTTAAAAACTGTCGGGCTTGCTGGGGGATGGCTGCCAGGGCTGGGAGCTGTAGAAGGTAGTGACTTGGTGCCAGCTTCGTGGATTTGGAGTGCCCCTCTCGGGATCGGGAAGGCCTGGCGCATTGCTGCAGTCTGTCTTTTAAATGCAACCCTTTGGTGCTACTTACAGTCTCCTGGCTGCTCAGACTGCTGAGTGCTGTCTGTGTCCTTTGAATACTCAGAAGATCTCTGGCCATCTGAGAGCCCACCCAAGCCCCTCTGGACACCCTCATATCCCAGCTGTATCATCAAGGGCCAAGATCAATCAGGAGCCCACCAGGCATTAGCACTCCTCTGAAGTGCTGTCCTATTGTAGAGGAAGCGGGGAATCAGAGCTCACCCCAACCATTGGACACCACAGCCTTTGGACCCCTCCCAGGTTCTCTGCCCCTCTCAGGGCAGAGGCCTCACCAGTGACCTCCACCCCTCTGGATCACCATCTGTCTCCCCTGGTGAGACTGGCAGCGCTGACTGCCTCTGCCACCAAGGCACTGTTCAGGAGGGCAGGCCTGAGTCTGAAGCCCACGCTGGGGAAGAGGTTGTCCTCCGCCGCTGACTGTCATGGAGCTGTGGGTTCACCTCGTACTCCCAAACTCGGTGGGCAGGTCACCTTGGTGGCTGCAGTGAGTGCGTGGTAAGTGGAGTGTTTATAAACAGCTCCAGCTGCCAGGTTCTTTGATGCTAACTCCTGCCCCAGCTTGCTGGACCGGGAATTGCTCAGAATTCGTGCCAGCAGAAGGCTAGCCCATTAGCATATCCTGAATTGCTCCACAAATAGCGCCCCAAACAGGAAAGCAAACGACACACAATCCAACACTTAGCCTCCCAAAATTTTTAAGTTATGCTGTATCTACTTCAACTCAGGCACTGGTAGTGCATTCAATATAGCAAAGCAGCAGATTGCAGAGTTGGCAGGGGAGGACAGAGACAGTGCCTGCACTAATAGAGAGGTCAGCTATCAACAACGTTCCAGTGAGGAAGCAACATTGGACAAGAGTTTGTGTGATGTGTATAATGTCTGTGCCAACCTACACAGTCACTCATCCTCTCTTTTCTCCATTCCAGGTGTCATCATCATAGATTATCATAGAATTTACAGTGCAGAAGGAGGCCATTCGGCCCATCGAGTCTGCACCGGCTCTTGGAAAGAGCACTCTACCCAAGGTGCCCCTCCACCCTATCCCCATAACCCATTAACCCCACCCAACACTAAGGGCAATTTTGGACACTAAGGGCAATTTATCATGGCCAATCCACCTAACCTGCATATCTTTGGACTGTGGGAGGAAACCTGAGCACCCGGAGGAAACCCACGCGCACACGGGGAGCATGTGCAGACTCCGCACAGACAATGACCCAAGCCGGAATCGAACCTGGGACCCTGGAGCTGTGAAGCAATTGTGCTATCCACAATGCTACCGTGCTGTCAATAGGAAGAGGGGGAAACCAGCTTCCTCCACTGAAGAATGCCCCAGTCCTCAGGCAACTGCAGAGGAGGAAGAAGACTCTTCCAAACATTCAGTGCCATCCTAGCATTCACCTGACTCCTCCACCACAGACACACACATCAGTGGATCATAGTTCAACGGTAAGCTCAGGATCACTCACTGGTGATCACTTCACTGAAACGTCTTAACAACAGCAAGCAGAGGCAGTGAGAGTCTCGATCTCCAACACTCAGAGCACTGCTGGAGGACAGGCCCTGGAAAGTCAGGGTCAGATGATGGTAAATGGCTCTGAATATATGACAGTTCTACACCTTGATGCAATCTCATTGTGATGAGAACCATCTGGGCCAGACCTGCTACTGTGTGGGCTTCACCAAACAGTGAGGCTTTTAAAAGGTCATAGCTCTTATACATGATTATTAAGGTGTCCTTTTACTTGTCCAGTTTTACTGACCTTGAGCTCCACCCACCTGAGAAGACCCTCCTCCCACCTCAATGCTGCTGTCTCATGATGCCTGGTGTCACGTTTCAAACTGTCTCCACCACCTTTTACCCTCCCCACGTCACCATTCACCTTTCCCCTATCATCATTGACTCTCCATGTGACGTTCACTTTCCCCTCTGCAACCCTTGAACCTCCTCTCCTCACCCTGGACACTATAACTATCAACCTCACTATGCCTTCACTTCCTACTAAGCCCAAACCAGTTACTATGCCCCATGCCCACCTTGATCCTGCCCACTCCCATTATCTGTGCCACCTTTCTTATCCTTGTCAATGGCCCTTCCGATGAGAACTACACTCACCCTACAAACACCCTGATCCTCCCACCCGATTCCCTCTTCACACTGTGTTGGTCACTTCCTACCATCAACACCCTCAGTTCTCCATCATAGACTCATTTGGCACCACCCTATTAAACATTCTGTCCTCACCCCTTCCCTGTTCACTCCCCCTCCTTCATACCTTCCACCCTTCCCATTCAAACCTTCCATCTTTCTCATTCCCGACACTATATCAAATGGCACCACTTCTTATTACAGTGAAGGGAATTGACTGAACGCAATGGAAAACAGTCTAATCCAAAACTTAACTTCAATATGAAACAGAAATTTCATTAGTAATTTAAAACACAAAGCTCAACATTGGAATGTAAATAAAGATGTAAAGCACTGATACTCTGTTCATTTGTCTTGTGATGTTATCCCTTTGGTGGATTATTGTCTTTCAATTTATTTAGGAGTGCTCTGGATCGTCCATAAAATTTGTTCCATCGTTGTTTCAGTCTGCAGCCTGAATACGGATGATATAAATTGGAGATGGGTGATAGAATGAAGGAAGGCTCAATTATCACCTACAATGGATTCCAACTTTTCAACCCTTCCATGTTAAATCTTTTATCCTTACATTTGCCCCTATTTCTTTCTCTCTTTCTTTCTGAAACTACCTCCATTTCTATAACACTCTAAGAACTCCAACTCAGAGTGTTTCAGCACTGTCCCTTTCCCCATCTTTGGCAGTCATGCCTTCAGCCATTTAGGCAATAAACTCAGGAATTCTTCGCCTTTACACCTCTCTGTGCTCCTTTAAGACAATCCTTAAAATCTATCTTTTTGGCCAATCTTTCAGTTGCCCCTTTTAATATCTTCATCTTGGGCTCTGTGTCAATTGATGTATTAATATGTGCCTTGGGAAATTTTCCCACATTAAAGGTTCTCTTTGAAGTTGTTGTTCCCAGATACACGTTATAGATGCATTCTGTCTTTGGGCATTTAACTGTACTCAGCTCTCATAGAGGCAACAGAAACAAAAATGTCGCCAAACACTTTGTTGTGCTACATGAGGTGCTATTATTTGCTAACTCATGTATGCAAATATGAACTCGTTGCAATCTATGTTTCAACCTTCAGTGCTCAGATCCTAAACAGTTTTCAGATAATAGTCAGAAGGGACCATATTCCTGTCAGAGCATCACCTTCGTAATGGATTTAGGTTCACACTCACTCTCTATCAAAGCATCAATACAGCACAACCTTATCACAAATTAAAATAGTCTTAGCACAATTCAATGAGTGAACTGAAGTGCTCTTTCAACATTGCTCCTCCAGTCAGCTAAAACTGTCAAAATATTCTTGTCACAACCTGAAAGTTAAAGTACTCTTTCTCAACCTCATTTTAACACTGAAGTAAACTATGTGGAAAGATGTTCTCTCCTGCCCTGTGTTGGCTCTGATTTTAACCTCTGTTTAACATTCTCTTCACATAGCTTTGACGTTGTTGCAAAATGAGTCCTTTCTGTGAACCAATCAAACATATTTTGCTTTCTGTAATCCCTCACCATGTCAAGAGGCAGCGTATGCTTCGAATCATTAAAAAGTAAATCCTGCAAATGACGGAACGGGGAAAGAATAACAGAAAAGCGCCAGGAAACACTCAAGAGGTACGCCAGTCTGGTCCAGCCAACAGAACTGTAAAATAAGAGAGAAACAAGATCATTAATATAATCCACGAAGAAGAACAGAGGTGGAAATAGAAAGGAAGTATTCGCACTGAAGAACAACACAGTCCATAATGCTTGCTTGTCTATTATCACCACAGAGGAAAAATGACCTACTTTGTGTTTCCAGTTTTTGATTCGAATGTTACGATTTGTTGTTACCAGCAGTTTCCTCAAAATACCTAATTTTTTGGGGCCTAGTTTGTGACATCGGGCACAGCCTCTTCTCTAGCGGTCAGTACCTCTTCCCGAGATTGTTGTTTCATCCTGGGGTGCCTTTTCATAGGCAGCTGCAAGTTTAACCATGTGGTCATATTCCATGTGAACCCAGGTGAATCCTTTTGTCAAGCAGATCACCGTCACTTCGCAGCCTTCAAACAGGACTAACTGGAAAGGAATCAAACCCTGTAGTACAAAAAAGAATGCTATCACTGCTAATGCTATTCTGGCTGAAGTCATCCAGGATTATGGGGTGAGCCAGACTTAATGTTGGAATTTACCCACTGTAACAAAATCTTCTCAGAGAAGGAAGCCGCTATTTTTCTTCAAATTCATTTTGAGCACAGATTATTTCTCCCACCTCATTCGTAAAGAGAGGTTTTAGCAGAGGTGTCCTTGAATTTCAGGATGAGACACTTCAATTATGTGGAAATGCTGGAGAAGTTGGGATTTCTTTCCTTAGAGCAGTAAAGGTTAAGTGAAGATTCAATAAGAGACTTATATGTTTTATATATCACAGAGCTACGCAGACATGACATTATTCTCGAAGGACAGAATTTTCCGTTCTGAAATCTAAGTTTGGAGGTGGGGCAGAAGTCAGACTGATTCCTGCTCAGGTGGGGCGGGACGGCTGACAGTGCGTAATCTTGTGCTATTCATTATGGAGCATCATGAATCTCACGAGGGGGGACAGGCAGGAAGTCACCATCCCTGCAATTACCTTATGGACTTGAAAGTCTCCCTGTCAGATTTATTGAGCACCGAGAAAGCCATTCACTCACCGCAGGCCAGGACTGGGTGTACTTAATATCCCAGAGATATTCAAAATTCAGTGAAGCTTCCTTGGAGACTATCCTCCAGGCTGTCCAGAAAAGGTATGAGGTGCTGTATTCCCGAATGGCAGTGTCTGACCACGGCAGCTTGGACAGAGGTCGCAGTGGAGGTTAGCATCCATGGGGCCCACCAGAAATGCCCAGCAGTGTCGGAAGACTCCGCCAGGGTTAGCAGCACCGTCTCCTCTCACTGCAAGCGGGCACTCATATAAGCAGACTTGATGGGCTGAATGACCTACTTCTGCGCCTATGTCTTACGGTCTTATCGGGCAGCCTAAGTGTGCGAGTGCACAGAGATGTCACACAGAAGTTTGGGTTGCAGCATTCACTAGCAGATGGAAAAGGAGCCAAAACCCCTGCGTAGCTTCATAATCTCATCCTCAGAGGAGACTGGGTCCATAACATATGAGAACAGGTTATCAACATATAGTGGCATCCTATGTTCCCTTCCCCCACTCCCCTGACTTATTTCCCTCCATCTCCCTGAAGACCTCAGTGCTATAGCCAGAGATTCTATCGCCAGGGCGAACAGAAGCGCGACAGTGGGCACCCCTGTCTTGTACCCTGCTCAATGGAAAATACCCCAAGCTCAACGCATTAGTACATACATTAGCTGTGGAGGCCTTACACAAAAGCCACATCCATGAGATAAACTTCTGCATGAGTCCAAATCTTCCAAGCACCTCAAAAAGATACTCCACTCCACCCAGTTGAATCCATATCCATGGATGTAATTACCTCTGGCTCAGGGCCGTAGAAGGGGAAAGAACCCTCTACAAACTAGCCAACAGTTGCCGCCCCTTCACTAAGCCTGTCTGGTCCTCTTCAACTATACTGCACATGTGACTCTAATCACAGAGCTAACACCTTAGCCAATAACTTGGCATCCACTTTCAGCAATGAGATGGACCTGTATGAACCACATTCTGTGGGATATTCATCTCTTTCCAAAATGAAGGAGATGGAGGCCTCTGAATGAGTGTCGGACAGGGACCCCGGAGCTAAAGCATCGTTAAACATATCTACCATTAACAGCACCAGCTGGTCTATGAACCTCTGATAAAACTCAACGGGATACCCATCTGGGCCTGGACCCTTACCCGTTTGCATCAACCCAATCGCCCTCAGTACCTCCTCTGAGCCTAACGGGGCCTCCAACTCCTCCATACTCTCCCCCTCTATCATCGGGAAAGGCAACCTGTCCAAGAACTCCGCTCCACCATGTCTGACGCCCTCTCCAGGGCTCTGATTATAAAGATCCCTGTAGAAAGCTTCAAAGGCTGCATTCACTTCCCTTGGTGTGGTCACCAATCTACCACCCGAGTCCCTGATCTGCACAATCGCCCGTGATGCTGCCCGACACCTCAGCTGGTGCGCCAGCAGATGGCCTGCCCTCTCCCCATGCTCAGATACTATACCCCTCAAGGGCCACAGCTGACCCACTGCCTTCCCCGTGGATACCAGGTCAAACTGCATTTGCAGCTGCTTCCTAGTTGCCAGCAACCACTCCACCACTCTAGGCAAGGATGCATTGCAACCTCCCTCCAGGTTCCCCTGTTCCTGAGGGAGTCAGGGAGCAGCCATCAGGTCCCCGCTGGGAGGAGGGGCACCAGCCAGGCACCCCAGGGACTTCATCCCAGGACACTCTAAAGGTGCCCTGCCACTCCACCGCCTCTGTGCCAGTGACGCCATCGCCTCTTGCAGGTCAAGCCAAGGAGGGTTAACGTGTACCTGTGCAGGAGACCATTAGCAACAGGGCATACCAGTCAGCAGGCTGCCTCCACCTCAGCTGTGGATGCCGGGGCTGTACCAAGATGCCGTAATTAGAAAAGAAAGGTCCAGAAATGTTAAGGGCACAGAGGTGGCAAGGGTGTTAAATCACAGTAAATATCAATCACAACTGTAAATATGTTTATAATGACACCATGTCATGCTGCCAGTTGCTGGAATAATCATGTGCATTTAAGGGCTTTGCACTCCATTGGTGGGCACCCAGAGATGACGTGGGCCTATTCTATCACCATTTATTATGTTGCTTCATCTGTTGTGGAAGGTATGGGAACTGTGCAGGAGGCATCCTCGAATATTACTGCTGAGTTTGAGGTTTTAATATGAATCTGGCCACGCAGAGGAGTCGGGGAATGGAAGACTTTTTCAATATTGGAAATTGTCAGTGAAAACCTGGGAAGATGCTTTCTTTACACTGATCCATTATAAGTGACTAAATCGTGACCCTAGAGCAGTCTGTCACTCAGATCAATCACTAGCCTTTCATGAAGGCCGCTCAGAACCAGAGTGAGCATTGCTAACTTAAAGGCAGTGAATGGATAGTGTGACGTTTTGAACCCAGACTCATCGTGGATATCAGCTGAGTTAAGAACCCACTATTACATCCAGCATTCCATCACGCAAACAGGAATGCTCTAATAGCACTAGGAAAATATGTAGTCAATACATGTAGTTCTGTAGAAGGATCATTCAATCTGAAACATAAGTCTGTTTCTCTCCACAGATGCTGCCAGGCCTGCTGCGCTTATCCAGCATTTTCTCTTTCTATTGTAGCTAATACGCACTTGCTTCTGTTGCAAAGCTTGTAATTCACATTCATTGATGTCATTCTACAAGTTATGTGGTCAAGACTGCTTGCTTTCACACTTTGTTGTCAGCGTCTTTACTCTTTCATCTGTTTAGAAAACTTGCTTTATCTGCCAGATGCAGTAAGTGGTGAGGACAGACGTCAGCACAAGTGAGTGACAGGGTGTACCCTGCCGCCTGGGACAAGGTGCAAACGTTATTACTCGTGCACATTGCATAAGACACTTGTTATGGGCAGGTAGTGCAACCATTGATTCAGGTGGCGAGCATTCATTATCGAGATCCACTCTCATGGAGTGTGACATTACCTGTGGGCATTCAACTTTGGCGATGAGTTACAACAAGAACTTGCATTTACCTAGCACCTTGAACATAATAAAACATGTCAAGGAGCATTATCAGACATAACACTGAACCACATTAGGCTAAATTAGGAGTGGGGACTAAAAGCTTGGGAAAGAGGTAGATTTCAATAAGTTTCTTTAACAAAGGGGAGGGAGGTGAAGAAGAGGAGAAATATTGAGAGGGAATTCCAGAGGTAAGGGCCGAGGCAACTGAAGGCATGCCCGTCCAATTGTGCAGCAAAATAAATCAGGAATTTACAAGAGGCCAAAATTGGAGGAATGTGTTGCAGGGTTGGAGGAATTGCAGAGGCAAGGAGGCTATCGATAAAGGGATGAGAATTTAAATTCAAAGTATTGCTGAACCAGGAGTCAATGTAGGGGAGAAGGTACTGGGGTGGTGTTGCCAGTAATAAAAGCACGAGAACGATATCACAGCATCTAAAATAGGCCAGGTTCAGCTACATTTATGAACTTCGATGGAATTTTCTACCTTTTGGTCCATTCATACACAAATGCTGGAATTTTATGGCCCGGCCAACGGCAGGGACCAACGCGGACAGAACAGAAAATTTGGAGAGGCAGCCAAAAGTCCATTGACTTTCAGTGGGACTGGAAAATCCTGGCCACAGGCAGGACTGGAAATCCCGCCCAAATAGTATCTGAATTTTTGGCGTATCTATTTCACCTTGGAAGTTGACAGAATTAGTGAGAGTAAGATGCGGTCAGCAGAGTTCATGTTTATGTAGTTTGTAAGTTGGGGAACTAGCCAGAAAGGCATTAGAATGGTCAAACCTGGAGGTGACAAAAGCTTCAGTAACAGGTACACTGAGACGGGAGGCAATCGGTTTAACGTTTATTGATCTTGAATTTCAACACAGCTGCCAACCAATAAAATGGTCGTTTTTAGCTGGGGTACATAAGACATTGGGTGGGATCTAACCAAATTCATTCGAAGTGTGGTAGCAAGCAGGAATCGGCAGATGTTTCCAATGGCCGACCCAGCGAGGCCGTCACTTGTATCTAATGTTAATTAGGGCACTTAATGATACCCAACGGGCTTCACGCTACAAATGAACGTCCCACCGGCAGATTCGCTGGGTCCATGCCTGGCAGCAACCGCGAAAGCAGGAGAGCATCAATTAAACCGGTCCCACGGAGCAAACCCCAGGCAGCACACACCCATGCCACCGTGCAGACCAGCTCCACGATTCGGAGATGTCAACCTGGCCAGACTGATGGGCGCGGTCAAGTCCAGATAGGATACCCTGTTCCCCTGAGAGGGTCAGAGGGTAAACCACAGGTTAGCCAGTGCCGCCTGGGAGGCAGTGGCAGCGGCCTTCAGCTCGGGGAATATCACCATGAGGACCGCCACCTAGTGCAGCAAGAAGCTCAAAGACATCCACTGGGCTACACAGGTGGGTTGGCACCAGGCCCCTGGCACTGGTCTCGCCTGCTACCCCATCTCCATAATGCACCTGCACCTGGCATGCCCCCCCCAGCACAATAACACAACGTGCGCCAGGAGACCCTTACACCCACCAACACACATCACCCATGCCCAGCAGTGCTGCACCCGCCTGTCCCACCATGCCCCCCCTCCCCACCCCAGATGCCTGAAACATGCTGCTCACGTTGCCCCGGCTGTGTCCCCACAGGAGATGTTGGCCCACAATACTCAGGAAAGGGCCCAGATGGGCACCTGGGTACTAGACCTTTGGGTCCTCACCCCCCACGAGAAATGGGGCCTGGAGGTCACGGGGATAACCGAGGACAGAGCGGTCACCAACGCGAGCTTGGCATGAGCCGCAGAGGTCAGTATCCACCGGCCCCCACCCAGATGACCTGTCGCATGCCAGGATGATGATTCTTCCCTCCGACTAACCATATACACATTCCCCCACAGGGTCTCAATCTGATAACGGCGGCCCATCCGGGGTATCCCCCCTCCCCCGCCGTCCAAGAGAACACCTCGGAGAAGAGCTCCGAGGATGCCAGCATTGAGGCACCACAGCTGTCATCCCCACTCTCCACCAGCACAGGCATACACACCTCGGTGGATAAAAGTCGTGGACAGACCCCTTAGTGTCCAAAGATGTGTGGCTTTCATGGGGTTATGGGGCTGGAGCGGTGGCGGGGAGGGGGTGGTGGCTTCGGTAGGGAACACTTTCAGAGGGTCGGTGCAGACTCGATGGGCCAAATGGTCTTTTTCTGCACTGTAGAAATTCTCTGATTATCCGGAGCTGAATCCAGCTGCTCAATCATGGTGACACCCAGGGCCCCACAGGCACCGATTGGTAGAAGGGACCACTGGCGCTGACCCGGAGTCTCCCACAGGATGACGACAGCGGTTATCAGCTCTCCGGAGTACATCTCCTTGACAACGCAGCATGTTGGGGTCAGCGCTCGGAACAGGGGACTCACGCCAGGGGCACCAAAGGCCATGGCACATAGTATGCAGCAGCCTGCCTTCACCTCTGATGTGCATCCTGAGGATACACATAGACGTAGCGGTAGAGACTGAAGGCTAAACCGATATAGGGTCACTGAGAGGGTACTGGGGGGAGATGGGGGGCAGGGGATTGTGGACAGCACCATCAGGGGCTAGGGATGGTTGGGGTCATGATTGTACACCATTAAAGAATGTCACACCCAAAACATGTGAAGCATCACCACGGGACAGCCTGCAATCCCCTCCCATGTACCATTCGCCCTCCCCCGACTCCAACCCCCTGGGCTCCAAGTTACCAGACTGGGTCGATTGGTGGGTGGAGTGGTGGTCAGGGGGGAGAGAGGGCATACTGTGACGCATGGGGGGAGGGCACAGATGGGGGGGAATGATGGGTGGGAAATGGAGAGGGGGGGAGTTAATGGACGAAACCACATCCTATGAGAAGCGGAATAGGATGAGGGCCTCCCTGGTTCTCCAGGAATGCCGGAGCCTCACCGCTGCTGCCTGTCTTCCACCCTCCAGCTGGAACCGTGGGTCCTCCCCCGGGATCATCCTCCAGCCCCTCCTGGACCAGCTCCTCATCGGAAGTGGCCACATGTTCTTCCTCATCCAGCTCTTGCACGCTGCCCCACTGCTGTGTCAGGTTGTGGAGGGCACAGCAGATCACCACAAAATGGGCGTCCCTCCAGGGGGGGGGGCCTGGGCACTGGACCACACATCCTGTATCCCAGACACCTGCTAGGAATGTGACCTGGGAGGGGCGCTGGTTCGCTCCCCAGTCCACACACCCACTCCCTGGTCACAGGGATGTCCCCAGAGCTGTAGCCCATTCTTGGATGTTCTAATATTGGCTGCTGCCTCTGTGGTGTTGCTGCCTCTCGAGTTCAGGGCAAGTGAGATGCCTCATGGCCTGATTTGGATGCTCGGCAATAACAACTGGCTGCTTCATGGTACGTTCACCCACAGGAATCCACGGGAGCGATGAAGTGCTCGCATTACCAGAATGACCAAATCCCCAGTAGCGATAGCCTTCAGCTGTGCAGCCAGCAACCGTCACGGTCAGTGGGAGTTAAAGTGACCATCACCATATTACCACGGACAGGGCCCTGTCAGGTGGGTGGACAAGCAGCAGCTGGACCTGCCCCCATTATGGTTATACACGATCCGCAGGTGGTATGGCGGACCCACGGGTACTGCACCCTCTCGTCCCCCAGATCAGGGGCGGCCCCCCCAACAGTGACAGCCAACCCCCCCCCTGACTTAGCCCGACCACCAAGCTCCGCAGTGTCCATGGCACTAGCCTTGCTGGGATTATGGGGTGGGAGAAGGTATCACTGGCAGGGAGGTTGCATTGGACAGGTAGATGTGCACACCATCACATACCTTCCCCTTGTGTCCACCCATCCATTGGAGGGAGAGAAATTTATCCAGCCGACTTCTCCGTGAATGCCCTGAGTTAAAGGGCATTGTTTTTGACTTGTCTTTGAAAAAAAACACACCCTCCTTTCAGGGTCCCAGGCTAGTTCGCTAACCTACAACCCACTAGTGGGACCTGCCTTGACCCGCCTGGAGGTTGGTACCCCTCAACTCTCATATGTCAGACTCCAAAGTGTGTCCAAACTGAACCAAGCAAGCAGGAACTCATTTTTGTGCAGAAACACAAGGAACTTACATCTCAGGTGCAAGCCATTTGGCTCAACAGGTCTATGTTGACCTTTATGCTCCATATGAACATCCCTCCACCTTAGTTCAACTCAACCTATCGCCTACCCTTCTGTTCTTTCTCTTTCCGATACTTATTCCATAAAGTTATCAACGCCATTTGCCTCAATTACTCCTTGCAGTGGAGAGATCCACATTCTCACCACTCTCTGGGTAAACAAGTTTTGTAACCTGTTTTGATACATGTTTGTAATAAAATACATTTTTTAAAAAAAGGTATATTAGAAACTCCTGGCAAGGGCAGACATCACAAGTGAGTCCCCATCATTTACTGGTGTTTCTGCCAGTCTCTTACTGGAACCCCTCTCTGGAATCACTCTTCGTCGTTCACAGGAGATGGTAAAAGACAGACAGCTTTGGAGCCTGGTATTTGCAGGACAATTTTGTGAGAGGTGTTCCCTTGCCACAAGGTAATCGCCCTACAGTAACATTCCTGTGCAAGGCTGAGGTTTACATTAATTGGGGACTTTACCGTTGCTGAATGCTGGCGTGTGAAATGAGAGGCAGTCCTACCATTAGGCGTTATGACGCCGGAGGTCAAACTAAGAAAGCTGTCTCCTCCCTACCCCAGTGGCACCTAAATGGCGGATTAGTCACTATTTAAATGTTTACTTGGGTATCTATTGCCTCGATCACACAAGCTGTTGTATCTGCCCTTCCAGCCCCCGATACTGCTGTAGCAACACTAAGTTAAATGGGATCTGTGTGCTGTCTCTGGGATTTGCAGTGTTCTGGGTGCGATTGATTGCAAGCATGTGTCCAACTAGCACCTTCAAAGTAACAAGATATTGACCATAACAGGAAAGGTTTTCACTCATTGATGCCGCAAATGGAGTGCAATGCTAAATGTTAGATCAGTAAAGTGCTGGCCAAGTTTCCAGAAACCTGACATGAATGTTACATCTAACTAATTATGGCTTGGCTGACATATTCAACAGGAATGAACTTGGAGGAGGTTGCTTTTTCTGAGTGTGCTCATCTGTTGAAATGTGTTGAATTAAGGCTCCAATACTTTGCACTCATCTTAGCACATTTCCCTCTCTGGGACATCAATGAAGTTCGAAAACATGAACAACAGACCTCACAAATCAATAACAGTGCATTGTTTGGTTATGTAATAGAAGGAAGGTTTGAGCATTTGATGCAAAGAGTAGGATTGCAAATAGCCAGGCGCAACGGATGAATTACATGCAAATTGGTCTCTGCACCATGCGCCAAGCCGATCGCAAGTCACTCTACTTGTTCTACCCAGCACAATCTTGCCAGGCGAGATCCACATCTGAATATCTAAATGAAGCTAATTGCTCATTTAAATACCTGGACACCGGATTCACCTGGCAACCGGGACTCACTGGCCGTGCCAGGGAGACCTCGCCTGGATGTCATTTAGTACTGATCCATACAAACGTGGTCCAGTTTTAATGGCACTTGGGAGGGTTTCTCAAACCATGGGAGACCCCTGTGGGTTGGGGACAGGGCAGGGTGGTACCTTGGCACTTCCCCTGGTATCCAGGCATCTTGGCACTGCCAGGATGGCAGTGCTAGGATGCCATGGTGTCTGGGTGTTAGGTTGGGCGGTGCCAAGTAGAGAGGGTAAGGGGGTTTCCCAGGCCCTTCCTAAGGTTGGGGGGTCAAAAATGCTGGAGGTACCTGAATGGGGGGGGGGGGGAACGATCGGGGCTGCCGGACAAAATGGCGCCCTGATCTGCAAGAAGGAAATTCCTCTACATGTGGCCTTGGGGGGGGGGGGGGGGGGGGGGGGACTCCCTGAGGCAAAAAAAAGGCAAAGTGCCATTGGATAACATGGAGTTTCTCACCCCTACACCTGCTAAACGTATCATTCAGCAGACTTTAACTTCAGTCTTCATGTTAAAAAATTGTGGAAAATCACTGGGCCTGCATAAAATCAATCACTCCAGAACCAGGATAAATTTGACAATATCTCATGCCCCAACCAGAATTGGTGCTCCTGACAGCAATAAATATTGGCGATAATTCCACTCCTTACGGCCACCAACAGATATCCAGATGCACATGGCAACTCCCCAAAATTATTAAATAGCAGAGAGCAGCTCCCGAGGGTTAACTGACCCACTGAATAATTTAAATTCTTAGTGTAACATGTAAAAAGTAACAGTTCATTGATTTTATTTTTAAGTGCCAACTATTCCCAGTGCAAATACAGAAGTCCAGAAGTTTGGCTGTGCAGCATCTATTTTCCATGTGTTAACCAGCCTTCTGTATGGCAGCAAGCAAAGTGCTTGCTCATTGTGAGCTCAAAGTGCAATGCCTGCCTAAGCCTAATTGGTAAAGGCCAAAATATCAGGCTGCCGTGCCCACACTTGAATCTGGTTTTACATCTTTTGCATATGCAAATAATGAGCCTAATGTCTGCTGAAGCCCCCAAGCAGCAGATTAGTTGTCCTCGATATGCCAGCTCAATATGGAAGACCATAAGACCATAAGACATAGGAGTGGAAGTAAGGCCATTCGGTCCATTGAGTCGACTCCACCATTCAATCATGGCTGATTTCAACTCCATTTACCCGCTCTCTCTCCATAGCCCTTAATTCCTCGAGAAATCAAAAATTTATCAACTTCTGTCTTAAAGACACTCAAAGTCCCGGCCTCCACCGCCCTCTGTGGCAATGAATTCCACAGACCCACCACTCTCTGGCTGAAGAAATGTCTCCTCATCTCTGTTCTAAAGTGACTCCCTTTTATTCTAAGGCTGTGCCCCCGGGTCCTAGTCTCCCCTGCTAATGGAAACAACTTCCCTACGTCCACCCTATCTAAGCCATTCATTATCTTGTAAGTTTCTATTAGATCTCCCCTCAACCTCCTAAACTCTAATGAATATAATCCCAGGATCCTCAGACATTCATCGTATGTGAGGCCTACCATTCCTGGGAACATCCGTGTGAATCTCCGCTGGACCCGCTCCAGTGCCAGTATGTCCTTCCTGAGGTGTGGGGCCCAAAATTGCTCACAGTATTCTAAATGGGGCCTAACTAATGCTTTATAAAGCTTCAGAAGTACATCCCTGTTTTTATATTCCAAGCCTCTTGAGATAAATGACAACATTGCATTTGCTTTCTTAATTACGGACTCAACCTGCAAGTTTACCTTTAGAGAATCCTGGACTAGGACTCCCAAGTCCCTTTGCACTTCAGCATTATGAATTTTGTCACCGTTTAGAAAATACTCCATGCCTCTATTCTTTTTTCCAACGTGCAAGACCTCGCACTTGCCCACGTTGAATTTCATCAGCCATTTCTTGGACCACTCTCCTAAACTGTCTAAATCTTTCTGCAGCCTCCCCACCTCCTCCATACTACCTGTCACTTAGAGTGGGGGGGTTACTTAAAGGACACAATTCCCGCGATCCCTCCCCCATCCCCACGCCCTAATTTTCTAGCTAGTAATTGCTGGCACCTTTGACAGTAGCATCAACATAATGTCACATTGCATAATAGTTCAGACGGGCACTTCAGTGTTTTATTGAAGGAATGTTGCATTGTTGAGATACTGTGCTTTAGAAGAGGAATGAAAACTGTTTGTGAAAGATTAAATATTTAATGTCCAGCAGAGGGCAGCAGAGCGGAGCTGCTGATTGGCTGTAGCGGGGAAAATTAGCATCAGTGCATTGCGGTCACTGTATCTCTAATGAATATAATCCCAGGATCCTCAGACGTTCATCGTATGTGAGGCCTACCATTCCTGGGAACATCCGTGTGAATCTCCGCTGGACCCGCTCCAGTGCCAGTATGTCCTTCCTGAGGTGTGGGGCCCAAAATTGCTCACAGTATTCTAAATGGGGCCTAACTAATGCTTTATAAAGCTTCAGAAGTACATCCCTGCTTTTATATTCCAAGCCTCTTGAGATAAATGACAACATTGCATTTGCTTTCTTAATTACGGACTCAACCTGCAAGTTGCAACCTGCAGAAAACTGTTTGTGAAAGATTAAATATTTAATGTCCAGCAGAGGGCAGCAGAGCGGAGCTGCTGATTGGCTGTAGCGGGGAAAATTTGCATCAGTGCATTGCGGTCACTGTATCTAGAAGGTGGTTTGTGGAGGAGCTGTTATCAAGTGACAGTTAAACCCCAAACACTTCTTCAGTGTTTCCCTCCCTACCTCCTCCTCTAACCAAAAAAAAACAATCACTGTAAGGATCCCAGCCGAGTAAAGATCAAGAGGGAGACTCGAGAGCAGGTAGAATTAGAAAGAAGTTGAACCGTGAAGTCACAGCCTGCAGGTAAGTGATTGGCTGGTGACTGGTAAGTTGTTTTTCTTTTCCCTGAGGTGTTCTCGTGTGGAGCGCAGTAGTTGCTGAGTGAGTGCTTGCTGAGAAGGGGAGTAAATTTTTAAGAAACTTACTGTTGGGAGTTTCCAGCTGAATCCGGTCGGAGTGAGGACAGAGTGAGTGCTGGGTAAGTAGTAAAGATTTAATTTGTTTGTGCGGGCCCATAACAGCTGATTGCTGTTCTCGTGCGGGGCACAGTGGTTGCTGAGTGAGTGCTTGCTGAGAAGGGCAGTAAATATTTTAAAAACTTACTGTTGGGAGTTTCCAGCTGAATCCGATCGGAGTGAGGACAGAGTGACTGCTGGGTAAGTAGTAAAGATTTAAATTGTTTGCGCGTGCACATTACAGCTGATTGCTGTTTTTGTGCGGGGCGCAGTGGTTGCTGGTTAAGTGTTTTATTTTTACCTGTATTTAAGTTGGGCGGTTCCTAAACCCTAGACACTGCACTTGTAGTGTCCCCCACCCTTCCACCTCCTCTAACCTAAGGGGTTGAGTGAATAACAGGTAAGCTCTTTCTTTCTTTGTCTTGTTTCATCTAGAGGGAAGGCAGTGCAATGTTCCTCCAGCAGAATGTTTGAGGTGAGGGATGCCGTCAGTGACCTTGCTGATTTCACCCATCTCCAGCTCCTCAGAAACCGCGTTAAGGAACTGGAGCTGGAGCTGGATGAACTTCGGATCATTTGGGAGGCAGAGGTGGTCATAGATAGTAGCTTCAGGGATGTAGTTACTCCGAAGAATCAAGATAAATGGGTGATGGTGAGAGGGGCTGGGAGGAAGCAGTCAGTGCAGGGATACTCTGTGGTCGTTCCCCTCAGTAACAAGTATACCGCTTTGGATACTGTTGAGGGGGACGACCTACCAGGGGTAAGCCACAATGAACGAATCTCCAGCACTGAGTCCGTCCCTGTGGCTCAGAAGGGAAAGAGGGAGAGCAGGAGAGCAATAGTTATTGGGGACTCGATAGTTAGAGGGACAGATAGATGGTTCTGTGGCAACGAAAGAGACTCACGGATGGTATGTTGCCTCCCGGGTGCCAGGGTCCATGAAGTCTCGTACCGTATTTTCAGAATCCTTAAGGGGGAGGGAGAACAGTCACAAGTCGTGGTTCACATCGGTACCAACGACATAGGTAAGAGAAGGGACGGGGATTTAAAACAGGAATTTCGGGAGCCACGGTGGAAGCTGAGAGTCAGGACAAACCATGTTGTCATCTCTGGTTTGTTGCCGGTGCCACGTGCTAGCGAGGTGATGAACAGAGAGGAGTGCAGATAAACACGTGGCTGCAGGTATGGTGTCGGAGGGAGGGTTTCAGTTACGTAGATAATTGGAGCACATTCTGGGGAAGGTGGGACCTGTACAGACAGGACGGCTTGCACCTGAACCAGAGGGGCACCAATATCCTGGGAGGGAAATTTGCTACGGCTCAAATTAAACTAATTTGTCAGCGGGATGGGAAAACGAGCTGTAGCCCAGAAGCCAGTGTTGAGAGTAGTTAGGTACTGAGGAGGGTATCAAGGTCACAGGAGTGTACTGGCAGACAGAAAGGTGGGTTGAAGTGTGTCTACTTCAATGCAAGGAGCATCCGGAATAAGGTAGGTGAACTTGGAGCGTGAATTGGTACTTTGGCCTACGATGTTGTTGCCATTACGGAGACCTGGTTAGAACAGGGACATGAATGGTTGTTGGAAGTTCCGGTGTATAGATGTTTCAGTAAGAGTAGGGAAGGTGGTAAAAGAGGTGGAGGAGTAGCATTGTTAATCAAGGATAGTTTTACGGCTGCATGAAGGCAGTTCGAAGGGGATCTGCCTACTGAGGTAATATGGGCCGAAGTTAGAAATAGGAAAGGAGCGGTCACGTTGATAGGAGTTTTCTATAGGCCCCCAACTAGTAATAGAGATGTGGAGGAAGAAATTGCAAAGCAGATTATGGATAGGTGTTGAGGTCTCAGGGTAGTTGTCATGGGTGACTTTAACTTTCCAAATATTGATTGGAACCTCTATAGGTCAAACAGTTTGGATGGGGCAGTTTTTGTACAGTGTGTGCAGGAGGGTTTCCTGACACAATATGTGGATAGGCCGACAAGAGGTGAGGCCACATTGGGTAATGAACCGGGCCAAATGTTAGATTTGTTTGTGGGAGAGCACTTTGGAGTTAGTGACCACCATTCGGTGTCTTTCACTATTGCAATGGAGAGGGATAGGGCCATACGGCAGGGCAAGGTTTATAATTAGGGGAGGGGTAATTATGATGCGATTAGGCAAGATTTAGGGAGCATAAGATGGGAACAGAAACTGTCAGGGAAAGGCACAAATGAAAAGTGGAGCTTGTTCAAGGAACAAATACTGCGTGTCCTGGATAGGTATGTCCCTGTCAGGCAGGGAGGAAATGGCCATGTGAGGGAACAATGGTTCACAAAAGAGGTTGAATGTCTTGTCAAGAGGAAAAAGGAGGCGTATGTAAGGATGAGAAAACAAGATTCAGTTGGGTCGCTTGAGGGTTACAAGGTAGCAAGGAATGAGATAAAAAAAAGGGCTGAGGAAAGCTAGAAGAGGGGGCATGAGAAGTCCTTGGCGGGTCGGATCAAGGAAAACCCCAAGGCTTTTTACTCTAATGTGAGAAATAAAAGAATGACCAGGGTGAGGTTAGGGCCGGTCAAGGACAGCAGTGGGAACTTGTGTATGGAGTCAGAACAAATAGGAGAGGCGTTGAATGAATACTTTTCTTCAGTGTTCACCAAGGAGAGGGGCCATGTTTTGAGGATGAGAGTGTGATACAGGCAGGTAGGCTGGAGGAGGTAGATGTTCTGAGGAACGATGTATCAGCAATTTTGAAAACCTTAGGGCCGACAAGTCCCCTGGGCCAGATGGGATATATCCAAGGATTCTTTGGGAGGCAAGGGATGAGAATGCAAAGCCTTTGGCTTTGATCTTTGGGTCCTCACTGTCCACAGGGATAGTGCCAGAGGACTGGAATGTGGCAAATGTTGTTCCTCTGTTCAAGAAAGGGAATAGGAATGACCCTGGTAATTATAGGCCAGTTAGTCTTACTTCGGTGGTCGGTAAGTTAATGGAAAAGGTTAATGGAAAGCAGTTGATGCCGTATGCATGGATTTTAGTAAGGCGTTTGAGAAGGTTCCCCATGGTCGGCTTATGAAGAAAGTAAGGAGGTGTGGGATAGAGGGAAATTTAGCTGATTGGATAAGTAACTTTACATAGAAGACAGAGGGTGGTGGTGGATGGAAAATATTCAGACTGGAGACCAGTTACCAGCGGTGTACCACAGGGATCAATGCTGGGTCCTCTGTTATTTGTGATTTTTATCAATAATTTGGAGGAGGGGGCTGAAAGGTGGGTCAGTAAATTTGCTGATGACACCAAGATTGGTGGAGTAGTGGATGAGCTGGAGGGCTGTTGTAGGTTGCAAAGAGACATTGATAGGATGCAGAGCTGGGCTGAAAAATGGCAGATGGAGTTTAAACCTGATAAGTGCGAGGTGATTCATTTTGGGAGAAAAAATTTGAATGCGGATTACAGGGTCAACGGCAGGGTTCTGAGGAATGTGGAGGAACAGAGAGATCTTGGGGTTCTTGTCCACAGATCTCTGAAGGTTGCCACTCAAGTGGATAGAGCCGTGAAGAAGGCCTATAGTGTGTTAGCGTTTATTAACAGGGGCCTTGAGTTTAAAAGCCGCAGGGTTATGCTGCAACTGTACATGACCCTGGTGAGACCACATTTGGAGTATTGTGTGCAGTTCTGGTCACTTCACTATAGGAAGAATGTGGAAGCATTGGAAAGGGTGCAAAGGAGATTTACCAGGATGCTGCCTGGCTTGCAGGATAGGTCTTCTGAGGAAAGGTTGAGGGAGCTAGGGCTTTTCCCTTTGGAGCGGAGGAGGATGAGAAGCGACTTAATAGAGGTTTATAAGATGATGAGGGGGATAGATAGAGTGGACGTTCAGAGACTATTTCCTCGGGTGGTTGTAGCTGTTACAAGGGGGCATAACTATAAGGTTCAGGGTGGGAGATATAGGAGGGATGTCCGAGGTAGGTTCTTTACTCAGAGAGTGGTTAGGGTGTGGAATGGACTGCATGCTGTGATAGTGAAGTCGGACACTTTAGGAACTTTCAAGCGGTTATTGGATATCACATAGAGCACACCAGAATGACAGGGAGTGGGATAGCTTGATCTTGGTTTCGGACAATGCTCGGCACAACATCGAGCACCGAAGGGCCTGTTATGTGCTGTACTGTTCTATGTTCTATGTAATGTACCAATTATCCCCCTTGGCACCTACACTTCTGGCAGATTGGGATTTCGAGCCAGCCTCATGAAGTCAAGATAATTTAAATAATTTGGGCTGATGCCTGTGTAGACGCTACCTCAGGGAAGAAAGGGAAGAAGGGAGGGGAAGTAAAGGCCGCAACGAGGCTTACAGTTCCAAGGCCCCAATCAGGACTATGCTGGTCCCAGTCCAGAACTGATTTTATCGGGCGATTTCTATGAGCCCCATCTACTGGGCCTCCACCCACTAGTGGGTGCTCATATTCCACGGGTTCCAATTGGGGTGCCCCCGTGAGTCTCATGAGGGTTATTACTGAATCAGTTTGGTATTTTGGACATGCCAGTTCAAAATGGTGACAGTAATTAATGGCGTTAATGGGGCTGTAACACTCATTTTTGCTAAATCCATTGGGAGGCTGTTACTATTTTGAACATATCAACTGTGTTTTTCCAAAATTTCTGCAACACACACTGTGTTCAACAATGATGACCAAACACTCTGTAATGTAACTTTTTGTAATATAATGGAATTTTCTGTTGGTTTGTTATGCCATGTGCGGCCCTCATGGGCCAATTCAGAAACTCAGCCCTGTCTCCATCTATCAGACACTTTCTAAGGGCTACCTGCCAATAATGTCCACTAGGGTCTCCATGGAAATGCCAAGGGCAATAGTTTGCGGGGATCCACGCCCTATCCCAGATCTCCTGTTGCCTTTTGAATAACAATTTCTCCTACTGGGAGGCAGAGAGTAAGCATTAAAGGGGCACTCACACTATGAAGGTTTTTTCTTAAAATTTGGTTTAATGATATTTCTCCTTCATACTGGCACTAAAGATGTGTGCTGTAAATCTGGTGTAAATGTCCACCCGGAATGCAGAATGAAGCTCACTCCTCCATGAATTAAACACCATGGGCGAAAATCTCCGGAAACAGCGCGATGTCCGCCGACTGGCGCCCAAAACGGCGCAAATCAGACGGGCATCGCGCCGCCCCAAAGGTGCGGAATGCTCCGCATCTTTGGGGGCCAAGCTCCAACGTTGAGGGGCTAGGTCGGCGGCGGACAAATTTCCGCCCCACCAGCTGGCGGAAAAGGCCTTTGGTGCCCCGCCAGCTGCCGCGGAAATGACATCTCCGGGCGGCGCATGCGCGGGAGCGTCAGCGGCCGCTGACAGCTTCCCACGCATGTGCAGTGGAGGGAGTCAATTCTGCCTCCGCCATGGTGGAGACCGTGGCAGAGGCGGAAGGATAAGAGTGCCCCCACGGCACAGGCCCGCCCGCAGATCGGTGGGCCCCGATCGCGGGCCAGGCCACCGTGGGGGCACCCCCCAGGGCCACATCGCCCCGCGCCCTCTCCAGGACCCAGGAGCCCGCCCGCGCCGCCTTGTCCCGCCGGTAAGGTAGGTGGTTTAATTTACGCCGGCGGGACAGGCATTTTAGCGGCGGGACTTCGGCCCATCCGGGCCGGAGAATTGAGCGGGGGGGCCCGCCAACCGGCGCGCTGCGATTCCCACCCCCGCCGAATATCCGGTGCCGGAGACTTCGGCAACCGGCGGGGGTGGGATTCACGCCAGCCCCCGGCGATTCTCCGACCCGGCGGGGGCTCGGAGAATTTCGCCCCATATTGTTTTGTTGTTAGGTGTGGCTTAGACTCCAGATACATTGCATCAATGCAAAGAGAAAAGCATACGTCACATCTAAGCCTACTGTCGGATAGTAAGAATGCCTTGAGCCTTTGCAACAAAAATGTAATTGTGCTGCATAACCTTGTTGATGACATTATAGGCATGTCTAAATAATTACTCCCTAAATTTAGATTGTCAATGCTCGAAGCATGTATACGTCTCATCGGCAATTTCCTACAATGACCACATTGTATCTATTCTAAGAATATTAGCAACTATTGCTTAACCAAGTGCTTCATTTGCAAAGTGTTGCTTTCTCAGTCAATTGGCTTTGACAGAAAAATGTTTCGCAATATGTCTTTGATTGGTGCTGCATGCGTTTCCTCCCAGTGCGCTGGTTTCCTCCCACTGTCCAAAGACGTGCAGGTTATGTGGATTGACCCTGCTAAATTACCCCTTAGTGTCTAAAGATGTGCAGGTTAGATGGGGCTACGGGGGATAAGGCGGGAAGTGGGACTAGGTAGGGTGCTCTTTCAGAGAGTCATTCCAGACCTGATGGATCGAATGGCCTCCTTCTGCACTGTAGCAATTCTATGGACAGGAATCTTTATTCTGCTTTCCAGACCCATCACGGCTTTGTTACAAAAATGGGATTTCTTTTGTATTTTCATGTTCCCCACGAGTCACAATATGGGTAAAAAAATTCAACTTGTGCCAAAAATGGACACACAGCTGACAGAGCTAATATTCCATGTGTTGGTATATGGCTGGGCCTGAGAATGGAGCCAAGTTCAGCTTCAGGTCTCTTTTAACTAGCCCCAGCACAAAAACAGCTTTCTCACTGCAGTCTGCTGGCAGGATCTCATGAGTTCTCATGAAGACCTGACTGACTGATAAATTGGGTCTGGAGTTGGCATGGGGGGGGGGGGGGGGGCGCGGGGGGAGGGGGGGTTGGCGGGGGAGGTGAGCTATTAAACAAATGGGGGGGGGACAGAAACGCCTGGAGTTTGTTCTTGGACCCAATGAAGCATTCCTGCTTTTCCTCAGCCCATAATAAAAAATTGAACATCTCTTGGGTCTGGTATTATTCGATGACCCCCCTGCAGTCCCTTTAAGGCCCCAAGGTCAGGTCGCTGAAGACCTGGTGTAGACACTTAAAATGGCTAACTCCCGATTTAAAATGGCGAACGCAAAGGCTGATGGGAAAGTCAGCCAACAGGACAAAAACGAGCAGCTGCAGGTTGACTGTGTATTTACCTCTGGAAAGGCCAGACAAGATCGATACCAGCAACCATCAGCATAACAAAACACCAGCCATCGGCATACTAATGAGCAATCCCCGGGAACAATGAGCAACATTTAGACAAAAGGGGCAAGGCCAGACTCTTCGGCGCCAGCAGAAGCCTACACAAAAGGAGGTGAACGACCACCTCAAGACCATCCATCGATACGGGAACCGCTCCAGCATTGGAGAAAATCAAACCAAGTGATTGGGACAAAGTCCAATCACTTGGGACCAGGTACAGGGTCTGCCCCGAAAGGCGGGAAGCCCCTGGGGACTATAAGAATTGAGCCCCAAGTTCAAGGCGCTCTCTCTTCCAGCTCTCTTCCAGCTCTCGTCACTCTTCAGCAGCCGATCGAACCTGTAAGTCTTACTTCAACGCTCGCTACGAGATAGGCACTCCTAGCTATCAATCTGTACCAACTTCGAATCCCGCAGGCTCAGAACCCGAACGAAAGGCCATTTGTTTCCCTGACCTGGTGGGCCAGTTCCAAGTTAAGTATAGGCCTGTTAGTTGTAGAAGTAGCTTAGACGTAGAATTTCTGCATGAGTAGCGATTACTGTGAAAAATAAATGTGCTTTGATTTAAATCTTACTAATCGGTGTATTGGATTATTGATCATTACTCGGACTTGAACCACGTGGCAGTATCATAAAGATACCTAGCGACTCAAGAGCAAAGGTGATAAAACAGTAATTAAACTAAAGCAAAATTAGCAACATTATTTGGCGACTCTGGTGGAACCTGATCTAGAAGTGGAAAACCACTCTGGGAGAACCCAGAATTTGAATTACAGATCCAATTGGAAACAGAAAACCACAAATGTTCAAGCAGCTCTGATCAATACTCATAATTCGGAAGTGTGTGTATGCATGCGTAACTAACAGGGCGATAAGGTAAAACTGATAGATTTTTTGTTGCGACAAAACTGTCGGAAGTTTGTATATTGGAAAGTAGCGAAAGCCGTACCCGTATTTACAGCACCGCCTTAATACCCCTGTCCCAAATTTGAAGAGCAGCATTCGGATAGGAAAGATGGCAATGCAGGCAATGCAGCGCCTAATGAACCCAGAGGAATTTGCGGTCGCAGCGACCAGCAGCAGTAGGGTGGGACAATGTCCCATTTGGGAGGAAGAGATCAGGAAATATCTCAAAGGGAAAGGATGGCCCCCTTTGGAATGAATTCTGTGACAACGAGGAATCAGGTCCCGGGAGTATAGGACATACTTGGTGGGAGAACCTGAGCGAGATCCACAAAAAGAGCTTAGGGAAAGCTCGCGAGCCGATGGCAATCGTGTCCTGCTTGGCACAATTGCGAGGCATAGAGGAGGTCGTTAGGATGCTCTGGAAAGAAGTTGAGGGCAAACATCGAATGAGTAAGGTAGATGTAAGCGAGGTAGAAAAGGAGAATTTGGAATTGAGAAGGAAGTTGGCAGTAAAAGATGGAGAGGTGGAGGATGCCAAAAGGGCACACCAGTCTTGTCTGGCGCACTTAAGCAGCTTCCAGTCTCAATACGAAAAGGCCTGTCAGGACATGCAACGGGCAGTCCTGGTACGTGAAGAAACAGAAAAACAGGTAGAGGCATTACAGAAACAGTGTAGTGACCTCAAGGCAGCATTAAGAGCACTCCATGCTGCCACCAGAGAACAAAGACAAAGCACGCTAGATCACGCAAAGTGCCGGAAGCAGATTGCAGAGCTGCAATCGCTGCTTTCTGTTCAGAAGGTTTTCAGGAAACCTTTGGAGAAAGATTAGATCAGGAAGACGGCCCTGATTGGGAAGAATTGAATGAAACAGCGCAGAGATATGTTCAGGGAACATGTGCGCAGGGAAAGCCACAAAAGAGAAAAGCGCACCAACCCCCCACACAGCAGATCGTTCAAGCTCCAATGAACCCTGTAACCACCCACCGCACAGCCACATCGGACGATGAGGAATTTCTACATTCCACCCCCTTAACAGTGACCCAGTTACGGGACACGTGCGATAAGATCACACCGTTCCTCCCTACCTCAGACCCCCACCATTTATTTGCCACAATTAAGCATCAGGCGACCATGTACGGCCTGGATGAGCGAGAGCATGTAAAGCTCACAGTTTTAAGTTTAGATCCTTCAGTAGCAGTAGCCCTTCCCGACCCACAGAATGTAGGAGGAGGCACCCTTGCAGAAATGCATACCGCGATCCTGGATGCGATCGGGTATAACGCTGTTTCGGGGTGACCCCGTAGGTGGCCTCAACAAATGTAGGCAAAAGAAATCGGAGCACCCCACAGCGTTTGCTGGACGCCTGTGGACCCACTTTGCAGCAGTCTTTGGAGACTTAGACCGCGCCCATTTGTCCCCAGACAACATGGCCAAATGGACCCGCACCCTTATCTCCCATGCCACAGAAACAGGACAGAAAGCCTGCACGAGTTATGATCCCTCAGAGGAGGCCCATAACGAGAAGTGGGTAGTGAAAAGATTGTCCCGCGCTTGGGAGCAATCTATACAGAGAAAACCCGCTGTTAAGAATATCGAGGAAAAGTAGGCGGACGCAGATATGCAGGCAGTAAAAACAACACACCAGAACCTCACATGGGTGAATGAGGGAAAGAACAGCCCCCCACCCAAGTCACAGGAGTGTTACAACTGCGGACAGTTGGGACACATCGCAAGAGAGTGCAATGCCCCTAAAAAGCCACAGAGAGTCCAGCAGACGGGCACTCTCAGTAAGAAGACAGAGCCCATTCATAGCGTTAGCGCCCGTTCAGATCAGGCGGACTTGGCCAGAACGGACTGACGGTGTACGGGTTCCCCCAGTTGGGTCTGCGACACCCTTTGGGATAGGTCCGGACGACCGGTAGTTGCAGCTAAAATTCGGGGACAGCCCATCAAATTCCTCTGGGACACAGGAGGGTCCCGCACCACAATAAATTCCTCCACCATGTTTCAAAAAGACACGTGGCCCACTACAGCTACCATCACCCTCAGTGGCTTTACAGGCCACTCACAGCAGGGACACATCACAGCCCCTGTACCCATTCAAATCGGTAACATCACCACCAAGCACCCCGTAGTTTTAGTTGACCTGTCCCACACAGCAGAACATATTCTGGGAATCGATTTCATGAATTCCCATGATCTTTCATTCGATCCAGTCAACCAGTGTGTCTGGAAGATGGCAAAATCCGCAAGAGCCCCCGCAACGCTCAACATAGGAGAGTACGTGAACAAAATTAGCGCAGTAGGCAAGTTTTGGTTCAACCCGACCATGCTAAGTACAGGCAAGCAGGTTAGGGCAGTTCTGCAAAAGAACAGGGCAGCATTCGCGACCCACAAGCACGACTGTGGACGGATGACTGGCTCAGTACAAATAACAGGACCTGACCCTAGACCCCAAAAACAGTATGGATTTCCCCAAGAGGCAGAGGGAGAAATCTCCAAGGTAATAGAAAGCTTATTAGAGCAGGGCATACTTAGATCAGGAGCCTCCACTAATAATGCCCCGATTTGGCCAGTGAGAAAGCCCGATGGATCATGGCAACTGACCATCGATTACCGGGAGCTCAACAAAACCACCCCCTTCAGCAGCCCCCACAGTAGCAACAAGTCCCGAGACAATGCTCAAGCAGGGACTCAATTCCTGATTCTTTACGGTTTGGGACGTCAGTAATGGATTCTGGTCCATTCCATTGGCAAAGGCGTGCCAGTGCAAATTTGCCTTCACCTTTAAAGCACAGCAGTACACGTGGACATGCCTGCCACAAGGATTCCACAACTCCCCCTCTATTTTCCACCGACAGCTGGCAAATGGTTTAGCCAAATTCTCTCGCCCCGAATGTCTGGTACAGTACGTAGACGACCTACTACTGCAGACAGACACCAAGGCAGAGCACATTGAGCTTCTGTCCAAACTCCTGGAACTCTTACACTCAATCGGTTGTAAAGTCAGCCCCCAAAATGCCCAGATTTTGGAAGATAAAGTGATATATTTGGGAACAATTATCACACATGGTAAACACGAGATCGAGCATAAAAGGATTGACTCGATTGCTAAATTGCCCCTTCCCCAGAACGTTTCAGCCCTCCGGTCGTTTTTAGGACTGGTTGGCTACTGTCGAAACCACATTGACGGTTTCACCAGCAAGGCAGCACCCCTCTCAGACCTCCTAAAGAAGGGAGCCCCCTGGGAATGGCTTCCACTGTATACGGATGCTGTGGACTCTTTAAAACAGGCACTCTTCAGCAGCCGATCAAACCTGTAAGTCTTACTTCAATGCTCGCTACGAGATAGGCACTCCTCGCTATCAATCTGTACCAACTTCGAATCCCGCAGGGTCAGAACCTGAACGAAAGGCCATTTGTTTCCCTGACCTGGTGGGCCAGTTCCAAGTTAACTATAGGCCTGTTAGTTGTAGAAGTAGCTTAGACGTAGAATTTATGCATGAGTAGCGATTACTGTGAAAAATAAATGTGCTTTGATTTAAATCTTACTAATCGGTGTATTGGATTATTGATCATTACCCGGACTTGAACCACGTGGCGGTATCATAAAGATACCTGGTGACTCAAGAGCAAAGGTGATAAAACAGAGCAATTAAACTAAGGCAAAATTAGCAACACTGGTATAACTCGGCCAAGCGCTAAGGGTGTTTGTTATGCCTATTTGCCTTGGGTTTCCAAACATCAGCCTGATTGCCTTTTGTAAACAGTTTTTACCCAAAAGGTCAAAATTGTACTTAACTGAGTCCAGGTCCAAAATGGGTCATAGATTGATTACAGGAGAGATGAACAGGTAAACCCAATATTTAAAGATGAAGTTAAATACTAATGTGCAGATAATAAGTCAACGGAAATATGACTAAAAATAGTAAATAAGAAACAAAGAGAACCTTAGAACGATAGAAGTTACTGAATACTTCTCAATATTTGTGCCAGCTCATTGGTAATCCAAAACAAGTTTCATTGCCTTGCTTATTCCCTACGGCCTTGTCACTTCCTAAGCCAGCCTTGACGTAATTGGCAGCATTCTTGTCACTAAGTTGTGGGCTTAAGCCCCAATCCTGAGACTTGAGCACAAAATCAATGCTGAGATTCCAATGCCGCACTGGAGGAGGGTTGCACTGTCAGAATTGTTGTTTCTCAGATGAGGCCTTCAGCCGAGGCCTTGCCTGCTCTCTCAGGTGGACATAAAAGATACTGTGGCACTGTTGAAGAAAGAGCAGGAATTTGCTTGGTGTCCTGGTCTATATTTCTCTCTGCCACCGTCTAAGAACAGATGATCTGGTTCTTTACCTCATCGGTTGGTGCTATTCCTACATTACAAAAGTGACGACACTTCTAAAAAATACTTCATTGGGTGAAAAGTCCTCCTGGATGTCCTGAGATTATGAAAGATGCAAGTTATCCCTTTTTTCTTTTGAATATTTACCAATTTTCTCTCAAACGAAGTGACACCAAATTACACCCAGAGACAAAACATAATGCTCCTCGGCATAAGAAAAGCTCTCCTCTTTCCTTTAGTGGTAATTTTAAACTGAAGGCTTGTCTTTCCAATTGAGGCAAATGCATTTTCCCTACTCACTCTATCAAAACCCTTGATCATTTAAAAACGCTCAGCACATGACTTCTAAACCACCTTTGTGGCAGTGGAAAGGGTCACTTCAAATAGAATAGCTTGCGTAACATAGGGAGTTGCATGAATTTTTTCCACAAACGCACAGGTACTGCTGGATGTGTCGCCTGTTAGACTAGGGCTTGAGCAAAGCAGATGGAAAGAAAAGCAGTCTTTTTTTAATTGCGTACTTTGTTCAGCTGGAGGGTACACTTACTATTAAAGTGGCCTGTACAGCAATGATAATTTACTGACAGAATAATTAAATTTGATCCTTAAACTGTTCAAATTCAGATGAAGAAAGTACATATTTTGGTTCTGATGCAAGGTCAGTGATGGGCTGAATTTGTCTGGTCATGGGAGATGGGTTTGAAGGTGGGGCGGCCAGGAATCCAGCAGCTCTCAGACGCTGTCCCATCTCTGGGCAACTATCCCAGGGTAGGGCTGCCAAGGGACCCAGCTGTTCATTACATGGATGTTGGCAGACAATTGAAGCCAGAATCCCCTCTCTGTCAGAAGCCCTGCAATGCCACAGCAGCGGCCTCTTCAAAGGATTGTTTTTGTGGGACGTGGGTGGCTGAATTAATTGGCAGCATCAGAGAGCTGTAATCCTCACAGGGGCCCTTGAGCGACAGCAGGCACTCAACTTGATGGGTCACCACTTTGCCGCAAGGACCCTCAAAATACGCGGTGATTTTTGTACATCACTAAAGAAGGAGGCCTTCGTGAGCACCTCCATTTTGAGGCAACCCCTAACTCTCCTTCTTCGCCGGAGCTACCCACATCTCCCAGCGGAACTGTCATCCCAGCAATGCTGCGGACCCTTCTATTGGGCCTCCCACTTCCCTGGTCTGCCCACCATCTTTAATTAGGTGACAATTTAATTGGCAGAGGCCATGAGACCGCGTGCAGGCTTGGGACACCCGTATGACCTCATCATTAGCGTTCGGATGGCCAAGGAAAAATCCATCCTGTCAACTCTGTTTTTCTCTCAATATGCATGCTGCCGATCACCCTCTGGACCCGGGACATCTCAGTGATAACGGCGAACCCGCTGCCCGGGCATCTTGGTGGGCTCAGACCACATTGAAATCAATGTATTGTGCCGGCTGGGCAGATAGGGCCTCCCGGCGTGGATGCACCTATGCACCGAAGTCTGTGAGATCCCAGACAGATCCCCATGTGGCGCCTGGAAGGACCCCATGGTGTAAACGTTCAGGGCCACAGGCCACCAGGAGTGGTTGTCCTCCCCAATATCATCGCGATGCCAAGTAAGCCATGATCTGGCAGATGTGACATACTGTTCCCCTGCTCACGCAGAGTCTTCGCCGGCAAGCCCGGTGCGGTAGGTCCTCGAATGACAGGTGCTGCCGGTACACTCGAAGCCTCATGCGATGCCTCCTTTCCACCTCCTCCTCGGCCTGTTGGGCGGCAGGCTCTCCATCCTCACTGGCTGCGTCTGGTTCCACTAAGACAGGCTCTGCTGCTGTAGGGTCATCTTCGAGCAGCTCCAGCTCATACATCCTCAGTGCATCCATGCCATGCCCCGCGGTACGCTCCACGGTCCTCGTCCGAAGCCCTTCTGTCATGGTTACTCTGGGTGTTGGCCTTGGAACGCGTGTTGTGGCGGTTTAGCACAGGGCTAAATCGCTGGCTTTGAAAGCAGACCAAGGCAGGCCAGCAGCACGGTTCAATTCCCGTAACAGCCTCCCTGAACAGGCGCCGGAATGTGGCGAGTAGGGGCTTTTCACAGTAACTTCATTTGAAGCCTACTTGTGACAATAAGCGATTTTCATTTTCAAGTTACGAGGGGGGGGCGGGAGAGTTAATTGGGTGAGGGAGGTGGAATGCAAGGGGTGGTGGGGTGGGAGCACCCATACTGCCAGTGTCACTCTGCGGAACCATGGGCCAAGGTGGGCGGTCAGTGGGGTGCACAGCAAGATGGCTGCCTTGCAGGTCGCAGAAATGGCGGTCCGTGCCAGGACACCTAGGTAGGTCATGGTGACTCCATAGCCCAACTCCAAGTCACTCCCCACTGCCCCCCCACCACCAGACCTGGCAGATGTTCTGCCACCCCTACGCAGCCAGCCCTGCCAGCGAAAAGACCAGCAGGCCACAGTCATGCCTTTGCATGTTCTTCCTCCTCTCTCTCCCTCACCGGCCAGGGTTCCTGTTTCCCGATTTTTGAAACTGCAACTCAAACTTGCCATTAATAATTCCCTCTGGCGGAGGTAGAGCATCGCGGAAGCCCCGGAGAATATCGAGTCAGGCCCGCTAATGTTATGTAAACGGTGTTTACGGTACGTGTGGAGTAGAACGCATTGACGCTACTGTCAAAGCACCGGAGCATGGCATTCTGGCCCCCACCACGATTTTAGCTTCACAACCAATTCTCCGCCCAATTGTCTTTCCCGATTTTGGTGTCGGTGGACAGAGAATCCCACTCACTGTGTCTCATTTGAGACATTAAATCAAGGCCCTCTCCATACTGTCCGGGGGGGAAAAAAGACCTATTAGCATTTTTCAATGAAGAGTAGGGGAGTTCTTGTCAGCATCTTGGCCAACACTTAGGCCTCAAGCAGCATTACTGCATTAAAAGTAGATGAAGTGATCACTTACTTGATTGCTGTTTCCGTGTGTAATTGATTGCCACATTTCCTTACATTGTAACAGTGACCACACTTCAAAAAGTAATTAATTGGCTGTAAAGTTCTCTGGCAGTTCTGAGGTAATAAACCAGAACCAGGGGTCACAGTCTGAGGATTCAGGGTAAACCATTTCGGACAGAGATGAGGAGACATTTCTTCACCCAAAGAGTGGTGAGCCTGTGGAATTCATTACCACAGGAAGTTGTTGATGCTAAAACATTGAATATATTCAAGAGGCGGCTAGATATAGCACTTGGGGAGAATGGGATCAAAGGTTATGGGGAGAAAGCAGGATTAGGCTATTGAGTTGGATGATCAGCCATGATCGTGATGAAGGGCAGAGCAGGCTCGAAGGGCCAAAAGGCCTCCTCCTGCTCCTACCTTCTATGTATCCATGAAAGGTAATGCATGTTCTTTCACATTGTACAGTCAGCATTTATTACCCATCCCTCGTTGCCCTTGCTAAGGTGGCAGTGGATATGGCTGCGGTTTTGCTGGCTCTCCCACAGTGTGTTGGTGGGAGTTGTAGGACTTTGACCCAGAGACAGTGAAGGACCGATAATGTCTATCCAAGTCAGATGTTGCATGACTTGGAGGGGTGTTGTTGGTGTTCACGTGCATCTACTTTCTTTGTCCATTGAGATTGTGAAAGTCTCAGGTTTGTGAGGTGCTGTTACAGAAGCCTTGACAATTTACTACAGTACATCCTGTAGGTAGTACACTCTGCAGTCATGGTACCCTGTTGGTGGATGATTGTAAGCAGTGAGGTGATTGCAGGTATCAAGATGATGGCAGTTAATATAGACAAGTGCAGGTAATATAATTGGCAGGATGGATAAGAAGACTAACACCTTGGAAAATAAGTGTGTAAATGTGGCAGGGGAACAGAGAGACCTGGTACAGATACATATACAGCTAAAGATTATGAAGCAGGTTAATAAAGGCAGGAGAAATCAGGCAAAGCAACTGGGTTCATTTCTAGTAAGCGAGAATTGAAAAGCAGGAAGTCATGTTAAGTTTGTATAGAACCTTAGTTCGACCAACATTCTGTTTGAAGTACTATGATAAAAAGAATGCTGAGGCAAAGAAGTACAAAAACTGCCAAACTGAGGGGTTATACCTATCACGCAAGGTTGAATGAGCAGCGACTCTTTTCTGTAGGGAAGAGAAAACCCAATAGACGTCTTCAGGTTATGAAGGGGTCTGACGGAATAGACGTGAAGAAGTTTCCACTTGCAGGGAAGAACAGAAGTAGAGTCCATGACCACACAAAACCCAATAAGGAATTCAGGAGAAACCTTATCATGAGAGTAATTAGAATATGCAACTCAATACCGTAAGGGGCAATTGAGATGATTGGCATAGGTACAGTGCAGTTATATAAGTAGGAGGCTGGGGGAGGGGATGCAAAGGAATCATGGGATATGTTAGGGGTGGAAGTAGGCCCAAGTGAGCACAAACGGTGGTTTTGGGTGGCATGGCCTGTTTATGTGCTGTAAGTACTTTGAGATCTGGCAATTAGCAGATCCCTGTCCAATTTAAATCAACTCCCCCTTGACCCATTCTATACTGGACATGAAGGAAACATTTATTTTGCAGTTTTACTGAACCTAAAAAAGGTTTGTTCCAATGGGAATTTTATTATTAGTTGTAGTCACGTTTCCTTGATTAATTCAACAAAATGGCCACAGATCATCATTTGTGTACTGAAGGGCAGCTTTATCCCTTCATAGTGCAACAAGGGAAGAGTCGGGTCTCTGTGTGAAGGCTTGGCTTGATACCTAATCTTGAGGAAGTGCATGAAATAAGAAACCAGAAGAGCAGGACTCCTCATATCAGATGGGTCATGAAAGTAAAAAAGTTGGTTGATGATCAAAAGTTATTTTACTAAACAAATAATATTCAAATTGGGAACATAAAAGCTGTCTCAAAAACAACCCAAAGATCAAACTGAATAATGTACAGAAGAATGGCAAACTTTACATCTCAACGCATGAAAAATAATACACTTTGTTGTGTTGGCCACTGCTTTTTCACTTCTCCACTGAGTTATGGCCTTTAACAGGTGCATAATTTTCTTATGCAAAATTGAGCAGCCATATTAATTTACATTTGTTGATTTTGCCCGAATTGCCTCAGGGAACATCTCACAATTTGTTTGTCTTACATGAAATTTACAACTCTGTTACAATGTTGGTGGACAATGTCATTTTCCTCATGCTTTGCACCTGAAAATGGGTCTTTTCCTCAAATTGGAATGATGCAAAACAGCTCACCACCCTCCCACCACCCAAACTTCCGACTCTTTACCTGCAGAGTACAGAGTGGCAGGATATTCCCCCGAACATTACAGTAGTCACGCTTGTCTCCATTCGGCCAACAAACTCTGCCCCATTGTCCAATCCAAAACCCCATCTTGGGACATACCTGATGATTCCTGGCAGGGGCTTGAGTTGTATTTTGCTGGTGTGGAAATTTGTTTCTGGAGCTGGAATGGGTGACAATGGCTCAGCCAAAAGATGAAGATGAAGCAAATTGAGGCCTAATTTTGGGATAGTTTTGTGAGGGCCACGAAGAATCCAGCACAAGTTTGTTGAACAGAAAGAATACTTTATTTACAATAACATATATATACAACAGCAGCAGTAACTCCCTTGCTGCTCACTCCTCTCTAGCTGGTTCCATACTGGCCAGCTTTATTTATGCAGGGACTCTGCTAATGTTTTCTCTGCCCTCCTCATTGGGGAAGCTCATACTCCCTAAGGATTTTGGGACTGCCATTAGTCCCCAGCCAGTGGTAAGCAGGCAGGTTATAACAGATAGCCTTGGGGTTGTGCTGGCCCAGATCAACACCCACACCAGGGGCGGAATTCTCTCAGCCCGGGGCCGAGCCGGAGAATCGCCTCGACTGGCGCGAATCGCGTCACACCGCCCCGATGCCGGGACGCGATTCTCTGCAGAGCCGGGGGCCGCTCTACCGGCCCCCCCCACCTCGCCGATTCTCCGCCCGGGATGGGCCGAGCGGCCGTAACAAAAAACCCGAGTCCCGTCGGTGCCGCTCTAACCTGACCTTACCCGGCGGGACCTCGGCGTGGAAGGGTCAGGGGGAGGCCTGTGGGGGGGGGGGGGGTGGGGGGGGGGGGGGGGCCCGACCCCGGGGGGGAGGCCTCCGCTCTGGCCTGGCCCGCAATCGGGCCTCTCGGGCTGGGTCCTCCTTTCTTCCGCGCCAGCCCCTGTAGCCCTATGCCATGTTGCGTCAGGGCAGGCGCGGAGAAGGGAGCCACTGGACATGCGCGCATTGGCGCCGATGCCACTGCGCATGTGCGGACACCGCGGCGCCCAGTTGTCGCCGGGATCAGCAGCTGGAGTGATGTGTGTTGCTCCAGTGCCGCGCTGGCCCCCTGTCAGGGCCAGAATTGCTGATTCTGTGGCCATGTTGACGCCGTCGAGAAACGTGACGGTGTTTACGATGGCATCAACACTTAGCCTCAGGATCAGAGAATCCCGCCACAGATGTCTAACTTTTATGAGTTTGGAAAAAAATAGTTTTTAAATGTTTTTATTGAACATTTTACATTTTGTACACTATACATTCGATAAGGAAAAGTGCACCGGTTACAATGAACACGTCATTTTCCTCTGTGCCAATCCACCTTCCCCTCCCGCAACCTTGAACCCCACCCCACCCCTTCCTGGGTCTCTCACTGTTCAATGGGAAGTTATCTGCTATTAATCTGTGGGCGGTGCCCCCCACCCCCCAACCCCTGCCGAGGGCATTGCTCCCCTTCCCTCCCCCCCTTTTGTCTTTTGGTCTCTCCCCTTTTCTTCTCCCCTCTCCCTATCTGCTCTCGGACTTTCCTTGGGTTTTGTTTTCTTCTGGCCTTATGCTAGACCTCCTGATCTCTGTAACGGTCATTTTCCAGCCTCCCTCTCCTTTTTCCCTCGCCCCCCCTTCCTCCCTTCCTGTCTGCTGCCTGTGTCCCATTGGCTCCCATCTGTCTTGCCTTCCCCTGCTCTATTGGCTGTTGGCTTCAAATAGGTCCTAGAACAAGTTGGTGAATGGCCTCCATGCTTTGTGGAAGCCCTCCTCTGACCCTCCGATGGTGAACTTGATCTTCTCTGTTGTGTTCAGTTGTCTTGTCCTTGCAATGATTCATACAGAACTGCTGATGACTTACTTAGAATGATGATTTATGAGCTAACACATGGAAGGATAACATACAGAATGCTGTACAAACTAGGTTGCTCTGGAACTACCCGGTATGCGACTGTCGTGTACGCCTTACTACTAACTGACAATAGCCGGATGTCACATGACTGATATCTGATGCTGGTGGGAAGTCGCATTGTTGAGCGTATGAAATATTGTTCGCAGGCAAATCATCACATTCTCCAGGTGGAGAAATTCCGACAGTTCTTCCAGCCAGTCTGCAGCTGTGGGTGGTGCTGCTGATCGCCAACCGAGCAGGATTCTCCGGCGGACAATTAGAGAATCAAAGGCATGGGTGTCGGCCCTCTTCCACATGAATAGTTCTGGTTGGTCCGTTACCCTGAAGACTGCCACTCTTGGGTATGGCTCCACCCTCACCCCCACAATCTTGGACATTGCCTTGAAGAAGGCTGTACAGAACCCGGCAAGTCTGGTGCAGGCCCACAACATGTGGGCGTGGATGCTGGGCCTCTCTGGCACCATTCACATTTGTCTTCCACCTCCAGGAAGAACCTGCTCATTTTGGTTCTTGTCGGGTGTGCTCTGTGCACCACTTTCAGCTGTATTAGTTGGTGGAGTTGGTCCTGTTCAGTGTTTCGCTCCAGATTCCCCACCTTATTTCCGTCCCTAGCTCTTCCCCCCATTTTTCCCGTGTCTCATCCAGTGGAGAGCATGTCCTTTCTAAGAGTCGTCCACACAGTTGCCCACCATTTCCCTTCCCCAGACTGTCCATGTCCAGTAACTCCTCTACCATTGTGCTTCTCAGGGTTTGTGGGTATGCTGTCGTCTCCTTGTGGAGAACATTTTTGACCTGCAGATGTCGGAGTTTGTTCCCGTTTGGTAGTTCCAGTCTCTCCGTCGCTAGACTGTCTTCCCTATAAAAGTCCCTAACCATCAGTGTCCCCCATCCTGACTCCACCTCTTAAAGGTGGCGTTGAGCATGGCTGGTGCAACCGATGGTTGCCGCAGATGGGGGCCATGATGGAGATTTCAGTCAGACTGAAATGCAGCCTCATCTGGTTCCAACTTCTCAGGGTAGCTATCACCACTGGGCTCGTTGAGTGTTTTGTTGGCAGGGATGGGAGCGCCGCAGTGGTGAGGGACCAGAGGGCAGTTCCTTTACAGGAAGACTCCTCCATCCTCACCCATTCCATGTCTGGGTCCTTCACCCATCTCCTCACTCTTTCCGCCGTTGCTGCCCTGTGGTAGCATTGCAGATTCGGGAGGGCTAGGCCCCCCCCCCCCCCCCCAATGATTCTTTTTCTTTGTCATACTGTTTTGGGGATTCTTGGATCCCCCCCCCACCCCCCCCCCCCCCCCCCCCACCCCCCCCCCCCCCCCCCCCGCCCCCGCCCCTCCACAAATACACACTCAGAAACGGCATTATCATCCTGTCTATTGAATGGAAAAAGGCCTTGCGGTTGTAGATCAGTATGGATCTGAAGAGGATGAGGAACCTGGACAGTATGTTCATCTTGATCATCTGCACCACCCCCAGCCAGGGAAAGTGGGACTTAACCCATCTCTGTAGGTTCTTTTTTACTTCCTCCACCAGGCTGGTCAGGTTCCACTTGTGGATCCGCATCTAGTCATGGATCCCCAGGTAGCGGAATTTGCTTTGGACTAGTTTAATGGTAGACCTTCCAGCACTGCCCCTCCACTTCTCGGGTTCACTGGGGATACTTCGCTTTTGCCCAGGTTAGGTTTGTAGCCCGAGAACGCCCCAAACCCTCCCAAGGGCATCATGATTTCTTTCATGCTACTTCACGGTTCCAAGACGTAGAGGACAAGGTCATCCGCATGGAGTGAGACTGTGCTCACTGCCACCTCTTCTGATTTCCTTCCAGCCTCTTGCTGCTCTCAGGGCGATCGCCTGAGGCTCAATTGCCAGTGTGAACAAGAGCAGGGACTGTGGGCATCCCTGCCTTGTGCCTCTGTGTAGCTGGAAGTATTCAGTGCTGGTGGCATTGGCCAGTATGCTCGCCGTGGGGGCGTTGTAAAGGAGTTTCACCCATGCAATTAACCTTGCTCCTAGCCCAAACCGCTCTTCTACCTCAGTGAGGTACTTTTATTCAACTCTGTCGAAGGCCTTTTCTGGGGGCCAGTGTTGTTGTAAAAGCTTTATAGAAGTCCGCCGGGATCCCGTCAGGACCCAGCACCTTCCCCGCCTTCATGGAGTTAATGCTCCATGACCTCTCCCAGTCCTGTTGGTGTTTCCAGCTCCGTCTGTCTGTCATCCCCAACCCCTGGTATGTCCAGTCCATCGAGGAACTGTTTCATCCCCGAGTCAACGTTGGCGGCTTCGGAAGCATACAGTCCTCAGGAGAAGGCCTCAAATCTGCTCTGGCTGTGCCACCCGGGTGCTACCTTGGAAATTCTAGTGTGCCCAAGTGGCATTGCCAGGGTGCCTGGCTGACAAGGTACTCAGGTTGAATCTTGCCCGTGCCGGAGATTGGGCCCGGGTATGCCCCGTCATTATAAGGTGGGGTGAGGGGCTCAAGGATCCCCTAATTAGTAAGTTGCCACATTGGGGGGGGGGATCTGGAGGCCGCAGTGAGGGATTCGAGAAATGGCGCCTCAATTTTGGGCAGCACGGTGGCATTGTGGATAGCACAATTGCTTCACAGCTCCAGGGTCCCAGGTTCGATTCCGGCTTGGGTCACTGTCTGTGCGGAGTCTGCACATCCTCCCCGTGTGTGCGTGGGTTTCCTCCGGGTGATCCGGTTTCCTCACACAGTCCAAAGCTGTGCAGGTTAGGTGGATTGGCCATGCTAAATTGCCCTTAGTGTCCAAAATTGCCCTTAGTGTTGGGTGGGATTACTGGGTTATGGGGATCGGGTGGAGGTGTTGACCTTGGGAAGGGTGCTCTTTCCAAGAGCCGGTGCAGTCTCGATGGGCTGAATGGCCTCCTTCTGCTCTGTAAATTCTATGTTAAAAAAAAAAATGTCTTCCCGCACTGGCGAGTTGAGCCCATTAGTGCAGGAAATGGGCCTGAGTGTGGCCCCTCCGAGGCCTGAAAAAAAGCAGAGTCCCATTTAATAGCGGGGTCGTTCTCGGTGCTGTAAATGCCTGGAAACACCCCATTAAACCCCGCACAAAACGGGACTCTGTTTTTTTCCCATTAAATCGCAGCCATTGCTACAGCTTTACGTCTCACCCAGGACAGGACAAAGACATAATTTACGACTGCCCTGGACTACACTCTATTGTTATGGTACCTGATACATCAAACTAATAACAGAAAGTAATAGTGCACACATTCAGCATCCTCAAAGCACATTTCCTTGTTTCAGTTTCACAGAAGTCAATCGCATTACAGCCAGAATTCGCTTTGTGAAAATGTGATTTTCTTCACAAAAGATCAGCATACTGGGGCAACAGTTGCCAGTTGTCAAAAACAGTAGATAGAAATGTTTAGGGAGACAGTCCACTGACTGGGTTGGAACAGAATGTTCCTGTGGCTATGAAAGGTCATTCCTCTCTTTAAGGACTATTTGTCATCTTGCTTTCAAGCCCTCATCTGATGTGTTGTACTGGAAAGAGATAGTGGGTACCCATCAATGGAAGGACTTTACTGCAGGGCCTGAATGATATTTTGACCAGGCAGAAAGTGGGCAACTTTATTTTTAACACAAGCTTGTTTATGAAGCAGATTGCACAGTGCCAAGATTGCTCACTTTCTGAAGAAATGCATGTGCCAGTGAGGAAAAATAAGTTTATTCTACAGCTTTTGCCATTTTGATCTGAAAAATGATGTTTTGTCTCAGTTAACAAAAGTGCTTACACTACTTATAAATGTAATTGTTACGTTTAAAAACATTTTTTAACAGAATCCTTTTAAAAGTGTAGAGGCTCCTCATATGCAATAATTTAAAAAACAAACTGTTAAAAATGTAATCAGTCATCCTGCAAGGTGAAATAGAGATGAGAGATTAAGAGAAAAACTATTTTGTTACATGGTTCTCAAAGGTTTGCATTGTTTTCTCTCAGATCTCAAAATGGGGAGTTTTCTCTTGTCAGGTGACTTAAGAAGGTAAGCATTATGATATGGTGGAGGATGCCTGAATATATTTTGTGTTACCTAATTACATCAAAAAAAATCTTGATTGGATTCTCCCAATCCTGTCAAGACTCTCAAACCCCTTCACCGATTATCCATTACCCCATGAATGCCCTGTTCATTAAACTTTCTTAATGCTTCTGTCTTTTGTTTAAAACCAATGCAAAATTGCACAGTCAAAGCCAGTAAGGTTTAAAGGTGTGCATTAAAACCAGATGAGATTGTCACGTAATGGGAGTGAGCTACCTTATCCCAGTCTCATTAAGTAAGGATGCCTCCTATTCATTCTGAAGCTAGCCATTATTTTGGACTCAAAGAAGTACAGAGGAATATGAATGCCCATAAAGCAAAGGAAACAGTCAGACAGATATCTAAACAAGAGGCTGCAGGCCTCGGATCCAGAGCTGGACATATGGGGCTGGATTCTCTGATTTAGAGACTATGTCCCCACACCGGTGTGGGAACGGTGGCAGGAAAACTGCCGCAAAACGACCACTGATTCCCTGTTTCTCTGGGGGCGAGCAGGGAGGTAGCGTAGAGCACCCGGCTCTCGCTGCCGATGTGGCCTGAGGAATTGCAGGGTCCATGGCCGCACATGTGCACGGCGGCGGCCTGCAGCAGGCTTCATGGCGGATGCCGCTTGCGGACCGGGCCCGGGAATAGTCCCCCCCTTCGGCCGGCTCGCGTGCTGCGGACCGCCCCACCACAGTGCCCCCAGCCCCGAATAATGTTCCCCCGGCCCACGGGTCGGCCCTCCCCCGACTGTGGTGGCACTGGACTGAGTCCACAGCTGCCATGCTGCGATCCCGACGGGTGAGACCACACGCAACACCCGCTGTCGGGATCTCAGCCCGTCGGGGTGGAGCATTGGGGGCGGGCCTCAGGCAATGGCCTGAGGCTGTGGATACGTGGCGTGGCATACTCGGCGTACTTGGAATTTGGAGGGATTGGAAAATAAACAAGAATCTTGGAAATACATGCATCTTTACCACCTGTACTCTCCCCGCCAATGTCGGATGCAGGGTGTTACATATTTTGAAATCCCCCCCGAACCCCTTCTATCAAACCCATCAAGTTCCATTTATGCATGGTGGTCCAGTAATACACCACCTGAATCGCTAGAGACCCTTAAGGTTAATGTGCAGGTTCAGTCGGCAGTTAAGAAGGCAAATGCAATGTTAGCATTCATGTCAAGAGGGCTAGAATACAAGACGAGGGATGTACTTCTGAGGCTGTATAAGGCTCTGGTCAGACCCCATTTGGAGTATTGTGAGCAGTTTTGGGCTCCATATCTAAGGAAGGATGTGCTGGCCTTGGAAAGGGTCCAGAGGAGGTTCACAAGAATGATCCCATGAATGAAAAACTTCCCGTATGAGGAACGTTTGAGGACTCTGGGTCTGTACTCATTGGAGTTTAGAAGGATGAGAGTGGATCTTATTGAAACGTACAGGATACTGCAAGGCCTGGATAGAGTGGACGTGGAGAGGATGCTTCCACTTGTAGGAAAAACTAGAACCAGAGGACACCATCTCAGATTAAAATTATGATCCTTTAAAACAGAGATGAGGAGGAATTTCTTCAGTCAGAGGGCGGTGAATCTGTGGAACTCTTTGCTGCAGAAGGCTGCGGAGGCCAATTCAGTGAGTGTCTTTAAGACAGAGATAGATAGGTTCTTGATTAATAAGTGGATCAGGGGTTATGGGAGAAGGCAGGAGAATGGGGATGAGAAAATATCAGCCATGATTGAATGGCGGAGCAGACTCGATGGGCCAAGTGGCCTAATTCTGCTGCTATATCTTATGGTCTTATACCGGAATCTAACCCTAGCCAACTTAAACTGCAGGGCCCCCAAATTCGCATTCTGCCCCAGAGTGTTCACCGGGAAATTCCCAACATTCAAGTTATATCCGGAAAAGGCTCCAAACCTCTCCAAAAGTCTATAAATCTCCCAATACTTTCCACTGGATTCACACAGAAACAATAAATCATCAGCATACAGAAACGCCGTGTGTTCTCTACATCCCTCACAATCCCCTGCCACTCATTCAAAGCACAATCGGCAAGGCTCAATCACCAATGCGGACAACAATGGTGACAATGGGCATCCCTGCCTTGTTCCCCTATACAGCCCAAAATACCCCAAATGTATCTCATTCGATCTCACGCTCGTCATAGAGGACGTGTGCAATAGCCAGACCCAGGCCACGAGCTTCAGCCAAACCTAAACCTCCCAAGGACCTCAAACAAGCACCGCCACTCCACCCGGTCAAAATTCTTCTCTGCATCCATAGATACAATCATCTTAGGAATGAAAGAAAATGCTGGAAAATCTCAGCAGGTCTGGCAGCACCTGTAGGGAGAGATAAGAGCTCACGTTTCGAGTCCAATGACTCTTTGTGAAAGCTAACAGACAGAGAAAGTGGGAAATATTTATACTGTGGAGTGAGAATGAAAGATGATTCATAGCCACAGAGCCCCCCCCCCCCCCCCCCCCCCACCCCACCAACGCTGGCATAGCTGAACCACCGCCTTCCCCAGTGTCAGCAGATCAAACTGTCCCTGCAGCTTCTTCCTTTCCGCCAGCAACTCCCTAGTTGGGGTCACCGAGTACCTCCAATCCACGTCTACAATGCCTTCCAACAACCTCTGCCTCTCACCCCTTACAACTCTATCTCGTTGGGCCTTTATCAAAATAATTTCCCCCCCGAACCATGCCTTTGCCTCCCTGAACGTGGCTGCAAAGACCTCCCCGTTTTGATTGAGCTCAACGTAGTTCTTAATCACCAGTGCCACCTTATTTCAGAGCTCCTTATACGCCAAAAGTACTGAATCCAGCCTCCATTCCGGTATCTGCACCCATCCCAGCCTAAACCTAACATCCAAATAGGTGGTCCGTGGCGCGTGGTCTAAGATCACTATTCCTGCATATTCCGCCCCTGTCAAAATCGCCTTGCCCACAAGAAAAAATCGATATGAAAGTATACCTGACATACATGGGAAAAGAAGAAAAATTCCCTCTCCCTGGCTGGCTAAACACCCTCTGGTCCACTGCCCCCACCTGGTCCATGAACACCCCCAATTCCCTCCACATCCCCAACCTAGCCATTGATTTAGGACTCGATCTATCCATCCTAGGCTCCAGTACACAATTAAAGTCCCCGCCCATGATCAATTGATGAGAATCCAAATCTGGGATAGACCCTAACAACTTCTTCATAAAGTCCGCGTAGTCCCAATTGGGCGCATACACATTCATCAGCACCACCGGTGCCTCCGCTAATACCCCACTCACTGTCACAAACCTATGCCCCGGGTCCCGCACCTCCCTGGCCATTGCAAACACCATCTTCTTGCTAAGCAAGATCGTGATCCCCTCACCCAACCTTTCCTTAGCCGCATCTGATCCTTCACCCGTGACTGTGTCTCCTGCAGGAAAATCATCTCCACCTTCAAGCTCTTTAGGTGCACGAACACCCGGGATCGTTTGATTGGGCCATTTAGTCCACGAACATTCAATGTTGCAACCCTCACTGGGGGCTTCTGCCCCTCCCCCTCAACAAGACCCTCCATCATCACACAGCTCGGAACCCGCCCAAACCCCCATTCCCTCATGAAACCGGGCCACCCCCTCCATCCCCACCCAAACTCAACCAACATACCAAATGCGTCGCCAGCCCATACCCGTCACCCCCCTCCCTTCCTACTCCTCCCCTCACAATCCCTCCCCCCTCACCCCTCTCGTCCCTACCCCCCACTCAGGCTAACCACTGCAGTCCCCACCCCCACTCTGCTTCAGTTCACTAGCATCTCCTGCTAGAATGGCGACTCCCACCTGGAGGCCCAGACAAAGACCCCTGCCTACGACTTCCAAACTACCATCGCCCCAGTTCCGCTTGCACTGCCACATCCCCTCCTTGACCCACCCCCATATCCCCTCCCTCAATGTCCCATACCCATAACAGTGAAAGAAATCACAGCAAAGACACCCCCATACACAAAATTATCAATTATCCCCAAGAACCTGCATACACGCAGACATAACCAATCATAAACTATACAAAGGGTACAACAGGTACAAAAGGTACACAAGATACAGAAAGGTACAAATAGTACAAATCTCTCCCAAAAAAATTCAGATGGCACAAAAGTCCCGTACTCAGCCCCCCAACCAACCCATGTTCCTTAACAAAGTCATTTGCCTCCTCCGGCATCAAGAAATGATATTCCCTCAAAAGTTACTCAAAGTTTAGCCGGGTATAGAACCCCAAACCAAACCTTGCACTGAAAAAGCACTGCCTTAGCATTATTAAACCCCGCCCGTCTCTTGGCCTGGTCACCCCCAATGTCCTGGTAGATCCAAATCCAATTGCCTTCCCAGCTGCAGTCACGTGTTGCCTTGGCCCACCTCAAGATCTTTTCTTTGTCCTGAAACTTGTGCATACTCACAATATCCACAACGGCTTGACATCTGCCTCAAGGACCTGTGGGCACAATCCACCTCCAGGGTCTTGTCCTCCACCAACTTCACAAACATCTTTAAGATGTGGCTTCACAGCGCCAGGGACCCAGGTTCAATTCCCCGCTGGGTCACTGTCTGTGCGGAGTCTGCACGTTCTCACCGTGTCTGCGCGGGTTTCCTCCGGGTGCTCCGGTTTCCTTCCACAGTCCAAAGACACGCAGGTTAGGTGGATTGGCCACAATAAATTTCCCTTGGTGACCAAAAAAAAAGGTTAGAAGGGGTTATTGGGTTATGGGGATAGGGTGGAAGTAAGGGCTTAAGTGGGTCGGTGCAGACTCGATGGGCCGAATGGCCTCATTCTGCACTGTACGTTCTATGGTCTATGTTCTATGTAGCCCGTGGCACTCAGTCCCTCCACTCTCTCCGGCAGGCCCACAATACAAAGATTTTGCCGCCGAGAACAATTCTTTTGATCATCCACCCTCGCATGCAACGCCTCACAGACATCCCGCAGGATCGCCATCTCCGCCTCCAATGACACAATCCTGTCATTCTGCTCAGACACCATCTTATCCACCTCCTGGATCGCAGGCCCTTGCACCTCCAAGCGTTTCTCCACCCGATCCACAGTCCCACGAAGAGGTGCCACTGCCCCCTCAATCGTGCTCGATCAGTCTCCCTGCATCTCCTTTCGTTGCTGCTGAAATTCCTCCTTAATAAAACTGATCAATTACTTAATTGGCAGGTTAACCGACGACCACGACCCTCCGCCATCTTCCCAGCTTGTGCTACGCCACTAGTGACTCCAACTCCTGGGCCAGGTCTCTCATCAATTTTCTTTCAATAATTTTTTTTTTCCCAGTCAAGGGGCAATTTAGCGTGGTCAATCCACCTACCCGGCACATCTTTGGGTTGTGGAGGTGAGACCCACGCAGACACAGGGAGAAACGGGGAGACACGGAAACTCCACACAGGCAGTGACCCGAGGCTGGGATCGAACCTGGGTCCTCAGCATGGTGAGGCAGCAGTGCCAACCATTGCGCCATTTTGCCACCCCTCTCACCGACTTTGCCCGGGTTTGATACCCCGTTGACATTCCAATTCAGAGGAGAAACAATCACCCACCACTCTCCTCACACTTTATCCATCAAAGTCCCCCAATAATCGGGTGAAGGGGACCAAAACCGACGCGTCCAGTCCGGAGCCACCTCGTGTGCGACCGATCAGGCCACGGCCACCACCGGAAGTCCTCAGTACATTCTCTTGATGTCCATGAAATAAAGCAGCCAAACAATTTGTATATGAACTGGTCTCACTAGAGTGGTTTCGTTTGTTTCCAAAAGCAATGGAAAATTGGAGCAGGACATATGCAGAAGACAGTTAACCTGCCTCAGTTCACCAAGGAAACCTGATTCTAAACACTATGTTGTGTTATTAGATAATTAAATACAGGCAGTAAGGGTATCTAGTTGAACACGAGATGGGACTATTTCTGGGAGTAACCAGAAATACCGTACCTAAGGCAGCATCTAAAGCTGTACAAAAATGTGCAGCAAAGGTGTGAACAAGTAGCTAACCAGACTCATTTGAAGTACTCTATTTAATGCTACTATTGATTTGTTTTCATATTTGTTGTAACAAGAAATTTTTGCCTTTGTTTTGGTTAGTGGAGACAAAATAATTTTATTCTAAAGTAATGACCAATGAACATTTGTGCTGGGCCTTGATCGAATTGCACCATAAGATTTGCATTTTAAGCATCGTACAGCTATATTGAACTTACAGCATAAAAGGGCAATTGGTGCGGCAGATCCACAATCGCATTAATGCAGCAAGGGCCTTCCACTCCTATCTCTGTCCACTTGACTCTATCAAAATGTCTTTCTTCCTTATGTTTATCTAGCTGTCATTCTGTTTTTTTCAACAAGAACTGATTGCAGGCACTCTTCACAGTCTGCTTCACTGCAATGCTGACTGCAGGACACCATTCATTCTGCTTCACTGCAATGCTGACTGCAGGACACCATTCATTCTGCTTCACTGCAATGCTGACTGCAGGACACCATTCATTCTGCTTCACGGCAATGTTGACTGCAGGACACTATGCCCAGTCTGTTTCACTGCAATGCTATCCCCTTAGAAGCATTTAAATACCTGCTAATGGGGGAATTGGCCAAAGTTTCAGGGTGATGGTATTGATTGCAAATAGAAAATAAATCATTCGGCTGATGGAAAAATATCTGTGTGAATGCTATCTTTTTAATTAAGTTTTCAACTGAAGTAGAGGGGGTAAAGCTGCTGCTGAATTAATGAACTAAACGTTTCACTTGATGGAATAGCAATTATATGTAATAAGACAGAAATTTGCAAGTGATAACAAAAAACGGGAGTCCTTTCTCATTATCCCAGTGAAAATTAGGTTTGTTAGGAAGGAAATTAGCTCGTCAACTGAAGAAATTTATACCACCCAGGTCCAGTTAGATTCTCACCAGACAGAGTAGCATTTCAGAGAAAGTGGAAAACAGGTTGAATGCATCTTCACCCATTGGCAATCAATAAAAGAATTGTAAAATGATCCATTTGTCACCACTCTGCTGTTTATAGATATAAAGCTATGCACATGAACAACTTTCTGTAGCTTTGAATACATTTTGATAAGGAACCTGGAGCTCAGAAAGGTGCAAAAGTGGGAAACTGCAGTGAGATTTGGATTCATCAGGGTTTGATTAACTTGAATAATCAGGTTTGTTTAAATTTATGCCTAAGAACAATTGCACTAACAGGGTGCTTAACAAAACTATGAAAGCTTCACTCCAACGTTTGAAGAACTTACGTGGAGTGTCAGAACATCTAATCATAAATAAAAACCACCCTCTAATGCCTGTGAAGGGCTGGGGTAGACCTCTTTTTCCATGACAACCAATATTTATTAGGAATCAGAAATAAAAACAAAGCCTGCTGGAAATACTCAGCAAGTCAGGCAGCATCAGAGGGGAGAAACAGAGGCTGGAATATTCTGGCCTCACCCGCCATCACAGGTTGAGATGACCAACCAATCATCAAAACTGGAGTTCAGCATTTTTCACGAAAGGTCATCTCCACCTGAAACGCTGGCCCATAACTTTTCTGTTCCCGCCGATACACGGGAGTTATGGGCTAATGTCGAAAAGTGCCTACTTACCAGCGCTCAAAGATTGTGATGACTTTTCTGGCTCCAGCAGCAGCCTTGGGCCTGTGCCAGGACATTCCGCGCAGGCCAGAGCACGGCACAGTTTGAATGCACCTACGCCCCCTTGTGAGGGGGGAACTAAGGGAACACCCATTGGGATCAGGGATTTAAACTGCAGGTTTGTACTTTTTGTTTTCCAATGAAGGGGCAATGTAGCAATTCATCTACCCTGCACATCTTTGTGGGTTGTGGGGGTGAGGCCCACGTAGACACGGGGAGAATGTGTTTACTCCACACGAGCAGTGACCCAGGGCCGGGATCGAACCTGGGTCCTTGGCGCTGTGAGGCAGCAGTGCTAACCACTGCACCATGGGCATTGCCAAACTGCAGGTATGTATTGAGGGAAACAAGCAACAGGTTTCACAGCTGTTTTAAACATATGTTAAAGTTTTTTCACCTTTTTTGTTCCTTCTTTTAAACAGGCAATGCTATTGTTGTTGGTTCTTTGAAAGTAATTTTTAATTTTATTTTTTATGATTGAAGATTATTATTACTTAATATTTAAAAGTGAACATAGGTTTTGATATTTGTTTTAAATCTGTGAAACTACTATTTAAATCTGCACTATATAACTTTATGTGTGGCAAATAAACAAGCGTAAATACTTACCTGACATTGGGGCAAGCAGACCAAGTTAGCACTGTCCGACTTCCGGTGACGGCGGGCGGGAGGCAGCCGCACAATGGAGGGCTCCCGTTCAGGAACGGCATTTTCGGGGCTTTAAGCCCGGTCCCAGGGTCCACGGAGGCGGCAAAAGCAGGAAGAAACAGTGAAGGCACAGTGAAGAAAAATGTCGAGAGTAAGCAGAAAATCAACCATAAAGAAAACAGCTGAAGCTCCGTCGGGGAGTGGAAAGGTCACCGCGGGGTCACCAAGGAAAATGGAGGCTGGAGCACCAGTGGAGGCCGCATTACTTACGGCTGAAGAAATAACTAAGGTGGTGGCTGCGGAATTCGAAAGGCAGTTTACAAGATACATGGAGACAATGAGGAAGGAGATGAAAGAGGTTTTGAGTGCGCTGGTGGAGGAGGCGATTTCCCCGGTGATGACGGCGGTGGTGAGCGCAGTAGCGGAGGTGCGAGAGCAAGGGGAAGCGCTGAAGGAAGTGGAGGAGACGTTATTGCAGCACGGTGATCAACTTGCCTCGATGGGGAAGGAGGTGCTGAAGGTGATGGACATTAACAAGGATCTGCAAGGAAAAATGGAAGACCTGGAAAACAGATCCAGGCGACAGAATTTGAGGATTGTGGGGCTGCCTGAAGGAGTTGAAGGACCGAGGCCGATTGAGTATTTTGCTGTGATGCTGGCGAAACTATTGGGGGAGGGGGAGGATCCCTCCCGATATGAACTGGATCGGGCTCATCGGTCGTGGAGGCCTGTACCAATGGCGAGTGAGCCGCCAAGGGTAGTGACTCTGTGCTTCCGTAGGTACAGTGTGAAGGAGAAGGTCCTGAGCTGGGCCAAGCAGAAGTGGGTGGTGCAGTGGGCTGGAGTTGGTATACGTGTATACCAGGACTTTACGGTGGAGCTGGCGAGAAGGAGGGCTGCCTTCAACCGGGTGAAGAGGGCACTGTACATTAGCAAGGTGCAGTGCGGCATTGTATATCCAGCGAAGCTGAGGGTGACTTACAAGCTCAGGGACTTTTATTTTGGAACGGCGGAAGCAGCGGAGGAGTTTGCGAAGGCAGAAGGACTGTGGCAGAACTGAGAAATTGAGGAATGGTCATGTGCCGATGTGACCTCATGACTGACTGTATTTTCTTCTTTTTTTTGTTTCACTGCGTGCGGGTGTATGGGCTAAAGGAGCCAATGTTGTATATATTTGGACAAGGGAAGTGATGGGACTTTCACTCAAAATGAGGGCTCTTTGGGGTGTAGATGGATATGCGGGGTTTGTGTGCTGAAAGGGGATTTCTGGGCTTTCCTCTGGCTGGGCAAGGGGGAAAGGGACCCGGGCGGGGGCCTCCACGCTGGCCGGTTTAAGCCGGCCAGTGAACGGGAGTGAGGTGGGGGGAGGGGCTGCGGCCATTGGAGCCTGGCAGAACAGGGTCCAAGTGGTCTAGCCGCGGTGGAAAGTTGGGGGGAGGGAACCGAGGTTGGGGGAGGGAACCGAGGTTGGGGGGAGGAGTTTTACAAGAGGCAGTGGACGGGAGGAGTTGAAGACCGGGGGCGGGGGTACAACTCTTGGGTATCATGTACGGTATTCTTTCAGAGATTGGATGGCGTTGAGTGTAGTGGGGGTAGGGGGAGTGGACTCTATAGGTTAATGGTGACCATGGGCGGTCCCGGACCCCATTTTCTTTTTCTCCTTTGTTTTTTGTTGCCACCGTGGGAGGGTTTGTTTTATTGGATGCATATATTGACAGGTGGGCTGTTGTTTGGGGTGGTGGGAGGATGGGATCGTTGGTATTGTTAAGGGGATTGATTTTGTATTTGTTACCGTTTACTGTTTGTGGGTGGGGTGTAAATTTTGAAGGAAAATGTGAAAATGGAGAATAAAAATATTTTTAAAATTTTTTTTTAAAGTTAGCACTGTCCCCAGATTTCACATTCAGCTGCTCCAGCGCAACGCTTGCAGGGAAAAACTTCAAACACGCCGGGTCAGAAGTTTGAACTTGGTGCACTTTCAGCGCGCATGTCTTTGTGCCAAGACTTCCACATAGTCCCAATGCACATGTGCGGCGGCGCTCTCCATAAATGGAATTTATGGACTGCTAACTGTTTCTCTCTCCACAGACGCTGCCTGGCCTGTCCAGTATTCCCAGCACTTTTTGTTTTAATTTCAGATTTCCAGCATCCTCATTATGTTGCTTATGTTTTACGATGAATTGGTTTGTCCACAGAGTTTAACTGGAGGCCACTTTGCAAATGTTTGTCGTCTCCACTTCATTAAGCATTGACATTCAGTTGGTTAGCACACTTTGCCAGATTCCACATGCACAACAATGCCCAGCACATGGTTGATGTTGAGCAAAGTATCTGGTGTTCATTACTTCACAGAACACCGAATTGTTCGGGCTCAGAAGGAGGCCATGAGGTCCATCTGTGTCTGCACCAGCTCTCCAAACAAGTATCATGGCTTAGTGTCATTCCCCTGCCTTCTCCCCTTACCCCTGCACATTGGCCGGGATTTTCTGCGGCGTATTTCGCAGAGGCAGACGCGACCCGCGATTTGGTTGGATCTCCTGGTCCTGCCACTGTCAACGCGCTTTCCTGTTGTGTGCACCCTCCACCACCGGGAAAACCACTGCGGGGGCTGGTGGTGGTGGTGGGGATTCGGGGGGGGGGGGGGGGGTTTCGCCATCAGCAGGATCGGAAGATGGGAAAAATCCCGCCAGTGTTTACATTAATGTAATCATCTAAATAGTTCTGCGATAATTATTTCCAGCTTCAAATATTCTTTGTCAAATATTGTTTTTTCTTAGACAATCTCATTCTGCACTTGAACGCAGTTACCTCACATTTTGGGGCCATCTTTGTGCAACATGTCTTGTTTGCGGGCATTAGCTATTTTTAGCTCACTAGCGTGGTGCATACAATTCACTGTATAGGCAGGGTATTTACACTGCATGCACAGCAATAGATGATCAAACAAATGTGGAAATAAACTAGCACTAAATGAGAAGCCATGGATCTTGACCATGCATTATAATCACAGGCAAACGTTTCTCACCCAGTTCAACTCTATCTATTCTGAATTCAGCCCCTAGCTTGTTATCCACCCTCCCACCATGGTTTTGTTCACCTAGGGATTGAATCCCAGTTCCCATTCTGTACGTACTTTCACACCATGGAAACTGTTCTTGACATCCGACCTGGTTCTATTGCAGTTGCAAATGGCATCAATCCAGCTGGTGATTTCTTCCCAGCTTTGTTTATGTGATAAGGATCAGTAGGGTGTGTGCATGCCTACAGCAACGAACACTGTCACCCTGATAATAACTGACGTATAAGAACAAACAACATAGTGTCATTAACTAGGCCTTTTGATGGTTTCTGAAATATAATGCTGAGCTTTGTGAGTGGTACGTCTAAACCAGCGACCAGATCATTTTCAATGGGGATCACGCAGTGTATTTATCGCAAGCTAATGTGACCACATATTTTGGCAGTAATTCACTAACAGCGAGTATTATTTTAGCAAGAGACTTGTCCTTATCAAACACCTTTCGCAGCTATCATATGTCTCAAAGTGCTTTCCAGCCATCAAATTTCTTTTGAAGTGCAGTCATTGTTGTAATGTAGAAAACGAGACAACTGATTTGTGCACAAGAAGCAATGAGATAATGATCAGATCCTCAGTTCTGGGTGATGGTTGAGAAATAAACCTCGGTCAAGGCACTGGGAATAACTCCCCTATTCTTCTTTGAATAGTGCCAAGGAAATCTTTTACACCCATCTGAGATTGCAGATGGTGCTTCAGTTTTACATTGCCTCGAAAGTAGAGCACTCCCCCAGTCATCCAGATTAGTCAGTTTAGATTGTTCTTCAACCCTCTGGAGTGGGACTTAAACCAACAACCTTCTGATTCAATGGGGGTAATTGAGGATTGTGTGTTAAACATGAAGAAGATAGGCAGACCAGTACCAGCATGCACCCAGGAGGTGAGTCTGTCCTTTAAATATTTTGGAGAGGCACCGCTTTTCTTTTCAACACCTGCAGGTCCCAGGGTTCGGGAAGCGCTATAGTTGAAGGGAAACTAGAAGGGAAGGATCCATGAGGTAAACAAATTTACAGAACCGCTTGTGGGCCAGGAGGAATGGGAATGCCACCCTGGCCAATCTTTCCAACCCACCGCCACCCCCTCCCCATAATTTGACCAATCCCAACAAGAGCGGTACAGCACCCACCCGCAATCTGACCAGCTTCTCTTGATATGACTTTTCCCTCCCACAAATTTTCAGACCCCCCCCCCACTATGATTTGGTCATCTGAAAACAATCCCATCCAAAAGAATGGTTCAATCCCAATGACAGAAACACTCCCAATGAGTGAGACCCTCAAAATAACTGACAACCTCCCAATGAAAGAGTCCTCCTCTGCTGATGACTCACCCCTCCAGATGATTTACTCCTCCTGATGACTTACCCTCCTGATGACTTATTTTTTAAATTTTTAAAATAAATTTAGAGTACTCAATTCACTATTTCCTATTAAGGGCAATTTAGAGTGACCAATCCACCTAGCCTGCACATCTTTGGTTTGTGGGGGCGAAACCCACGCGAACACGGGGAGATTGGGCAAACTCCACACGGACAGTGATCCAGAGCCGGGATCGAACCTGGGACCTTGGCACCGTGAGGCAGCAGGGCTAACCCACTGCGCCAACGTGCTGCCCTCCTGCTGATGACTTATCCCTTCTGATGACTTATCCCTTCTGATGACTTATCCCTTCTGATGATTTATGCCTCCTGTTGACTTACCCTGCCTGATGACTTACCGTTCCTGATGACATTCCCCTCCCGATTACTTCCCCATCCTGATGACTTACACCTCCGCTGATGAATTACATCTCTTGATGTCTTACCCCTCTGCTGACGAATTACCCCTCCTGATGAATTAACCCTCCTGCCGACTTACCCCTCCTGATGACTTATGCCTCTGCTTATGACTTACCCTCCTCCTGGTGACTTACCCTCCTCCTGGTGATTTACCCTCCTCCTGGTGATTTACCCTCCTCCTGGTGACTTACCCTCCTCCTGGTGACTTACCCTCCTCCTGGTGATTTACCCTCCTCCTGGTGATTTACCCTCCTCCTGGTGACTTACCCTCCTCCTGGTGACTTACCCTCCTCCTGGTGATTTACCCTCCTCCTGATGACCTACCCTCCTCCTGATGACCTACCCTCCTCCTGGTGATTTACCCTCCTCCTGGTGACTTACCCTCCTCCTGATGACCTACCCTCCTCATGGTGACTTACCCTCCTCCTGATGACCTACCCTCCTCCTGGTGACTTACCCCCCTTGATGTCTTACCCCTCTGCTGATGACTTACCTTTCCTGTTGACTTACTCCTTTTGATGACTTACCCATCCTGGCGACTTCCCCTCTGCAGGTGACCTAACCCTCCTGATGACTTACCCTCCTCCTGATGACTTACCCTCCTCCTGATGACTTACCCTTCTCCTGGTGACTTACCCATTCTGTTGAATTACCCCTCCCGATGAATTACCCCTCCTGTTGAATTACCCTCCCGATGAATTACCCCTCCTGTTGAATTACCCCTCCCAATGAATTACCCCACCCGATGAATTACCCCTCCTGTTCAATTACTCCTCCTGTTGAATTACCCATCCCGATGAATTACCCCTCCTGTTGAATTACCCCTCCTGTTCAATTACCCCTCCCGATGAATTACCCCTCCTGTTGAATTACCCCTCCTGTTGAATTACCCCTCCGGATGAATTACCCCTCCTGTTCAATTACTCCTCCTGTTGAATTACCCCTCCTGTTCAATTACCCCTCCTGTTGAATTACCCCTCCGGATGAATTACCCCTCCTGTTGAATTACCCCTCCGGATGAATTACCCCTCCCGGTGAATTACCCCTCCTGTTGAATTACCCTCCCGATGAATTACCCCTCCCGATGAATTACCCCTCCTGTTGAATTACCCTCCCGATGAATTACCCCTCCTGTTGAATTACCCTCCCGATGAATTACCCCTCCTGTTGAATTACCCTCCCAATGAATTACCCCACCCGATGAATTACCCCTCCTGTTCAATTACTCCTCCTGTTGAATTACCCCTCCTGTTGAATTACCCCTCCTGTTGAATTACCCCTCCTGTTGAATTACCCCTTCCGATGAATTACCCCTCCCGATGAATTACCCCTCCTGTTGAATTACCCCTCCTGTTGAATTACCCCTCCTGTTGAATTACCCCTCCTGTTGAATTACCCCTCCGGATGAATTACCCCTCCTGTTGAATTACCCCTCCGGATGAATTACCCCTCCTGTTGAATTACCCCTCCTGTTGAATTACCCTCCCGATGAATTACCCCTCCGGATGAATTACCCCTCCTGTTGAATTACCCCTCCTGTTGAATTACCCCTCCTGTTGAATTACCTTCCTCCTGATGATTTTCCTCTCCTAAAGCCAGATTCCCAACTGTGTGGCTCATCCACCGACAGGCAGGTAGTCTTCAATCTGATTGGCTGCAATTGGGAAACAGAGAATTGCTTTTAACATCATGCCCTGCCATCTGCCTTGGCATTGATTTCTAACCCAAATTCCAGGTTTCTTGGCTGCTAAATCTAATTCAGACCCTTCCACCTGTCTGTTATTATCCTTTAATTCAATGCCACCCAGTGAGTCAAAGCTGACATCTGCTCAAGGAGATTACAGAACTCCATTAAAAGGTCATTGACATGAAATGTTAACTCTGGGCTGAATTTTGTTTTTATATTTTATAAATTTAGAGTACCCAATTCTTTTTTTTCCAATTAAGGGGCAATTTAGCGTGGCCAATCCACCTACCCTGCACATCTTTGTGTTGTTGGGGTGAGACGCACACAGACACAGGGAGAATGTGCAAACTCCACACGGACAGTGACCCGGGGTCAGGATCGAACCTGGGTCCTCGGCGCCGTGTGGCAGCAGTGCTAACCACTGTGCCACGCTCTGGGCTGGATCTTGAGATGTAGAAAATTATTCCCTCAGCTCAATTCCTGACATCAAAGTTGAGGGCAAGTTCGCTTCCACATTGCAGCCATTTTACAATGGGTCCTTAATTTGTTTGGGGTAAGCCTTCCCCACCAGTTAGGAATGAATTGCCTGAGAGCTGTTGAGCAATCCATTGGCTGGCAGCCCTCTTGTCCCAAAATCAAGAACAGAAGGTACTGCTAGGTCTACAGGCAAAGGAGAGGAGCTGACAACTACATCTGAGATCTCACTGGGGCCTGGCCACGGGGGAGGTTGAGGGCCAGGCTCAACAGGTCAGGGAGAGGGGAAATGTGGTGGGGTGTCAGAATACCTTGGGTGGGGACTTCCGGTGGCGGCTATGAGGGAGTAGGTCGCACATTTGGTAGCTCCCGTTTTGGTCGGACTTTTGGACCTTTTCCCCTGACTTTTTTGCGCTTTTGAGCGCGGAACTGGGAAGCAATAGTCCTCAGGCACAGGACCCATACAGAATTGTATGGACCTAAGAAGCTGGAGGGACCGTAAACAGCAGAAGAAGTGGTCGAGTAAGGGCACAGTGGAGGCTGTGAGAGAGACCAGCATGGCTGGTGTTCAGAGCAAGGAGCCGACAGCCCAGCCCACAATGGAGCAGCTGCTGCAGGCTATGCAGGAGGGCTTTTTAGCTCTGAAGCGTGACAACTTGGAGCCGCTTCAGAAGTCGATTGATCAGATGGGAAAAAGGCTGGATGATCAGGCTGAGAAGCTCCAGCAGTTGGAGAAGTCAGTGGAGGAGCAGGCTGACTTTCAAACGGTGGCGGATGTGGAGATTCGGAGGCTGAGAGACCAGCAAAAGGTGCTTCTGGAAAGGCTGGAGGACCTGGACAACAGATCTCGCCGGCAGAACGTGAGAATCGTGGGCCTCCCGGAGGGGACAGAGGGGCTAGACGCTGCCACATATGTGGAGGGTATGTTTCAGAAGTTGCTGGGGAAAGAGGTGTTCCCGCGCCCGCCGGTGGTAGACAGGGCACGCAGAGTGCAGATGAGGCAGTCGCGACAAGGAGGTCCCCCACGAGCGATGGTGGTACGCTTTCAGAGGTACCCAGACAAGGAACGGGTGCTGCAATGGGCAGAGAGTACACAAAGCTGTATTTGGGACAATACCACTCTGCGGATTTACCAAGATTTGAGTGCGGAGGTGGCCAGGAGGAGGGGAGGCTACAGGCAGGTGAAGGAGATACTGTATAAAAACAAGGTGAAATTCGGGCTGCTTTTTCCGGCGCGACTGTGGGTTACGTGTCAGGGTCAGCACCACTATTTCGAGGAACCCGAAGAGGCGATAGACTTCGTTAAGAAGCAAGGGCTGGCCCTGAGCTGAGGACGTTTGGACTCATGTTAGAGCTTTTACGTAAATGTGGTGTCTCTCCTGTTTTGGGATGTATCTTCTTTTAAAATTGTTTTTGCGTGCTTTTTGTGTGGTTTACCTGAATGTTTCCTGTTTGGGCTCTTTGTTTAGTTGGGGTTTGGCTGGGGGGGAATTAATAAACAGTTAAAAGGGTTGGGTTAAAATGGATGCTTCAGGGTAACTTTGTGCAATTTTTTTCTGTGTCTGTATGGGAAGGACTGATGAGTGCCTGTTATTTCTTATCTCTTTTTTTCTTGTTTAACTTGCGTTGTGCTATTGTGGGGGTTGTTTATGATTTGTACAGAGTGTTTGCTTAAGTAGGGCTGACCTGGGGAAGTGGTGTGGAGGGGTCGGGGGGGAGGGGTGACTGGGAACAATGGGTGGGGGACGGGCTGGAGCCGAGGCTGGGAGCCCCAGGCTAGCTGAGTGCAGCTAGTCAACGGGAGCCGAGGTGGGGGGGGTGTCCATATAGTTAGATTAGGGCAGGGGTTAGGTGATAGGAGGGTGTTACTTGGGGGGGGGGGGAGTTGTGCTGCTGACGGGGAGGGGAACTGGGCATGGTAACAGTGAGGAGGTCATGGGTGGAGCCGGCCAGGAGGTGGGCCAGAGGAAGCATGACACATGGCTGGTGGGCTGGCCAAGGAAAGGGGATGGCTGATCGGCAAGGGGGGGAGGGCGAAGTGCCCCCCAACCAGGCTGATCACCTGGAATGTTAGAGGGTTAAACGGGCCAGTGAAGAGGGCGCGTGTGCTTGCGCATCTGCGGGTTCTGAAGGCGGACATAGTCTCGTTGCAGGAGACGCACCTGAAAGTGGCAGACCAGGTTAGGTTAAGGAACAGCTGGGTCAGCCAGGTCTTTCATTGGGAGCTGGATTCTAAGACGAGGGGAGTTGCGATCCTGATTAATAAAAGGGTACAATTTGAGGCAGAGGGCACAGTCGTGGATGGGGGGGTGGCAGGTTCGTTATGGTGAGGGGTAAGCTCAAAGGGGTGAGAGTAGTCCTGGTCAGTGTGTATGCCCCTAATTGGGACAACGTGGATTTTATTAGGAGGATACTAGGGAAGATCCCCGACTTGGACTCACGTAAGCTGATCATGGGCGGGGACTTTAATACGATCCTGGACCCGAGACTGGACCGGTCATGCTCAAGAACGGGCAGGGTGCCAGCGATGGCAAAGGAACTGAGAGGGTTCATGGAGCAAATGGGGGAAGCAGATCCGTGGAGATTTAACCGGCCGATGGCGAGGGAGTTCTCGTACTACTCCCACATCCACAAGGTGTATTCCCGAATTGACTACTTTGGTGTGAGTAGGGACCTGCTGGCCGGAGTGGTGGGGGCAGAATGTTCGGAAATTGCCATATCGGACCATGCTCCACATTGGGTAGACCTGCAGCTTTGTAAGGACAGCTTTCAGCGCCCACAATGGAGGCTGGAAGTTGGACTACTCGCGGACGAGGCGGTGTGCAAGAGGCTGAGGAAGTGCATGCAGAATTACCTGCAGGTGAACGATACCGGAGAAGTCTCGGCAGCGGTGCTCTGGGAGGCACTGAAGGCAGTGGTGAGAGGGGAGCTGATTTCAATCAGGGCAGGGACAGGACAGACAGGGCAGAGACGGACCGACTGATTAAGGAAATTCTACGGACGGACAGGAGTTACACGGAATCCCTAAGGCCTGGGTTACTTAGGAAATGACAGAGGCTGCAGGCCGACTTTGGGGTTCTGACTACATGCAAGGCTGTAGAGAAGCTTAGAAAGGTAAAAGGCACGATTTATGAGCATGGGGAGAAGGCCAGTAGAATGCTTGCGCATGAACTGAGGAAGAGGGAAGCGGCCAGGGAAATAGGGAGGGTAGTGGATGGGGAAGGTAATCTAGTGGGTGATCCAGCAGGGCTGAACAAGGTCTTTAGGGACTTTTATAAGAAGCTGTACACTTCGGAACCACCCGGGGGACCGGGGGGAATGAGGCGATTCCTGGACGGACTGACCTTCCCAAGAGTGGGGAGGGGATTGGTGGACGGACTGGGGGCCCTGGTCAGGATCGAAGAGGTTTTGGGGGGCCTGAAGGTCGTGCAGTCGGGTAAAGCCCTGGGGCCGGACGGGTACCCGGTGGAGTTTTACAAAAAATTTGCCGGGATAGTGGGGCCGGAGCTGGTCAGGGTCTTTAACGAGGCAAGTGACAGAGGGAGTTTACCCCCGACGATGTCGCAGGCCACCATCTCGCTCATTCTGAAATGGGATAAGGACCCAGAGGCCTGTGGGTCATACAGGCCGATCTCTTTGATCAACGCAAGTTACTGGCCAGATTTTGGCAACCAGAATTGAGGACTGTGTACCGGATGTAATTGTGGAGGACCAAACCGGGTTTGTAAAGAGGAGGCAGCTGGTGGCCAACCTAAGAAGGCTGATCAACGTGATTATGATGCCCCCGGAGAGTAGGGAGGTAGAGATAGTGGTAGCCATGGATGCTGAAAAGGCTTTTGACCGGGTCGAGTGGGATTATCTGTGGGAGGTACTAGGACGGTTCGGGTTCGGGGCAAGGGTAGAGTAGAGTAGAATAGGGGGATATTGAGGCAGGTCCGTGCGTGAACAGAGCCGTGGTTTGCACTATTTTAAATTTGTAATTTGTGTCTTAACTTCTTTTTTTTCTGTACTGTACAATGTCACTTTTTCTATATGCCTAAAATACCTCACTAAAATTGTTTGTTAAAAAAAAAAGAATACCTTGGGTGGGGGCCAGTGGACAGTTACCTCCAATGGGAAAATAGTACCCAAGCCAGAGGCATTCCCCCTTTGCCTGTCCACAGTTGCTGCTGGCCTTCCCCCATCTGCAGGAAAATTCCCAGCGGCAGTGAGAGGAGACCTTAAAGTGGCCATTAATTGACCACATAAGGTCCTCAGTTAGAATGTGGGCCAACCCCGCAGTGGATAAAACATCGATGCGGTAGGTGGAGACCAGATGGATGACAGGTAGATGACACTGCCTTTGACTGTATGTGGTTCTGGTCAGGCTGTATACAGCTCTGGTCAGACCCCATTTGGAGTATTGTGAGCAGTTTAGGGCCCCGTATCTAAGGAGGGGCTGGCCTTGGAAAGGGTCCTGAGGAGGCTCACAAGAATGGTCCCTGGAATGAAGAGCTTGTCATATGAGGAACGGTTGAGGACTCTGGGTCTGTACTCGTTGGAGTTTAGAAGGATGAGTGGGGAATCTTATTGAAACTTACAGGATACTGCGAGGCCTGGATAGATTGGACGTGGAGAGGATGTTTTCACTTGTTGGAAAAACTAGAACCAGAGACACAATCTCAGACTGAAGGGACGATCCTTTAAAACAGAGATGAGGAGGAATTTCTTCAGCCAGAGGGTGGTGAACCTGTGGAACTCTTTGCCGCAGAAGGCTGTGGAGGCCAAATCATTGAGTGTCTTTAAGACAGAGATGGATAGGTTCTTGATTAATTAGGGGTGATGGGTTATGGGGGGAAGGCAGGAGAATGGGGATGAGAAAATATCAGCCGTGATTGAATGGCGGAGCAGACTCGATGGGCCGAGTGGCCGAATTCTGCTCCTGTGACTTATGGTCTTATCCCAGTTTCATGACCACTCCGCTATCCCAGCCCTACCCTGCTAATCTGTCCACAGGGAAAACATAAAATTCTGGCCCCTGTTACTCCCTCCATAGATGCTGCCAGACCTGCTGAATATTTCCAGCACTTTATGCTTTTCTTGTTAATAAATCACATGTCTTCTGATTGCAAACCAAGGAGAACACACACTCCACAGATTCCCCTTCAAATTTCCCCGTGTCGAGCTCAGCAAGCTGATTGGATCGTCACCCACAGTCACTCTACATGACACAAAATCTGAGATACTTTCAAGTGTTTCACAAATGGATTATTCATTTTCTGGAAATCCCTGAGCAAAATTTCCCTTTCAGATTTCAGTGTTAGCTGCTTCGCCAAGGGACCGTACAACACTGTAAAACCCACATTCGGCCCATTTCAGAATCTCATGGACTTTTCTATCAGCCAGTCTTCTCCCCCGCCCCGCACCCCCCACCCGCCCTGATGCTGCCTAAGCACTGGTTTCACTTCCTTTCTGCCTTTGTAACAGCTTACCTCAACCACACCAGATTGTTTAGCTGGTGTCTGATATCTGCATACTTATAACGTAACATGCGCGGAACATCATGTGCTCTGCATACAAGGTCATTACACCAGAGATACTGGTGTACAGCAGCTCCCAAAATAGCAAATACAACTAGTCCCACTGCGATCCTAAATTCAGTAGTGTTTTCTTCTGACAGCAGCTTTTGCCAGAGGGTCCATCTACAACAATTTGTACAGAAGAGTTCAATGTTTGAGGGTCTCCAAGTGAAAGGACGCGTTTATTTAAAAATTGAAGATCACTGTAATGCAGCTGGATGGACATTTCTTCCTGAGAATTCACGAATAAGGCCCAACTCTTTCATATTCACTGTCATGTGCTGTTTGGAATGTTTCCGCAGTTGTCCCATCTGCACGGACATCCCACTGCTTCCCTGAAGTGGTGAGATGGGGTAGAAATGATGTAAACAGCTCATTTTCAATTCACCTGATTCAAGCTGAAACTTCAGCAAATTCAAACTAAGCTATCTTTGTGATGTGTTGCCCATTGCCCTTGATCAGGGCAAAGCAGGGACTTGCCCACATGGAAAGTCAATGGGATAAATCACCAATTCAAACTGCCGAGCAGAGAGTCGTGGAGTACATCAGGCGGGATTCCCCGACCCCCCGCTGGGTCGGAGAATTGCCGGGGGGCGGTGTGAATCCCGCCCCTGCCGGCTGCCGAATTCTCCGGCGCCGGGGTTTTGGCGGGGGCAGGAATCGCGCCACGTCGGTCAGCGGCCGCAGGCAGTGCCCCCCCCCCCGGCAATTCACCGGCCGGTGATGGGCCGAGTGGCTGCCCGTTTTCAGCCGGTCCCGCCGGCGAAAATCACAACAGGTCCTTACCGGCGGGACCTGGCTCCACGGGTGGCCTGCAGAGTCCTCGGGGTGGCGCAGGGGGATCTGGCCCTGGGGGGTGCCCCCATGGTAGCCTGGCCCGCGATTGGGGCCCACCGATCTGCGGGCGGGCCTGTGCCGTGAGCGCACTCTTTCCCTCCGCACAGGCCACTGTCAACCTCTGCCATGGCCAGTGCAGAGAAGAACCCCCTTGTGCATGCGCTGGGATGATGCTCGCACATGCTGGCACTCCCGCGCATGCGGCAAGTTGCGCCGGCCAGCAGAGGCCCTTCGGCGGCGGTTGGCGCGGCGCCAAACACTCCGGTGCTGGCCTAGCCCCTGAAGGTGCGGAGGATTCCGCACCTTCAGGGCGGCCCGACGCCAGAGTGGTTCACGCCACTCCTCGGCACCTGAGTGGCCCACCCCGCCGGTTCACGGAGAATCCCGCCCATCACCTCTATTAAATTTGGGCCTCGATTTCTAAACATTTTGCCCAATTTTTCAATATTTCATGTTGGACATTCCACATCTGCATTAACTAAGGGCGGGATCTAATGGCCACGCCTCCCCTTTTGGGCGAATGGGGGCGCGACACAGCCGATAGATGCAGTTCAGTACTGCTCTCCACAAACAGGGACCAGGTAGAATGGCAGTTTGTGGGTCTCCCAGGGAATCGTAGACCGTCCAGGTGGTTGCCCTCTGGTCAGGGTGGCACCCTGACACTGCGAGGTGGGGTGGGGTGCATGGTGGCCCTGATTGGGGTTTTGGGGGGGGGTAGAATCGGGGGGGGCGGGGGGAGGCCATTTAAAAATGGCATCATGATCTCCTCCTGCACTGAGGAGTTCTGGCAAGTGGAGCTCCTCAGTGCAGGAAACAGAACTTAGTGCGGTCTCGGTGGGCCATTCCCCGCTGAGGCCCTGGATGGCAACAAAGTCCTTTCAGATGGCGCGGCGTTTCTCAGCGCTGCGAGTGGCGGGAAACACTCGGCTCAACGCCCTCAACGCAGGACACTGTTGCAATTCGGTTAGATCGGGCCTCGTATTTTTAATGTTTAATTCCTGTTAAATGGCCAGTAGGCAAGACGACCAGTGACGTTCCAGGTTTCAGCAGACAATTAGAAGAAAAATTAGGGCGGTTACCAAAGGCATGTTGGAAGGCTTTAGCGAGACCTTTGAAGATGGGAAAGCAGTTTTGTCAGATTGTTTTAAAGGAAAGGTGTAGACAAAGCCAGTCAAAATCTGTGCTACCCCATTATTCTATTACATAAAGGAGAGAGAAAAACAAGAAACCACAGAAGAATTAATGTTGGGATTTATAGGAATATATAATGAGGAATAAATCATTGACCACTTGAAAACCTGAGCTGATAAAAGAATCAGTACAAATTTGTGGGTCTTTTAATTAATCTGATCAATTTTGTGAGGATACTGACATGGCGGACAAGAGACACTCCATACTGTGTTTTCTGGAAATCTGTAATAAAAAGCAGAACATGCTGAAAAAACTGAGCAGGTCTGGCAGCATTGGGAGAGAGAGAAACTGAGTTAACATTTTAGGTTGATGACCTTTCATCAGTGAGTCTTTCATCAAAGAGTTCCAGAAGACATTTGTAAATTGTTGCCTAAACCCCCTACCTAGCAACACTGAGAGTATTAGGGACCTTCAAGCAGCTATTAGATACGTACATGGATTACAGTAGAATGATGGAGTGTAGATTAATTTGTTCTTAATCTAGGATCAAAGTCCGGCACAACATCGTGGGCCGAAGGGCCTGTTCTGTGCTGTATTTTCTATGTACTTTTCTATGACTAATTATTTGCTCAAAGAGTGTGAAAACACCATTCTTAATGCTGTACAATGATTGGTCATTTTCTGACCCTCTGAAGAGGATTTCTTAAATTGCTGGCAGAGAAGTCCCAATAACCGGCCATTCCGGTGTCATCAAAATGTCCAAGAGAATGATGCTCTCACCTACTCCTTATTCAAATAAGAAAGTATTCCTCTTATTTTTGCAACACTCTTGAAGTCAAAACTTGTTGCATCACCGCATGCTTTGATTCATTCTTTTCCAAGGATCGCAAAGCTATGGAGTTCCTTGGGGACTATTTTAATCTAATGTACTGAGCAGGAAGCCTAGGAATCAGGTGTAGCATGGGTTTGACTCCCTGTCTGATATCACGCTCCATTGTAAACCAGCATTGTACCCAACCTTGTCAATCCCCAGAGAGATGCGGTTGGGTTAAAATTGTCCTCCAGTTCCCTACCTCTGCCTTAACCCCTGCATGTAATCATAGTGTTCCAACTATAGATCAATTTGCTTCATCTCTCCACTTACGTTAGTCCTCCTTCACCTTTCCTTCGTTCCTTACTCCTCCAGCTACATTTCACAAGAAGCAGCAACTAATTTGGAGATTTCACAAAAAGTACACCCTATCAAATGGTGTGTTATTAGCAAGACACAAGGGTATTTGTTACAAGATCAACTACTACAGCCTTTCTAGTGTAGGGTCTTTGTTGAACTGAATGCAAGATGGCTGCCTGCAGGGAGATCCTCATGGCAGAGATCACAGGACTATGGCGTGCAGATAGGGCACTTAGTAATGATTGCACTCCCAAACACAAACTGACTTCATGTGGTCCTTCAATTACTGCGACAGCCAATACTTGCCACGTTAAAGTTTCAGATACAACAACAGACGTGGGAATTCATGTTCAAGCCTTAGCGATTCAGTTGGGATGTGCTTGTAATGCGATACAAAAAAACTTACCAAACAAATTAAAGTTGACTGCAGGCATTTTATTATTTTGCTTTACTTTGATATGTCAAAATAAAATGGTTTGGCATTTAAATTAGGGTAGGAAGGCCAGTTTCCCTCAGACTCTTACACTGACAGTGAATTGAGATGCTGAATAACTCAAGCAACTCAAGGTGTACTCAAGAATGTGCGTCACATGCACAATTGAAACACCATAGCATATAAAGCTTTGTGCTGGAAAATGGGATTCGAATAGATAGCAATTGAAGGCCTGCGCATACATGATGGGCCAAAAGGCCTCTTCCTCTGCTGTGAAAGTCAGTGGGCGGGATCCTCTATCCCGCCGTCAGCGGGATTCTCTATCCCGGCAGTTGTCTAATGGGGTTTTCCATTGTGGGAACCCCCACGCCGTTGGGAAATCCGCGGATGTGAGTGCGCCGACGGCAAAACGGAAGATGCCGTCGATGGAGAATCCAGCCCTATGACTCTGACTATGATGGGGTTTGGTGCCAACTTTGCACAGGGCTTTGTGCTGAACTTGGAGCTCATGCTTTCTAGCATGAAAATGGCAGCCAGCATTCGCACACACGTAAGTGATGGAGCTCGTGACAGCCAATATCTCAGCTTCTATTACAGTGCAAACAGAAGCCACACAATGTCTGGGTGCTACAGTGGAAACTCAGACTGAAGTTATGCAAAGTTAATCATATAGGTTCAGATTGCTGCCATCGTGCCCGTGGACACCAGTGGTCAAAGAGCCTTGCGTGACACAACAGCATTTCAACAATCTGTCCTGTGCAAGATTACTAGGATTGTTGTGGGGCCTCCCCAGAGCAGTGGCAATGACTCCATGGGGCATGTGCCTGCTGCTCTCTCTCGGGAAAACAGTATGTGTCCTCTCCCCATTACCACTCCGCCAGTGACCCTCATATTGCCCATCAGCCAGCCAACATAGGTTGTTGCCGTCATGCGAGGTGGCTCAGTCCGAAGACAGGCTTTCTAGGCCCAGAGCTGCTTGAGGCCATCCTATAAATTATCTTAATTTCCCCTAATGAAAGTTAGTAGCCTTCCACCAGGCATGCTGCAACCACTGGACTAATATTGTGTAGGAGCGCTAGGACAGGCAAAGACTCATGAAAGACGTGCACTAAGGGAATGCACTTGACTGTGGCGATTAGTTTTCACGCAATATGGCATGGCCTGTTCCACAAAGTTGGTTTGGAATTTTTATTTTGTACTGGCTTTTATTTTTGCTTTGTAGCCAAGTGGATTCTTTGATGGTGAGTGACAGAGTGAATGTAAGTTTGTGTGGGGCCGTTACAGAAATGAGAATTGGTATCACAGTTGGATGAGTTGTTCATGAACCGTCCAGCCAGGAAGGAGCTTTGTCCCTTCCTCTTCCTCCTCCTCATGGTCTTAACTAGTCACCATATGGTGAGGTTGTGCAGCATGCAGCAGACCACCACAAATTTTGATGCCCACTCCCTCGAGTTCCACAGGGCAACTCCAAAGCAATCCAAGCAGCACACATGTTGTTTCAGCAGTTATCTGCCTCATCACATTTCAGGTGGCAGCACGGGCCTCATTGTATGCATGCTACCTATCTCTGCGCACAGGAGCACTGAGCCACGTCATCAGTGGATAGCCATTGTTGCTCAGTAGTCACTTCTTTGGTTTGTCATGGTGGCTCAAATGCAGATGACTCAGAGTGAAGGAGAAATGACTGCCAGCAAGTGAGCAGGCATGATTTCTTTGTGTATGGTAACTCAGCAACAGAGGAAGTGAAACCCTTCTCGGTTGGTGTAAAGCTTAAGGTTGATATTCAGTGCCCGACCTTTGTACTGTCATTGGCACTCTGCACCAGGGAAACCCTGAAAATCCTCACAAGACCACAGGCTCACTCTGCCAGCCTCTCTCTGGAACGAGAATATGAAACGTATTCTTCTCTTGTGGAATACAGAGCCTCATAGAGACCTCCCTTACATAACAGTGGATGCAAACTGGGTGGCATTGCAAATATCGTTTGCTCCAGTCTGAAAGGAGCCAAGTGCATAAATGTTCACGGGCATCATTGCAGCCACTGGCGATGCCATCCTTGCCCTGCTCTGATATTGTGGCTTTGGCTGCAGCAAGTGGCAGATTTGAATTTCTCAAGTCAGGACATCCCAAGTAAGAAATGCAGGCATCTCACATTTTGTTCTTCACTGAACCCCAGGTAGGAAGATTTGTCCCTGGACACTCTGGATGAATGTAGCCTCCAGATGAGAGCCCTTCACTAAGCAACCCACCCCCGCCTCCCCCAACCCCACTCTTCAATGGGACAGGGCATCGCCTTTGCTCAGATTCTTTCCCCAGCAGTCTAGCTGAGAGCAGAAACCTGCAGTGCATCCAACTGCAGGCACAAGGCATTAATGCTCAATTTTGATATAACCAAAACAAACCTCCTTTAACTTTCACCCCAATCAAAAGGTGGGCAAAGAAAGTAGCGCCCTTGTATTAGAACTCAGATGAGTCTAGTTGTACAATGTATTAGGTCAGTAAAGGAACAGGAAGTTAGCAGGCTCTGTAATGTAGTCTATCTAAGCACCGTGTTACCAAGCTGCCTGGGGCCAGTGCATATTTTTTTTCCATTGGGAACGTGTGGTGTTTTGTTTATAAACAGGGAACCAGTGTTCATAGTGACATAAGTCCTGCAGTATCAGTTCCTGTTTCTCAACCGGTCAGGGCAACCCAACTTGGTGCAGCTGGTAGTAGATGTGGCCTTCATTACAAACCACCTACTTAAAATAATGAATTGGACTAAATATTTTCTTGGTTGGAAATTTGAGACATTTGGGTGTGTTGAGATAAAAATTATGTGCACAATGAAATACAAAAGAAGCACATTATTCATCAAATAAATTTGCTAAAACAAATAGCAAAATTGCCAAAACACATAGCATAATGTTCTTCAAGCATATTAATGGTAAAAGGTTAGTGAAGGATAGAGTGGATCCCATAAGGGACAAGCAGGGTAAGCTGCTCACTGAAGCGGAGGGTATGGCAGTGGTACGAAATGAGTACTTTGCCTCAGTCTTTACCAAATTAGAAGATGGTGACAATGGCCCAGTTGAAAATGTGGGTGTTGAGCAACTGAGCAGTACAGTGATAGATTTTTAAAAAGGTGCTACAAAGGCTGGCAGCATTCCAGGTACAGATATTGTCAGGCCCAGATGGGATGCATCCTATATTGTGGAGAGAAGTAAGGGAGCATATTGTGGAGCCGTTGACAGAAATTTTCCAGGCCTCTCGGAACACAGGATTAGTCCCGGGAGAGTATAAAAGCAAGTAAGTGATGCTATACCTCTACAAATCATTGATCAGACCACATTTAAGGGATTGTGCTCACTTCTGGTCACCTTATTTGGGGAAGATGTTAAATCCCCGGAGAGAGTGCGGAGGAGATTTACTAGAATGATACAAGGAATGAGGAATTGTAGATACAAGGAAAGATTGGAGAAATTGGGCTTGTTCTCCTTGGAGCAGAGAAGATTAAGAGGTAACCTTATTGAGGAGTTCAAAATTCTGAACAATTTTGACAGGGTAAAGAAGTTTACACTAATTGGTATGTCAGTGACTAGGAGTCACAATTTCAAGATGGTCAACAAGAGAGCTAGGAGTGAGATGGGGAGAAACCTCTTCACTCAGAGAATTATTGGGATTTGGAATACGCTGTCTGGGAGAGTGGTGGAGGCGGATTCCATATGAGGTTTGAAAAGGGAACTGGATATATATTTGAAAGTGATGAATTTAGAGAGCTTCGGAGATAGGGTTGGGAAATGGGACTATCTGGATAGCTCTTTTGGGAGCCATTGCAGACACAATGGGCTGAATGGCCTCCTTCAGTGCTGTAAATAACAAACAATAACAAACAAACATTAAATTCAAAGATACATTTTAATATCCAATATTGAGCAAGGAATATTTACGTGCCATAATATTTAATAGTGGGCATGAAAAGGGTAGTGAAGCAGAGCTCAAAATATTGTGCTGATCTCAACAGTCTGCTATGAGGGTGTCAGAAAGCCAATGTCCACACTTCTCTGTTCACACACCGGACACCATGGAGTCATTATTCCATCAAGCACTGTTGCCCAACTAAGGCACCTTATACCTTGCACCATAGGCATTTGCCAATGCCACCAATAGTAAGTAAAGTCACCATAGTCCCAGATGCCCATAGGCTGCTCTCCCCCTCAAGCGGGGGGTGGGGGGGGGGGGGGGGGGCGGTGACTGGTGGTAATTTAACCTGAGGATCACCACACCTCAGGCAAGGGCCAAGATTGAGAAGACAGGCCTTCGTGAATAACCTCAGCCAGTACAGAAATTGAACCCATGCTGTTGGATTTCCTTCTGCAACACAGACTAGCTGCCCAGCCAACTGAGCCAAACTAGGCATCCTCTCATCCTCTCGCTGTCCAAATACCTCACCTCCAACAAGAATCACTGCAGGGATCAGTCATGTGTTGGCCAAGTGCAATTGTGAATGCACAGAGAGTGTACCAGGTTGGATATCTGTTCTGGTCTCAGTTTGAAGAGTTGTGTACAATGCTGATTGTAAAATTTGTGCACGGTACTTTCACGTCATCAATCTCAGAGGTTGTGTGCAATGCTGACATCTAATCAGTCTCGGGATTGCAAGACGAGAAAATAGAACCCTTTACAGATTAGAAACCCATAGCCTCTGACCCTAAATTGCAAATGCAGTCATTTCAAATTCAGCAATCCCTTTTACGTAATTAAGTTTGAACTCTGTTGTCTTTTCCATTTCATAAAACACTCAAGTCAGAAACATCTAATCAGCTTGCTTCTGATCGTGTGAAATTCCTTGTGTGCAGATTGTGATGGACTAAAAAACAGTTTGAGTCTTATTAAACAGTTACATGGGTTAAGAGAGACAGTGTCGGTAAAGGATTTTGGGATGTTGTTACATCCCAAAATTGTGCACAAGGGGTTCACTTCTTGTCGCTTTTTAAAGACAGGGAAAGTAAAGAAAATAGCACTTTAAGAAATTCCCTCCAAAACATTGAAAAACACTTTGCGTGATGCTAATTCAGGAAGGAATATTGACCAGGACATCAGGAAGGCAGCCTCCTAGTCTTCTTTGAACAGCAATATCTCACCTTTAATATCTTATTTGAAGAGTAATGCTGTCCTTCACACTTGACTTGAGTATCAACATAGTTTCCAGCTCAGAGTAGGGCTTCCATATCTGACGCAAGATTGCAAGGTGAAGCCATTCCTTTCCAACTTTTTTTACTCGTGATGCACCATCAATTACACACGAGGCAAGTTGTAGAAAACAAAGTAATGGTTTTAATACTCTAAGATGTAGCCTGTCTGCTGCTGAACCCAGACTGGAGACAGGGCTACAGATCAGTCAACTATATACAACACCCAGTGGGGCGGAGCCACGGAAGAACAACAATATATAACACAGTGAGTAACAATGGAACAAACAGTAACAGAGAATATATACAGCGCTGTAAGTAACGGTGGAACAACAGTGGAACTACAATAACAGTGATTCACTACATTCACCCCCTGTTAAAAAAAAAAGTCCAGCAAACTTATAGATTAAGTCTATCAGGAGCTTTAACCGTCCGCTGTGATCTCCTCAGTCCCGGCTGTGGTGTGGGCACTGGTGTCGAGACCTGCGACTCCGGGAGCATGTAGTCCTCTTCTTCTTCCGGAAGCGTCGACAGAGAGGGAGACAATGTAGACGCGGGGGCGATGGTAATGGAGGTAGATGGTGGAGGGTCGTGTGGGAATCAGTGGGTGCCAGGTCCCGGAGGGAGACTGTGTCCTGCCGCCCGTCCTGATGTGCCACATAGGCATATTGTGGGTTAGCATGGAGAAACATAACCCGCTCGATCAGGGGATCGGATTCGTGGTTCTTCACATGCTTCCGGAGGAGGACAGACCCTGTGGCTGTCAGCCAGGACGGGAGCGAAACCCCTGAGGTAGACTTCCTGGGGAAGGCAAACAGACGCTCGTGAGGAGTCTCGTTGGTGGCAGTACACAGAAGCGACCGGATGGAGTGGAGCGCATCGGGAAGGACCTCCTACCAGCAGGAGACTGGGAGACTTCCAGACCGTAAAGCCAGGAGGACGGCCTTCCAGACCGTTGCGTTCTCCCTCTCCACCTGTCCGTTTCCCCGGGGGTTGTAGCTGGTAGTCCTGCTTGAGGCGATGCCCTTGCTGAGCAGGAACTGACACAGCTCATCACTCATGAACGAGGAACCCCGATCGCTTTGGATATAAGTGGGGAAACCGAACAAGGTGAAGAGGCTGTGCAGGGCCTTGATGGCAGTGGCCGAGGTCATTTCAGGGCATGGGATGGCGAAGGGAAAACGTGAGTACTCATCTACGATGTTGAGGAAGTACACGTTAAGGTCGGTGGAGGGGGGGGGCCCTTTGAAGTCGATGCTAAGGCGCTCAAAGGGGCAGGAAGCCTTCACCAGGTGGGCTCTGTCGGACCGACAGAAGTTTGTTTTGCACGCCGCGCAGACCTGGCAGTCCCTGGTCATGGTACTGACCTCCTCGATGGAGTAAGGCAGGTTGCGGCTTTGACAAAATGAAAAAAACGGGTGACCCCCGGGTGACAGAGGGCCCCCAGGTCGATACAAGATATCGTAGTTGCAGGTGGAGAGTTCAATAACAGTGATTCACCACAACTCGACCCTAAGAGAGACTGTCCAAGAGTGATTGGGCAACTTTTGCATTATAAGGAACAAAATGGATGCAATTTATTGATGCAAGACCAACTAACTAAGGTATGACTTGCCACATCCCTCATTACCTGGCATTCCTTCAAACAGATTCGCTTATTATTAATTTCATTGCTCTTTATCCAAATAGCAACAAGTATCTGCATTTCAAAGTCAGATGTGAAGAGCTTTGGATTGTTTTCCAGCTGTGCATTTTTCAGTGCAACATCACGGGTCTGTGAATGAAATTCAAGCAAGTTCAGGTTTCAACCACTGTGCACTTCTAGTTTGAGAGGATTAAATTAAGAAAAACCAACAACAATTCATTACTTAGAGGTGACCTATTCTTCAAAGAATCCCACAGCATTGTACATGATTGCTTGCAACCTGGGTCCATTTATTAGCATAACCTGCCCTTCTGCACATGTCCTTTGTAACCATAATAAAGTACAAGATGAACTTTATGTCCTTTCATATCTTTGCAGCCACAGGCAAACACAAAAGCAGCTCAGTGCCCTTCCAATACCCTCTCTACCCAGGGCAAAGAACAAAAATAGCTTTGTGATCTTTGCTTAGATTCCATTTTCCTTTGCACAGAGATTAAGGAAGCTGCTATCTGTATCTGAGAATCAACTGTACATCATGTACCCAACTGTCAGCCACTGTCAGTAGAGTGTGGCCAAAGTTGCACAAACAACCACATGGTGCTTTTTTTAACCTTGCTTCTCTGCACTCAACAAGACGGAAGAAGCCATTGCTGGAGTAGAACCTTTTTCCCTCCACTTCAGTCAGATACCATTATCATTGAGCACTCAAAGGCAAAATAATTCAAAACTCACTTTACTCAATCGTAACCCTAAATCTAGCAATCACTATGATACCAATCAATCCAGTCGAAACGGTAGTTAACAAGAACAGTGGTTTTAATCAGCTAGAATGTGCCCCCCAGTAGCTTCTCCCGCACTGAGCGGCTGTCCCGGATCGATGGGTTATATACCTTCTTAGAGGGGCGGAGCCACAGGCAGAGCCAACAACAACATCACAACAACAGTAACAGTGAGTAAATACAATAATATATACAACAGCCATACGTGGCTCACCACATTCACCCCCTGTTAAAAAAAAGTCCGGCGGGGGTGAAGTAGACTCACAGGTTCAGTCTCACAGGAGGGGGTATTGTCCGCTGTGAATGTCGCAGTGTAGGCGCTGGCGTCGAGACCTTCGACTCCGGGAGCACGTTGTCCTCACAAACACGGTCCCGGACAGGGTGACGGCGCAGGGGCGGTGCTAATGGACCCCGGATGAGTTGATGGGGTAGATGAGGAGGTAGAAGGAAGCGGTGAGGTGATGGTGGGTGCAGGGGTACCCGCGGGGGGGCAGGTTCCTGAGGGAGACTGTGTCCTGCCGCCCGTCGCGGTGTGTCACGTATGCGTACTGAGGGTTCGCGTGGAGGAGGGGAACCCTCTCGACCAAGAGGTCGGCCTTATGGCTCCTCACGTGCTTCCGGAGGAGTACCGACCCAGGAGTCATCAGCCAGGTGGGAAGCGAGACCCCGGAGATCGACATCCTAGGAAAGACAAATAGACGGTCGTGAGGGGTCTCGTTAGTGGCAGTATACAACAGTGACCAGATGGAGTGGAGCGCGTCAGGGAGGACCTCCTGCCAGCAGGCGACTGGGAGACCTCTAGACCATAGGGCCAGAAGGACGGCCTTCCAGACCGTAACATTCTCCCTCTCCACCTGCCCGTTTCCCCTGGGGTTGTAGCTGGTAGTCCTGCTCGAGGCGATGCCCTTACTGAGCAGGTACTGACGTAGCTCATCGCTCATAAATGAGGATCCCCGATCGCTGTGAATATAAGTGGGGAAACCGAACAGGGTGAAGATGCTGCGCAGGCCTTGATGACTGTGGCAGAGGTCATATCAGGGCATGGGAAGGCGAAAGGAAAACGTGAGTACTCATCAACAACATTGAGGAAGTACACATTACGATCAGTGGAGGGGGGTGGCCCTTTGAAATCCATACTGAGGCGTTCAAAAGGGCGGGAGGCCTTCCCCAGGTGGGCCTTGTCTGGCCGATAGAAGTGCGGCTTGCACTCCGCACAGACTTGGCAGTCCCTGGTCATGGCCTTGACCTCCTCTGTGGAGTAGGGCAGGTTGCGGGCCTTGACAAAGTGGAGAAGCCGGGTGACGCCCGGGTGGCAGAGGTTGTTGTGGATAGCCCATAACCGGTCGGCCTGCGCGTTGGCGCAGGTTCCACGGGACAGGTTATCTGTGGGCTCACTGAGCTTCCCAGGACGATACAAGATGTCGTAGTTATAGGTGGAGAGCTCGATCCTCCACCGCAAAATCTTGTCGTTCTTAATTTTGCCCCGCTGCATGTTGTTGAACATGAAAGCAACCGACCGTTGGTCTGTGAGGAGAGTGAATCTCCTGCCGGCCAGGTAATGTCTCCAGTGCCGCACAGCTTCCACAATGGCTTGCGCCTCCTTTTCAACAGTGGAGTGTCGAATATCGGAGGCATGGAGGGTACGGGAAAAAAAGGCGACAGGCCTTCCTGCCTGGTTAAGAGTGGCTGCCAGGGCAAGGTCAGACGCATCGCTTTCCACTTGGAACGGGATGGATTCGTCCACGGCGTGCATCGTGGCCTTGGCAATTTCGGATCTGATGCGGTTGAAGGCCAGGCGGGTCTCAGCCATCAGGAGAAAAGTGGTGGACTTAATGAGTGGGCGGGCTTTGTCCGCGTAGTTGGGGACCCACTGGACATAGTAGGAGAAGAACCCCAAGCACCTGTTCAGAGCGTTGGGGCAGTGGGGGAGTGGGATTTTCAGGAGGGGGCGCATGCGTTCGGGGTCAGGCCCTCGGACTCGTTTTTCCATAACATAGCCGAGGATGGCTAGCCGGGTTGTGCGGAAAACGCATTTCTCCTTACTATATGTCAAATTAAGGAGTCGGGTGGTGCGGAGGAATTTTTGAATGTTGGCGTTGTGGTCCTGCAGGTCATGGCCGCAGATGGTAACATTATCCAAGTACGGGAATGTGGTTCACAGCCCGTACTGGTCGACCATTCGGTCCAACGTTCGTTGGAAGACTGAATCCTCGTTGGTGACGCCGAAGAGGACCCTGAGGAAATGGAAGAGACGGCCATCTGCCTCAAACGTAGTGTATTGGCGGTCCTCACGACGGATAGGGAGCTGGTGGTACGCGGACTTCGAGTCCACCATAGAGAAGACTTGATACTGCGCAATCTGATTGACCATGTCAGATATGCGCGGGAGGGGGTACGCATCGAGCTGCGTGTACCGGTTGATCGCCTGACTGTAGTCGATAACCATCCGGTGTGTCTCCCCGGTCCTGACGACCACCACTTGTGCTCTCCAGGCGCTATTACTGGCCTCCATGATCCCTTCCCTCAGGAATCGTTGGACCTCTGACCTGACGAAGGCCTTGTCATGAGCACTGTACCGTCTGCTCCGGGTGGCGACGGGTTTACAGGCTGGAAGCGCTGTTTGAACAGCTTCCAATTAACGCCGAGGTTTCCAGCGACTTGCAGCGGCTCTGGTGTGTTGAAGGTGTCCATGGCGCAGGATGGCAGATTCCGGAGGATCTTTAGGTAGGTACCAAATTCACTTCTGGTACTATGAAGTGTTGGGTGCTCTGCCACACAGATGAACCAATACAGTTGTGAATGGTACAACACAGTTTTATTCCAAACATCTATTTACATTGGTAAACTATTTACTGAGGTTTGATCATGACCCGTGATCCTGTGGACCTATTCCTAATTCTATCTTGTAGTGGCACTCAGCACATGGTGGCCTGCAATGGGCTCTGTGCCCTGAGACGGCTCCTGCTCGAGTGCCCAGGAAGTGTCGTGTTCCCTGTTTTGTACTGTGTATGCTCTTGCCTGTGATTGGCTGTCGTGTTGCGTGTGTTGATTGGTCCGTTGATCTATCCATCAGTATGTATGTATGTATGTGTTATGATGTTTACCTGAGTATCATGACAGAGCCAACAACAACATCAATGCAACAACAGTAACAGTGAATAAATACAATAATATATACAACAGCCATACGTGGCTCACCACACACTATTTGCAAGTGTGAGAATTCTTCCCGTTCTCATCCTTTCAATGGGATTGCCACTTTGTTTCTTTTAGTGACAAGTTATGGGCGTTTGTTATTTTTGCCCATATCCTGCCTTTTGCCGCTTCAAATTATTTTTACCTTAGCTGTCACAAGTTGGTTCCATTCACTTTACCAGCACTATGAATGCGAGTGAAATAGGAATTTATTAGTCAATGGCAGTGTGATTCCTGCATGATCAACACTGAAACTTAGAAAAAGTGTGCCCACCACTTCTTAGTGAAGATAACACTGTGGTGGGCGTCAGTGTGAAATCAGTGACCCAGAAACTGAGAAGCACGACTACCATTGGTCTATGTAATCTGTAAGGACAGGGGGGAGGTGGAATTCATTACTTTACGCATCTGAAATTACAAACAGCTAAGAATCCAGTGTCTTTGACACACACAAACCGATTCGATCTATTTTGACTTCTTCCCAAAAAAGCAAGTCAATGACTCACTTCAAATTATTTTCAGCTCAGCTGTCAACAGACGTTTCCATTCATTTTTCCAGCACTTTCAACATAAAAATGCCTTGAATGTGAATGAAATAAGGATTGCTTAGTCAATGGCTGTGTGATTCCTGCATGAACAACAGTAAAATCTTTGTACGCCATTGATCCAGAAGGTCACCAACTATTTTTGCTTAAATGGTAAATTTAGAAAACTAATCATATTCCATTACTCATTTAACAGCATTCATGGCCATTATGTGAGGCAAAAGTTAATTATGTTAAAACGTACCAGATGACCCAGTGATTCACCCAGATTTTCATACAAAAAAAAGCACCGAAATATTGGAAACCGACTGGAAACAATCTCAAGCTGGAAAACTAGCAAACATCTGACAATAAATGGTTCACAAAAGAAAACTGCTGAAGAATGGTGTTCACACTGATATAGCCAAAGATACTGTACTTCTGCATCTTCTCACACTGCTAACAAGAGCAGCCTATACAGTATTCTCACATTGTTACGCTATCAGTCTTTGTCCTTAGACTTCACAGGGTAGGTGTAGCAAAGCTGGACAGGGATTCACAGAGGTCATCCCACCCTCGCCACATTGGATCACATTGGACAGCTGAGAGCTGGGGGGCATTAATCCCGCCCTCGTGGTAGAGATGCACTGTAGAATTTGTGAGAGTGAATCTGTTATGTAGATCTCCAGGAAGGACTTCAAAAGGACCTTGACGTCGAGCCCTTCGACGAGCAAGAACCTTTGTGGTGGGAGGGGCAGCGATGTGTTCCACTGGGGAAAAACAACGTGCCACAAACTGTGGCATTTGTGCCAGTTGCACATCAGGTAGAACTTTGCAGCACTGAAGTCAGGGTGAGTATCACTTCATTCCCGACTCCAGCCCACCCTACACCACATCCACTACCCCACTAATGCCCCAACCCCCACCCCACAAAGTCCCACGCACTTTACAATGCAATCTCTTTGGGCAGGTGAATAACTGTCTTGGAAAGATTTACTGCAACAAGAATAAAAGTTACAACATAAAAATCAAGAGATGTGTGACCCTCCGCTATCTCTTAGGCCTGCCTCCAGTGGAATAAGGTTCCATCTAAAGTATCGTACACATTTGACAGCTTGTAGCAACTTGTATTCCCCTAAACAGTAAAACACTGCCCCTCCCCTCACATAGGTGTAAGCCAGTCTTTTGATCAAACATTTTGCAAACATTCTGTGCAAAATAACAGATTACAACAATGCACCCAGCAGCAAATATTTCACTTAGCAGCTATCAAGATGTTCACAGACTTCTTTCATTCTATTATAGTTGGTGTGGATGAAATAACTACTAACGACAGCTTTGTTAGCAAACCCTCCCTCAGTGTATAGCTACAGCTCAGAAGAAAGCCATCATTGTGCATGAGGATTGGGAAAAGGCTGGACACTCCATTTCATGGAAGCTGGTAAATATTGTACCATCAAATATTTCTGTCAATCAAAATAAATAAAATCTATACAAAGTACCCAGCAAATATTTAAGGGTATAAATTTGAGATTAAAGATGTCAGGAAGCACTTTCTTTGCACAAAGGGCTAGGAGGAATCTGGAATTCCCTCCCTTGAAATCTAATGAAGTTAGATCAATTGCAAGTCTCAAAACTGTAATTGATAGATGTTTGACACAGACTTATTGATGTTTGCAGAACCAAAGCAAGTAAATGGAGTTAATGTTCAGATCAGCCATGATTGTTTTCTTGTTCCAATGTTCCTATAAAATAGAGGCTGCTCAGGCTGGGGTTGTTTTACTTAGAGCAGAGAAGGCTGTGGGGAGGAACCTGATGAAAGTGTACAAAATTATGAGGGACACAGATAGGGTAGATAGAAGAAACCTTTCCCCTTAGTAAAGAGGTCAATAACCAGGAGCTTAAATTTAAGGTAAGGGGAGAAGATTTAAAGGATATTTGAGGAAAAACTTTTCCACACAGAGGGTAGTGGGCATCTGGAACTCACTGCCTGAAAGGATAATAGAGGCGGAAACCCTCACAACATTAAAGAAGCATTTAGGTGAGCACTTGAAGTGCCATAGCATACAAGTCTGTGGACCAAGTGCTGGAAAGTGGGATTAGAATATAAAGGTGCTTAATGGCTGGAGCACAACACAATGGGCCAAAGGGCTTCTTTGTGTGCTATAAAACTCTATGGGCAGTATTCGCGTTCGGCGATTGGCCGGAGAATCCGTTTTTACGCCAGAATTGGGGGCGGCGCCATGTTTCGGTGCTCCGTCCCCTCACAAATGGTGCAATCGCTGAGTATGCCGCAAGCCGTTGGGATGGCCTAAGGACGCCACATGAGGCCCTCCCCCGATGCTCCGCCCCCTATGATCCGACTTCCCGGCGGCTTCGGTCGCGTGTCCTCTCAGTTTTCGGGGGCCTCGCCTGGCGGCTGCGGACTGTGTCCAGCGCCGCCACATTCGGGGGGGGGGGGCGTTATTCTGGCCAGAGGGGCTTCGGCGGGGGCTGGGGGGGCTGGTGGGAGGTGGTCCAGGGGTGGCGAGGGGGGTTACAGGGGGCCACTATCTGGAGGTCTGGGTCCACGCGAGGCCAGCGCAGGTCGCCAGCCTGCGCATGCGCGCCATGGACCCGGTCATTCTCTGCACATATCTGTAGGTAAAGCCAGTTTTCTGGTGCAGCGTGTCCCCACAGGCGTCCTGGCAGCCGGCCAATAGGCCCATTGTGGGCACTCCCACGCCCGGGAATTGCACAGGCATGTGTGCATTGCCAGCGAAGCGGCGGATCCCGCCGATGGAGAATCCCACCCCTGGGCTTTGATTCTCCATTCCTTCACACCGGTGGGATTCTCCATTCCCGTTGCAGTGAATGGAGATTTGGCTGAGTGCCAAATCCTCCACCCTCGCTAGTAGCGGTAACGAGGCAGACTCAGATCTCAGGGATCGTTGAATCTTAGCCATTTGTTGAAAGACTTCTTGGGGACATTGTTATGGACTGCAAGATGTGACTTATTGCAGATTAGGACCGAGTAGCTTGAGATAACTGCCTCAGTAATCTTTCCAGTATATTTATATAATATTTATCTACCAGATATTAAGGTCAAATAAACTGTACCACACAGTTTAAATAATGTTTTTAATCAATATGAATGTTTCAGATTGATTCTATGGTGTATTGGAGTTTCTTGAATTATTTCAATTTACTTTAGCTCTGTTGCAGCAGAATATCTTTTCTTATTATTTGCTCTGTCGATTATGGGTACAAAGGCTTTCAATTGGTTTGTCTTTTTCTGAAATGTCATTCTTACATGGAAAGTCTGGCTTAGGCAATAACCAATCTTCATGGGTACCCAAGATGTAGGTGCATGCAGACAACTGCTGTGCGGGTGGGTTGTCAGACAGATGAGGTGAAAAATGAGGTGGGGAAACTCAGCAAATGTGTTAAATCTGTATGATCGATCCTCCTCTGGATGAGGTCATTGACCTCAGATATATCGCCTTGGAAACTTTTACAATGTTAAAGGCGCAAAATAAAGGCAAGTTTTTGTTGTACCACCTGACAGGCAATAAACACATAGGATCTCAGTTTGAAAAGCTGACTTTGGAGTCCTTTAGGATTCTAAATAAATATGCAATAGAAGTTACAGATACTAACAAAATAAGTAGCCACGTTATCAACCTCAATAACCAGCAGCCCATATCCTGCTTATTAATCTTAGTGCATTTAAAACACAATTAACGTACAGTCAGTGCGTATTTTGAAACTGTATCAAAAGCATCCCAGTGAAAGCATGTTTCTCGAGTCGTATTTCTGACGAGACCTACGTAAGCGGCCAATATTTGCATGATCTTGAGACTTTGCACCTATTTGAATTCTAAACCAGAGTGTAGCTCAGCATGGGCATGAAACTGCTATTTGGTTGAGCAACCACGTCAACCAAGGCCTCCAAAAAAAAGAGAACTTCCTTTTTTGTGGTATCATGAACTCAGATCAACCAGTTCTATTCGCACAAACACTACTTCCCCCCCCTCTCATCCCACCCACCCCCAGTCTCACATATAGCGGTGTGACAGCGCCAAGACTTTCAGAAGAGACGTGTACAGGACGGCAAGTGAAGCAGTATCATCCAGGGCAAAGTCAACCAGCCAGAGATGCCTGAACTCACGTTCCCTCAGGACACAACCACCAGTTTGAAAGAAGTCAACAACTTTGGTTCTATTGCAACTGAAGTTCCAGAAAAAAGGAGAGCAAAGAATCTGTAAGCATTATCAATTTACTATTACTAACAGAAGCCTCTAAATTACAGAATTTGTTAATGTAACTTCCACTGGTCGTTCTGTGCAACCTGACTGACTTCCCCTCCCAGGCTGTGCTGTAACTGTAACGATGCATGTTTTCTGATAAAATTAAGAATTTGCTCTTTTATCTTAAAAAAATATTTGGAAGCAAAACTGAGTAATGGTTGTATCCAAATACTTTTTATTTAAAAGTAGGTGGAACGTTTTTGAACCAATATTTCTGACCTATAGTTTTGAACTTTGTTGTCCGTTGATAAAAAAGACTATGCAGAAAGGTGGATGGAGATTTTAATGCAAATTAGAGTTATAATTTGCTGTAAATACTTTGCTATCCATTATATTCGTCAGAGTATGTAAATATTACTCTCCCAATATCTAAAATGGAAAATTAATGCAAATTATTGAGTAGACGTCAGCAGAGCTCAAAATGACTGAGCGGCTTTATCTATAAAGCGTAGTCTGCCTGCATGAGTCTGTCAATATCTCTGGCTGTTTGAGTGAGACATCTGCAGAGGTCACCTCATTCGTTTCACCTAAGCCTATATTTTCTTAATGTGTTTTACTTCTAACTGTTGGTGCTATCTAGGTAACTTACTGCTTTTTGACTGGAATTGTTTCTTTTTTAAGAACAAAAAGGATATGAACTTTATATTTGAGTAAAGCAAATCTAAAGGACGCAGATTCCAATGAACACTTCTTAAACAGATTGCTTTGTATTCTGGTGAAAGTGGTTTTTAATTGCCTTTAGCAATACTGACCCTTATTTTTTTTTCAATGTTGCTTAGAGCCAAGGACCTGAAGACTCGTCTGTTCTCCATACTATCAAACTCCAATTCTCAACATCCATCTATAAACTTTGTACCCAACATGTCAGCAAACCTCAACTTGTCCATTAGGTAAGTGCCTATTCATTCATTCCCTTGAGCACCGAATTCTCTTCAACAAAAGTTAAACATTATAAATTTGTACCTACAATGCAAGAGAGTGTAGACTATGTGACTCATTAATGCATAAGGAAAAATGTATACTACCACAGAGAAAACAGTTCAGAAGTTCAGAAGTTGAATACTCCATTGTTTTTAAAGTCATTTTGTCCAAATTAGGTACAATCGTGTCAATATAAAGATTTTTTTAAATACTTCGTTTAAACAAGTGAAAAGTTACTCTGAATTTAGGAATGAAATATTCTAAGTTATTCTGTTTTTCTTTCTCCAGCCTCACTCTTGAGGAAGCAATGGAATGGTCCAAGTCTTTGGACGTACTACTTGCTGATCCATGTAAGTTACATTTCTTACTCAGAGATTTGATGAATGCTGCCACTGATATTGTTTGGATTTTCTTTCTTTAATAACACAGTAAATAATTATTTGAATCTCTATTTTTTCTGCCTCCAGGTGGCCTTGCTGCATTCAGGGCTTTTCTCAAGTCAGAGTTTAGTGAGGAGAACATTGACTTCTGGCTGGTCTGTGAGGATTACAAGAAAACCAAATCTTCTGCAAAATTAGAGTCCAAGGCTCAACATATTTACACAGAATTCATAAAGAGTGATGCCCCAAAGCAAGTGAGTTTTTTCCCCCCATCAAGAGACATAATATATATGCTAGTCTGCATAAATAAAGATAGAAGAAGCAATGTAATTTATTTTACTAATTCATATGTGCTGAGGTGACGGGAGCGAGCGGATCATTCACATTACATCCCACTTTTCTCACCCCACTGGATACTGTTAAATCCAGCCAAGTTTTTACATTTATCCTCATGCTGACCGTTTCACTCTGGTTTCCATGAGAAAAAATTACACTCTCTGGTGCAACTGCCCCCATTTGGCATATAATTAGAATCATAGAATCACCACAGTATAGAAGGAGGCCATACGGCCCATCGAGTCTGCACTGACCCTCCAAAAGAGCACCCCAACCCAGACCTAATCCCCTAACTCTGCAACCCCATCTAGAGATAATTTGGGCGGTGGGAAGAAACCCAGAGTACCCGGAGGAAACCTATGCAGACACGGGAAGAAGGTGCAAACTTTACACAGTCGCCCGAGGTCGGAATCGAACCCGGGTCCCTGGTGCTGTGAGGCAGTAGTGCTAATCACTGTGCCACCATGCCACCCTAATTGCTGTAACAAGAGTCACGGAGAAAATTAATGTCATCTTACAATTACAAAACTGGGGTTCATGCAGGACAGAATATCACTGCAATCCCCCCTGAACACAGCCAAAGTAAGCCCAGGATCTGACACCAATCTGGACATACCGGTTTGAATGTGGCAGGACGTGCAGAATGGACTTAGCTTGGATTGTGTTTGTAATAGCAGCAATGCTGGGAAATGCTGCACTGCTCTAAAAGCCAGAACCCTAACACTCAACAGAAAAATGTCCCCACAAGTCGTTTGTTCCAGCTCTGTTTTTGCAGAACCAAAACGGCTTACTGTCAGACCTCAGATGAACCTTCTGGTTCAGGGCGAAAGACAGTTCTTCATGATATGGCGAGATTCTGCAGATGTTTTGAGCAGATGTTTGACTTATTTTAATGATGTCTAAAGATTGTCTCTCGAGTTTTTGTTGAGGATAAAAAATTGAACTAGAGAAAACACAATGCATCAAAGAGCGAAAACCAACTGCAACACATTTAACCAATTCCCAATTTTTCATTTACAGGTCAACATTGATGGTAACACAAGGGATCTGGTCAGCAAAAGTATTCTACGGCCAACCCCTGCTTGTTTTGAGGTAGCCCAGAGAATTATCTTCAGCCTGATGGAGACAGACTCTTACCCCAGGTTCTTAAAGTCAGATGCCTACTTAAACCTGATAAACAAGGCACGGGGCAGCAACAACAATCGTTAAACGAAGACTTCTGTCCCGTCAACAAGACAATTATATTATTGAACTCCAATTCTGTATTGCTCAAGCCCTGAGTGCACCACAATACTCCGTAGAGCTAGAGAGATGGATCTGCCAGGAAACAGAAAATAAAGCCTGAAACTCGATATCAAATGAACAATGACTCAATACATGTCACAGTTAAGATAGCTCAGAAGAAGGATAAGGCATACTGCCCATCTTCAAGGACCAATATGTTTCCCAATGCTGTGACATATGTGTACAATTGCAAGCATTCTCACCATTATCAAGAGCATGATTTTTCCTTCAGAGGAAGAATTACATGGAGGACTTGTGATAAATTTGATACAGCGGAGGGGCAGAATATTTTTGTACAGTTGAGAGTGAACTGAGCTCTTTTATTAATGCTGACTGGATCTTAAAGATAAACTGAGAAAACATTTCCTTTAATGGTTGCAACATAAGCTCCGCGGACCGTTTTATCAGATGTTAGTGTAAGCCTCCCAATGTTGAATATCCTGCCTGCTTTGCAGAATGCTCCATGACTAATGTCACATCATATTCTGATGCAGAAAAAAAGGAACTTGGGTGAACAGATTATTTATTTATTATTGCTATTTTTTTTCTAATATTAAATGAAATGTTCTGAGCATAGCGCTTTTGTGATGACATGAGAAAGACTGTGGATCATAGACTGTGCTAATTAGGTTGCTGTAGTTAACGGCAGTGTGTGACCTCAGTTCATTACTAGTACTTTGGTGTTTTGGGTGGCCTGGAGCTTATTACCAGCAGAGTGTTGAAAAGGCCAGGGCCATACAATACAAGATGGAGACGGCTAGAATACCTGAACGGTTACATTGTCTTCTGCAGGGATCATTTTCATTCAGCATTGCCAGTCTGGTTGCTGAGAATGAAAGGTTGTTACAATTTCTTTAATAAAACGAGATTTTGGCCACTACAAAAGTGCAGAACATAAAATTATTTACACAGGGCTTCCATTTGTGAGACTCTTAAAAAATATGTTTGAGAGAGTCTTTAACACAGCAAGGCATTTCAAAGGGGGCAATCGGACCAAAATTAACATTGAGTCAAAGACGGTCAGGTAGCCAAACATTTGGTCAAAGGAAGTTGCACCAACTATGGAACGTCTTTGATACCATTGACGGATCTCCTTCTGGCAATTGCATTACGGCCAACAACACAACAACATAATAATGGATGAATTATATGTTATGGTTTGAAATCGAAATATTCCTGATGACTATTACCTTATCATCAACTACCCTATTAGGCCAGGTAGCTTTGCCGACAATGAAATAATAACTACCACTGTTCCAGCAATATTACCAAAGGGCATTTTTTATGGATTAATTGCCCAATGTTTGGTATATATTCTGCCATTTTATTCATTCCAATTGCTGATGCTCATGAACAGGCAATAAAATATTTGGTGTTACAATTAAACTGGTCAGATTCTTTTTTCCAATCTCACTTGTGTAGTTGTTTGACAAAGTTTATTTCTCTGTGGAGGATTAAAGAGTGGGGTTTTCTGCAAGGTCAAACCATGTCCAGTGATTTTGAATCATTTTAGGTCTTTCTTTTCCCAGTTGGTCAGTGATCCTATTCATACTAAAGCATTAATGACCACTAAGTAATCAAAGGCCATGAATTGAGTGAGAAGCAATAAGTAACTTAGGAAATTAACAACATTCAGTCAATGGTGACTGATCAATGGGTATAATAGTGACTATAAATAACAAGGTCAGTAGTTTAGGTTTCTTCTGTTCGCTAATTTGTCAAAATATTAAATGAGTATAAAATATGGCCCATTACTTAACTCTTTGGAGGTTTGGTGGTGCAGAGAGTAGTGGCCTCTGAGCCAGATGTGCTGCGTCTGAGTCTCACCCCAGGGGCGAAATTCTCCCGAAACGGCGCGATGTCCGCCGACTGACGCCCAAAACGGCGCCAATCAGACAGGCATCGCGCCGCCCCAAAGGTGCGGAATGCTCCGCATCTTTGGGGGCCGAGCCCCAACATTGAGGGGCTAGGCCGATGCCGGAGGAATTTCCGCAACGCCAGCTGGCAGAAACGGCCTTTGTTGCCCCGCCAGCTGGCGCGGAAATGACATGCCGGGGCGGCGCATGCGTGGGAGCGGCAGTGGCCGCTGACAGTTTCACACGCATGCGCAATGGAGGGAGTCTCTTCCGCCTCCGCCATGGTGGAGACCGTGGCGGAGGCGGAAGGGAAAGAGTGCCCCCACGGCACAGGGCCGCCCGCGGATCTGTGGGCCCCGATCGCGGGCCAGCACCCCCCGGGGCCAGATCGCCCGCGCCGCCTTGTCCCGCCGTTCAAAAGGTGGTTTAATCCACGCCGGCGGGACAGGCAATTTATCGGCGGGACTTCGGCCCATCCGGGCCGGAGAATCGAGCGGGGGGGCCCGCCAACCGGCGCGGCCCGATTCCCGCCCCCGCCGAATATCCGGTACCGGAGACTTCGGCAACCGGCGGGAGCGGGATTCACGGCAGCCCCCGGCGATTCTCCAACCCGGCGGGGGGTCAGAGAATGACGCCCCAGGACTTGATGGCCAGGAAGATGCATTGTAAAACAGCCAGAAATGTTGAGTATCACCTTGTAAATCCTTCCAACACACACCAATGGCAGGTGGCAAGTATGGGAGAAATATGGTCAGCCATGTGTTTGAAGGAAAATTGGAGCCTGTACCATCACTCTCCATGGGCGAGATTCTCTATGCCCCCCCCCGCCGGGTCGGAGAATCGGCGGGGGCTGGCGTGAATCCCGCCCCAGCCGGTTGCCGAATTCTCCAGCACCGGATATTCGGCGGGAGCAGGAATCGCGCCGCGCCGGTTGGCGGCCCCCCCCCCCGGCGATTCTCCAGCCCGGATGGGCCGAAGTCCCGCTGCTAGAATGCCTGTCCTGCCGGCGTGGATTAAACCACCTCTCTTACCGGCAGGACAAGGCGGCGCGGGCGGGCTCCGGGGTCCTGGGGGGGGCGCGGGGCCATCTGGCCAAGGGGGGTGCCCCCACGGTGGCCTGGCCCGCGATCGGGGCCCGCAGGTCCGTGGGCGGGCCTGTGCCGTGGGGGCACTCTTTTCCTTCCGCCTTCGCCACGATCTCCACCATGGCAGAGGCGGAAGAGACTCCCTCCACTGCGCATGCGCAGGCATGCCGTGAGCGGCCGCTGACGCTCCCGCGCAAGCGCCGCCCGGCAATGTCATTTCCGCGCCAGCTAGCGGGGCACCAAAGGACTTTCCCGCCAGCTGGCGGGGCGGAAATCAGTCCGGCGTGGGCCTAGCCCCGCAAGGTTAGGGCTCGGCCGCTCAAGGGCCGGAGGATTCCGCACCTTTGGGGCGGCGCGATGGCGGACTGATTCGCGCCGTTTTTGGCGCCGGTCGGCGGACATCGCGCCGATTACGGAGAATTTCGCCCCATAGGTCCAGACTACAACTTGCATGTAAATGTGTAGCCACAGCAACTTGTGCTCCTTAAGTTACCTGCAACACAACCATCACTTAATTCTTTCCTGTACTATATGTTGTTTTGCTATCACTTCTGTTTCTTCAGTGTGGGATTCTGTGCCCATAAAGCACAACATGGGCATTACCGTTAGCTAACCCAGGCTGCAGCCTGGGCCACTGCATGTAGCGCTCTCCAACTCTTCTTTGTGCCATCCTCCTTATCAGGCCAGCTGTCAAGACCATCTACAAGCTATCAAGAGCTTGGGATTCTCCGCAATCGGCGCGATGTCCGGCATCGCGCCGCCCCAAAGGTGCGGAATTCTCCGCATCTTGAGGGGCAGAGCACTCACCTTGAGGAGCTATGCCCGCGCTGGAGTGATTTCCGTCCCGCCGGCTGGCGGGAAAGGCCTTTGGGGCCCCGCCAGCTGGCGCGGAAATGACTTTGCCATGTGACGCATGCGCGGGAGCGTCAGCGGCCGCTCACGGCATCCCCGCACATGCGCAATGGAGGGGGTCTCTTCCGCCTCCGCCATAGTGAAGACCATGGCGAAGGCGGAAGGAAAAGAGTGCCCCCACGGCACAGGCCCGCCCGCCGATCGGTGGGCACCGATCGCGGGCCAGGCCACTGTGGGGGCACCCCTTGGGGCCAGATCACCCCGCGCCCCCCCAGGACCCCGGAGCCCGCCCGCACCGCCCTGTCCCACTGGTAAGGTAGGTTGTTTAATCTACGCCGGCGGGAGAGGCATTTTAGCGGCGGGACTTCGGGGTCCTGGGGGGTGGGGGGGGGGGGGGCGGGGGCGCGGGGCGATCTGGCCCCGGGGGGTGCCCCCACGGTGGCCTGGCCCGCGATCGGGGCTCACCGATCCGCGGACGGGCCTGTGCCGTGGGGGCACTCTTTCCCTTCCGCCTTCGGCACGGTCTCCACCATGGCGGAGGCGGAAGAGACTCCCTCCACTGCGCATGCGCGGGAATGCCGTCAGCGGCCGCTGACGCTCCCGCGCATGCGCCGCCCGGAGATGTCATTTCCGCACCAGCTGGCGGGGCACCAAAGGCCTTTTCCGCCAGCTGGCGGGGCGGAAATTCGTCCGGCGCCGACCTAGCCCCTTAAGGTTGGGGCTTGGCCCCCAAAGATGCGGAGTATTCTGCACCTTTGGGGCGGCGTGATGCCCGACTGATTTGCGCCGTTTTGGGCGCCAGTCGGCGGACATCGCGCCGATACCGGAGAATTTCGCCCCACATTCTAAACCATTTGTAGTGAATTCTATCATCCAGTGTAGAACATTCCTTTCAGTGAAGCATACAACTTGCCCATGTGGTTGTGGTGAACAACTGTAATAGGAGATGTAAGGTAGGACCTGCACTACAGGTTCACCGGTAGCTCCTGCCGGCTGGCTCCACCCATGGAGAACTGTGTAAATATGCATGACCTCCAGTGCCCTGCCATTTCGCCAGCTGCAGCAGGAGACCACGCATCTGACTGTAATAAAGCCACGGTTGTACCCAACTTTAGTCTTTGTGCAATTGATCGTGCATCAATTTATTACAGTCAGGTTTTCCACAGAACGGATATCAGAATTAAGACCGATCGCCTGCAGCTGGATCCGCACTCGTAGTAACTTCCGCCTCTAAGTCCTTTCTAATCTCTGCGCTGCACTCCTGTTGGGCCTGGACTTCCAGTGCAACCTCCAGAGCCTCACCCTCAAATTTGGCGGGCCCTTCCCCCCCCTTACCGTTTGCGGCCTCGCGACCTTCAAGGGGTCGATCCCCCCTCCCTTTTTGCCAATCTAACAGCGGATTGCAAGCCCGTTACCACTAGGAGCAGACGGTACAGCACCAAGGACAAGACCTTCATCAGGTCCGAAGTCCAGCGGCTGCTTAAGGGGGGTATTATCGAGGCCAGCAACAGCCCCTGGAGAGCCCAAGTGGTAGTGGTTAAAACTGGGGAGAAACACAGGATGGTCGTGGACTACAGCCAGACCATCAATCGGTACACGCAGCTCAACGCGTACCCCCTCCCACGTATATCTGATATGGTCAATCAGATTGCGCAGTACCGGGTCTTCTCAACAATTGACCTGAAATCCACCTACCACCAGCTCCCCATCCGGAAGTCGGACCGGCCATACACTGCCTTTGAGGTGTACGGTCGCCTCTACCACTTCCTTAGGGTCCCTTTCGGTGTCACAAATGGGGTCTCGGTCTTCCAAAGAGAGATGAACCGAATGGTCGACCAGTACGGTTTGTGGACACCTTTCCGTAGATAGATAATGTCACCATCTGCGGCCTCGATAAATTCCTCCGCATTGCCACTCTTCTCAATCTGACCTACAACAAAGAGAAGTGTGTGTTCAGCACGACCCGGCTAGCCATTCTCGGCTATGTAGTCCAAAACGGACTTCTCGGGCCCGACCCCGACCGCATGCACCACCTCATGGAACTTCCCCTCCCCCACTGCCTCAAGGCCCTCAAACGCTGCCTGGGGTTCTTTTCCTACTACGCTCAGTGGGTCCCAAACTATGCGGACAAGGCCCGCCCACTCATTCAGTCCACCCAATTCCCCTTCGCGGTCGAGGCACAACACGCTTTCGCCCGCATCAGAGCAGACATCGCCAAGGCCAGGATGCGCGCAGTGGACGAGTCACTGCCTTTCCAAGTAGAAAGCGACGCTTCAGATGTCGCCCTTGCCGCCACTCTAAACCAGGCAGGCAGACCCGTGGCATTCTTTTCCCGCACCGTTCATGACTCTGAAATTCGACACTCATCCGTCGAAAAGGAGGCTCAAGCTATCATTGAAGCTGTGCGGCACTGGAGGCATTACCTGGCCGGTAAGAGATTCACTCTCCTTACGGACTAACGGTCGATAGCCTTCATGTTTAATAACACACAGAGGGCAAGATCAAAAATGATAAAGTCTTGCGGTGGAGAATCGAGCTCTCCACCTATAATTACGAGATCTTGGATCGCCCCGGTAAACTCAAGGAGCCCCCAGACGCCCTCTCCCGAGGTACATGTGCCAGCGCACAAGTGGGCCAACTCCGGGCCCAACACGACAGCCATTGTCACCCGGGGGTCACTCGATTGTACCACGTGGTCAAAGCTCGCAATCTGCCCTACTCTGTCGAGGAGGTAAGGACAGTCACCAGGGACTGCCAGGTCTGTGCGGAGTGCAAGCCGCACTTCTACCGTCCAGACCGTGCACGCCTGGTGAAGACTTCCCGCCCCTTTGAATGCCTCAGCTCTCCCCTCCACCGACCGTAACACGTACATTCTCAGTGAGGTCGACGAGTACTCCAGATTCCCCTTCGCCATCCCATGCCCCGATATGACGTCTGCCAACATCATCAAGGCCCTCAGCACCATCTTCGCTCTGTTCGGTTTCCCCGCCTACATCCACAGTGACAGGGGATCCTCATTCATGAGCGATGAGCTGCGTCAGTTCCTGCTCAGCAGGGGTATAGCCTCCAACAGGACGACCAGCTACAGCCCCCGGGGAAACGGGCAAGTAGAACAGGAGAATGGAACGGTTTGGAGGGCCGTCCAGCTGGCCCTACGGTCCAGGAACCTCCCAGCCTCACGCTGGCAGGAGGTCCTGCCTGACGCTCTGCACTCCATCCGGTCACTATTGTGCACCGCCACTCTTATCTTCCCCAGAAAGTCCACATCCGGGGTGTCGCTCCCGACTTGGCTCGCAGCTCCAGGACCGGTCCTTCTCCGTAGGCACGTCCGACTCCACAAGGTCCCTTGGTGGACAGGGTTCACCTGCTCCATGCCAACCCTCAATATGCCTACGTTGAGTTCCCCGACGGCCGCCAAGATACTGCCTCACTCAGGGACTTGGCACCATCAGGTTCCACCCCAACACCCCCCCCCCCACCCATGCGCCCCCCCTCCCACCGCGCCGCCAATATTGACCCCACCAGACCACCCCCTATCCCCTTTTCCGCACAAGAGGGCGAAGAGGACTTCGGCACACTCCTGGAGCTCCCCAATGACTGGCCAGCATCAGCACCGCCACAACAGCCAGCGCCGACTTCGCCGCCACCGTTACGCTGCTCCCAACGAAGCACCAAAGCACCGGACCGGCTGAACCTTTGACGGACTCCGGACCGTCAACATGGATTATTCTTTTCCGACCACTGTACATAATTGCACTATTTGTATATAGTTTCACGTCACCCCTGCCGGACTCATTTTTAACAGGGGGTGAATGTGGTGAACCACTGTAATAGGAGATGTAAGGTAGGACCTGCACTACAGGTTCGCTGGCTCCTGGCGGCTGGCTCCGCCCATGGAGAACTGTATAAATATGCATGACCTCCAGTGTCCTGCCATTTCGCCAGCTGCAGCAGGAGGCCACGCATCTGACTGTAGTAAAGCCACAGTTGTGCCCAACTTTAGTCTTTGTGCAAATAATCGTGCATCAGTGGTTTCTCTGGCCTTTTCTCCTGCCAGTTGAACATGCACAATTAAGCTTTTCTGTCAGTGATTCATTCTCAATAGGCCTGGTTTCTTGTAGGGGAGCTAAATCAATATTCAGTCCATCATGAGACGCCATCTTGTGTGCATTATTGACCAGCTGCAAGTCATTTGTCATTCCTTGCACATGGTCCTGACCTTGCCAATCAAAGAGTAGGCTACTTCTTTCTTTTCATTTGTCTGCCTGGAGAGATGGATTTGGTCCATTTATTGAGCAGTATTCTCATCACGGAGAAAAGCCTTGGAATTATACATGGAAATATTGGACTTCAAAAAGACCTGAGATAATATTTTGAAAAAGGACACAGACCCAAAATATGGGTGAGAATGTACCCCTGGCCACTGACAGGAATGGCTGTAGGGGATTCTCTAAGGAACAATGGAATCCATCCATGTGATTTCAAACAAGGTCATTTTAAAATAATTTAAAGACTGATTACCACCTTTGTTAAAGACAAATTAACATCATGGCTACTTCATCCAAAACCCTGGATATTATTGCCTTGACTGACCAGTAGACTTCAGTTTGAATACACAAAGGTGGGGTTTAAAAGCTCGCTGACACAACTGCCCATCGTCTGTCTGTCAGTCTGTGTGTGTGCTGTGAGAAAAGCAACTGGACATTTGCCACACTGATCAGGATGTAGTACCCGAGACAGGGCCCATGCAAAGATAGCCAGTTTTTTGCAGGAACATTTAAAACTATCTCACTGACTGTGAAAGTCGACCGGGCAGCAGAGCGATAACAGCTGAAAAAAGAACTGGGGCGAAATTCCCCGGAAACGGCGCAGTGTCCGCCGACTGGCGCCCAAAATGGCGCAAATCAGTCGGGCATCGCGCCGTCCCAAAGGTGCGGAATGCTCCGCATCCAGCTGGCGGAAAAGGCCTTTGGTGCCCCGCCAGCTGGCGCGGAAATGACATCTCCGGGCGTGGCATGCGCGGGAGCGTTAGCGGCCGCTGACGGCATTCCCGCGCATGCGCAGTGGAGGGAGTCTCTTCTGCCTCCGCCATGGTGGAGACCGTGGTGAAGGCGGAAGGGAAAGAGTGCCCCCACGGCACAGGCCCGCCCGCGGATCGGTGGGCCCCGATCGCGGGCCAGGCCACCGTGGGGGCACCCCCCCGGGGCCAGATAGCCCCGCGCCCCCCCCAGGACCCCGGAGCCCGCCCGCGCCGCCTTGTCCTGCCGGTAAGTTAGGTGGTTTAATCTATGCCGGCGGGACAGGCATTTTAGCGGCGGGATGGGCCGAAGAATCGCGGGGGGGGGGTGGCCCGCCAACCGGCGCGGCGCGATTCCCGCCCCCGCCGAATATCCGGTGGTGGAGAATTCGGCAACCGGCGGGGGCGGGATTCACGCCAGGCCCCGGCGATTCTCCAACCCGGCAGGGGGTCGGAGAATCTCGCCCCTGAAAACTCTCTACCAAACTACAGATCACTTCAACCAAAGAATCGACAACTGGAACCACCCTGCATCGGCTGAAATATGTCATCACCTACTTCTTGCAACTCAAGGGCTGTTGCATCGAATGTTTTATTTATATTTACTTACTGTTGGACTCAATTCTTATTTTTAGTCTGTGTGAATGTAGATGCATGTGTTTTACCATTCCCCTTACCCTTTTAATAGATAAACTTACTCTATCTCTATTCAAGATAAATTGGCTACTTTTTAAAAATAACTATTGGGTCTGGAAAATGTATCCAAGAGAAAGGGAACCATGTTAGATCTTTGTTTCTAACAGCAGAGGGTGGATTGAATGAGGACATGGGCCAGTTATCCCTCCTCGCCCAGGTTTCTAAAGATTTGAGGGTATCCCTGCCAGGTGGTGACAAATTGAGAGGGTCTTGTCCGGATCAACAACCTTTCGGGAGCCTCACCTGGAACTGGTCGTAACAGCAGACACGCTAAGCACCAAGAAGACATAGTAGCATGTCGGCAATGACCATATTTGGCATTAATGTGTGGTCATCTCCACCAATGAAGGAGATAGAAACGTTTTAGTTTTGTTGTACATTTGCAGATTTCTAAATGACTCGTGCACATGGATGGAAATTGTTCATCGTGAAAAGTACACAGATAATATAAGCTGAATTAGAATGAAAGTAATTCATTGGCAGGAAATAATACAGTAGAATGTTTTTGCATTTCTTGTGATCAGCAAGTTATAATGATAAGATCATGGGCGAAATTCTCCCCCAACGGCGGGATGTCCGCCGACTGGCGCCAAAGCCGGCGCCAATCAGACGGGCATCGCGCCGGCCCAAAGGTGCGGAAGGCTCCGCATCTTTGGCGGCCTAGCCCCAACATTGAGGGGCTAGGCCGACGCCGGAGGGATTTCCGCCCCGCCAGCTGGCGGAAATGGCGTTTGTTTCCCCGCCAGCTGGCGCGGAAATGCGGCGCATGCGCGGGAGCGTCAGCGGCCGCTGTCAGTTTCCCGCGCATGCGCAGTGGGGAGAGTCTCTTCCGCCTCCGCCATGGTGGAGACCGTGGCGGAGGCGGAAGGGAAAGAGTGCCCCCACGGCACAGGCCCGCCCACGGGTCGGTGGGCCCCGATCGCGGGCCAGGCCACCGTGGGGGCACCCCCCGGGATCAGATCGCCCCGCGCCCCCCCCAGGACCCCGGAGCCCGCCCACGCCGCCTGGTCCCGCCGGTAAATACCAGGTTTGATTTACGCCGGCGGGACAGGCAATTCCTGGGCGGGACTTCTGCCCATCCGGGCCGGAGAATCCAGCGGGGGGTCCCGCCAACCGGTGCGGCCGGATTCCCGCCCCCGCCCAATCTCCGGGAGCGGAGACTTCGGCGGGGGCAGGGGCGGGATTCACGGCGGCCAACGGCCATTCTCCCACCCGGCGGGGGGTCGGAGAATGACGCCCCATGTCTCATCATTTTTGGCTGGCTGATGTAACATCCAGAACAGCAAAGTTAAGGTGGATTACTCAACTCCTGTCAGAGCATTGACTATGTGGTACCTCAGAACACCCAATGGTGAAATCATAACTGAAACCTCTTGTACAAGTTACCGCCACTCCATTCCAGAAAGGTACAGGTGGATTGTGACTGACTAATTGTTCAAGGAACATACTGATAAATGCGACAGGTTAGTGATAATGGTAGAAGATTATTTTCACAGTGTCTATATAAATGCCATGAGGCCATGAGCTGAATTTTCACTTTGGGAGCAGGAACCGGACACTCATTAGGATTTTGACTGGGGCAGGTTCCCTGTCCAATTAACAGTGGAGGGCTGGCACTAAAATCTGGAGGACCAGTCAGAGCCCATCCAAATTCAGGGGAGCACCGGATGCATAGAAACCATGGGCGAGATTCTCCGACCCCCAGCCGGGCCAGAGAATCGCCGGGGGGCAGCGTGAATCCCGCCCCGCCGCCCTGACTTTTTCGGTGGGGGCGGGAATCGCGCCACGCCGGTCGGGGGCCGTTGGCAGAGGCGCCCCCGGCGATTCTCCGGCCCGCGACCGGCCGAGTCGCCGCCTGTTTTCGGCGTGTTCCGCCGGCGTAATTCAAACAAGGTTCTTACCGGCGGGACCTGGGCTCTGCGGGCGGCCTGCGGAGTCCTCGGGGGGGAGGGGGGGGTGAAGGGATCTGGTCCTGGGGGGGGCCCCCCACGGTGGCCTGGCCCACGATCGGGGCCCACCAATCCGCGGGTGGGCCTGTGCCGGGGGAGCACTCATTCCCTCCGCGCCAGCCGTGTAACGGTCCGCCATGGCCGGCGCGGAGAAGAAACCCCCTGCTCATGCGCTGGGATGACGCCAGCACACGCTGGCGCTCCCACGCATGAGCCAACTCGCGCCGGCCGCCGGAGTCCCTTCGGCGCCGGTTGGTGCGGCACCAAGCCCTTCGGCGCTGGCTGGTGCGGCGCCAAGCCCTTCGGCGCCCGCTGGCGCAGCACCAACCCTGCTGGTGCCGGCCTAGCCTCTGAAAGTGGGGAGGATTCCCCACCTTCCGGGCGGCCCGACGCCGGAGTGGTTCATGCCACCCCTCGGCGATAGTACGGCCTGCCCCGCTGGTTAGGGGAGAATCCCACCCCTGATCCAAACATATGCATCCAGAGAATCTATAGAATCTCTACAGTGCAGAAGGAAACTATTTGGCCCATCAAGTCTGCACCAACCCTCTGAAAGAGCCCCCTACCTAGGCCCACTGCCCTGCCCTATCCCCGTAACCCCACCTAACTTGCACATCTTTGGACACGAAGGGGCAAATTAGCATGGTCAATTCACCTAACCTGCGCAGCTTTGGACTGTGGGAGGAATCCGGAGCACCTGGAGGAAACCCAAGCAGACACAGGGACAAGAAGTGCAAGTTCCACACATACAGTCATCCAAGGCCAGAATCGAACCTGGGTCCTTGGCACTGTGAAATAATACTGCTAACCATTATGCCATCGTGCCACGCACTTTGCAATAAAGCATAAGTAACTGAGAGGATGATTCAACAAGAAAGTGTCCTCTCAGTCACTTTTTTAAGAATTTTTAAATACAAGACAACAGCCAGGCTCTACCTCAGTGGGGTGGGGAGGTAATCCCTCTACTGGATGAACTTTGACTGGACCCAGTTCCAGGCAGGAAGGGTCAGAATGTAGGCCTGCCTGGCCTGTCACCGGATGCCCATGTCCAGGAAGTTAAGTTGCCCCTCAACTCAATCCCACCTCCCATCCTCTCCCTCCCTGTTGTGTAGGGAAACAACAATCTGATTGGAAAATACCATTTAGCTTCCATTACTTACCCTTAAGCAAGGCTCTAATTGACTGCCTGTGGGATGTGGCACTAATAAATATTATTATTATTAAATGGACAGCCTTACCAGGCCCTGAATTTGCCTGGCCCAAAGTGGCCATCCCTGGGAATGGAGTTGAGAAGCTGGCATGCTGATCCTGGTATTTTCAGGCCCCACCTCATTGCCCTTCCAAATCTGGCAGGAACCAAACATCCTGCCCCATTAATGTACATCACCTTTTCGAATTGCCAAGCTAGCGTTCTCCCTGTGTCTGCGTGGGTTTCCTCCGGGTTCCCTGGTTTTGAAGTCCCGAAAGACACGCTAATAGGTAACTAGAGGCTTTTCACAGTGACTCAATTGCAGTGCTACTGTAAGCCTACTTGTAACAATAAAGATTATTATATTATATATATTATATAGCAGGAGCCAGTCTACTTGCTTCCTGTAAGCTACAAGTTCCTATCAGTTACAATCAGGATCTGTGACTCCCACGGCCGCTTTGCATTAATGCCAAAGTTGAAGCCAATTGCCCAAGCATTTCCATATTGCCACATGTATTTCATCATTAGCCACTACGGTTACTTCCTGTGCTCCTTTCCCCTGTCCTTTCAGTGTGTTTTTGTGCTTATCTAGATGAGGGATGTTAGTGTCGGAAAGCTGAATACACCATCACATGGTCCACACGGTGGCAGTATCATGTATTTTCAGACCTGATGTTAAAGTTTGGACATTTTCAAGTAGCACTCTCTGATTCAAACAGCCTGACAAATGTCCTGTGGATGCACCTCTCCCTTAATGTGGGAGATCTGTGCCGTTTGCTTTCTGTCTTGCAGAGACAGCCTCAGTCTGACAGTTACCCCCCGGTCATGCAGTTGCATCTCGCAAACTTATGAAGGATTCACGCTGTGGCTGCAGCGGATAATTTGGGCACAGATACATTCTGTCCTTGCACAAGTTACACCAGTGCAAACCTCATAAGCTTCCAACCGGTAAATTAGGTGCATCCTGACATTCCTACCTACGTAATATTATTTAATTGCATATGTGTGCTGTGGCTGCACAGTGGATTACTGCAACATTCCGAGAGAAAGCTGGATGTTTCAGGTAGACTGAAACAGTTCAAAGGCAGCTTTGAGTAATTTATCATCTGGACAGATGGGTAACAAACCAAGAACTGTAAGGGAATGGCTGTTGGTATTAAAAATAACTGATATACATGAAAAAGTAGGCCATTAAATTTCAGAACCAAATAAATACTTCTTTTGTCAGTTGCATAAATATTGAAAGTCTCATCATGTTCTATTGCAATAATCGCTGGAAGCTAGGGAGTATAAGTAGATTAATTTGGGATGAAATAAAATTGCACAGTATTGGTAATGAATGATTTAATTTGTTTTGAGGGAAATTTCCCTATGTACTGCCTTAAGAACAGTATTAACATGGGTAAATGAAAAGTTGACGTCTTTGTTAAAATGAAAGAATAGAGGAAGCTTATACAAATATATTATTAATGTTGCACTGTATGATTTTTAGCCCCATGGAGGTTAATTATGGCTAATACAGACTCAGTAGCGAGCTGGCATGCTGGTAGAATGCTGGGATCCTAGACGTTTTGGTTACCCCCACACCTTGTGCACTTTAAACTCTACAGCATGCATAACCAACATGCCCCACCGCTGCTTAACATGCTTGGCTTCCAGCCTGGCGCGGATCAATCCAGAGGAGGCCGCTGGGCTAGTGAGGGCAGCCATGGTAGAGGTGGGAGAGCCAATCTCAGGATGTTCCGACCTTGAGGTCCCTAGTTCATGGGGAAGAGGTGTTGCACGGGCTGTTTAGCACAGGGCTAAATCGCTGGCTTTGAAAGCAGACCAAGGCAAGCCAGCAGCACGGTTCAATTCCTGTACCAGCCTCCCCGAACAGGCGCCGGAATGTGGCGACTAGGGGCTTTTCACAGTAACTTCATTTGAAGCCTACTTGTGACAATAAGTGATTTTCATTTCATTTCATTTCAGGAGGTTGGAAGCCTCAGTGGAGGGAGATAGATGTTCACATGGGAGGGAGGGGATCAATGGCCAGGATTGGGGGAATTGAGGCCTCAGCGGGAGAGAAGTTGGAACCTTCTTGGGTGGGATTGGGAGGAGATTCAAGGGGGCAGGTGTGGTGGTGAGGGGTGGGGGAGGGGGTGTCTGATCGCATGGGTTAGCCAGGGATGTGGCTGCATGCAGCAGATAAGTAAGTATGATAACAGTGTAGGAGATAAAATCATGACTATGCTCTGATGTTCAGCCCAAGACAGGGACTTCCAATGCCTCCTTATCGGGATGATGCACCCATCTCATGGATTTTGGATCTCCATTCTAAAGCCAGGGCATGGACAGAGATTCTCCTCCACTGCATTCGCACAAAGGGAATCCCAGGGTTTCAGTACCACAGGCATGAATTTAATGAGCTGTCATCAATTGCCTAAAAGTTTGATGAGATTGCATTTGAAGGATTGCCTCAAGCCTTGGTTACCAATGTTACAAAAAAGATCAAGGCATCAGAAAAGGCTGTGAGAAAGGCAACAATTGCGTTCAACTCAAAGCAATGTGCTGTGATGCAAGTCTGTAAAAAGTATTCCACGTTTGTGTAAATAGTAAAGGGAATTATTGCAGTGGTGTAAGAAAGTTCTTTGTTGAGTACTGAATACATTTAAAAACAAACTTAATCACAAATTGCAAGTGGAAAGCCCATGGACAATAACGTTTGAAGGTGTTAGAAGAGCCTTTTCCATTTTGTTTTTACAAATATATGTGTATTATATTACAAATTATCTTGCGGATGGTGGGGGATAATTGCTGCCCCCTTTTTGGGGGGGCTGGAACAGCATAGGGAGAATAGCACGGAAATCCCAAAACAGCCTATATACTGGTGGCATTTCCCCAATTGATTGTCCCTGCCAATGATGTAATGGGAATCCTGACTTCAAATGTTGGGATTCCCATTTGCAACAATTTAAATATCATTCTCAGGTTGTCCCCCCTGATGGTACCTCCACGTTAAATTGTGCAGTCACTTTGGTGTACCCTAATCACGATAGGTCCTCTATGATGTGGAGGTGAGTACAGCCCCCGGGGGGGGGGGGGGGGGGGGGGGGGGGGGTGCGTGAGTCATGACTGGGCACAATCCAGGCACAGCCCAAATGGAACTGTCCCTGGCACTGCCTCCACGGCACTGCTTGAGCACTGCCCCCTGGCACTGCCTGGGCACTGCCCTGGCACTGTCTGGGCACTGCCCCCTGCCAGTGTGATGTTGTGGAACCCGCCTCATCACTTTGGTCTATCAGTGAGTTTAAAAATACGGTGATAAAACCCAGCACCGCCATTGGTGGGCAGCCCTCCGCCTCTCCCGCCCTAGATGACAAAAAAATCGGAACGTTCCGCACACTGTCTTTTTGATGATGATTGCGCTGGCAAACACTTTTCGTGAAAAACAATAACCTTTCGCAGACACAGTTTGAGCTCAGCTGGAGCACTGTGTCTATTTCTGGGAACCACACTTTAGGAAGGATGTGAAAGAGTGCAATAAAGATTTACGAGAATGGCCCCAGTTACACGGTTAAGTGGATGCAGCTGGGACTGTTCTCCTTAGAGGAGGCTGGGAGGAGATTTGACAGAGGTGTTCAAAATCATGAGGTATTTGGGAAGAAACTGTTCCACTTGGAGGACGATTTGCAGGGCTACAGGGAAAAGGTAGGGGAGTGGAAGCAGTTGAGTTGGTCTTACAGAGATGCAGCACAGCAGGTCAAATTACCTTCTTCTGTGCTGAAACCATTCTATGATCTTTTAAGACTGAATTCCTCACATTTACAGCTGTCAATGTAACAAAAGATGGCCTAAGGAGCACAGAGCATACTGACCATTAAAGAAACCATCCAGCTGATTTTCAGCATCTGGGTCCAGCAACCTCTGGCCACTTAATCAGGATTCCATTCAAAATTGGTCAGGATTGATCAAATCCAAAATGGCTACCATCAATATTGTTTGAGTGCTTCCTTTTGATTTCCCTTTGTTCCAATTTTCTTTTCACTTATTATTTTTGGTCCATAGATGCATAATCAGAATGTGCCTTTAAACAGAGCACTCAAGCTGAAACAGTCTGCTAGTCAGGTTTTATATTTTGGAGGGGAGAAAACAGACTCATTGACGCCAAGTGAATCTTAAAAACCAGTTTGGACACAGTCAGGTCGATTGGCTGGCTGGCTGGCAACCTGTGGTCTTATAATAGAATTATAATTCACATTGTAACTTCCCAGAAGTTTGACGACTTGCAATACCCGATGCCAGGTGACTTGTGGCAGCCATCTTAAGTCATATTCTTAGCTTGCTTTTTAAAAGTCCTTGTTAAACAGTTCAATATATATTTGATCAGCCGATTAAATTAAAACTTGATATCACTCATGTACAAGTCACATCTCATCATTGTGACAATTGGCTGTAAAGCACTTTGGGATGCCTGGTGGTTGTGAAAAGTAATACTTAAATGCAAGAAATTATTGTTTTTGGAAACTTCTGTCTTAACCAATAGGCTATTTGCTTGACCAATAATCTAACTCATTCACAAAGAAACATGGAAAGTTGCAATGTGTCTATCACTTCCCTTCCCCCATCTCTCATCCCACTGTTTGACTTCCCCATCACTTCCATGCTCCATTGTCTGCTCTTTACCAAAGTTATTTTATAGCCAGTCAGAATATATTTATTATCTGATTCCCCCTCTGCAAAGGGAAATATCTCATATCCACAAATATCTCCTTCTATGAGCTCAGGAAAATAACTCACTATATGTGGAATCATGGCTGCACCTGTTTCCTGAAACCATTTCAAGTTAGTGCAATCACATTACATTAGCTGGCCCTCTATACTGATGGCCTTTTGTGCAATGTACTACAAAGAGTTGCCAAACCTTTTTAGAAAGGACTAAAAAAAAGCACACCTGCCTAAACTTTCTTTCATCAAAATGTGATGAATTTAGTAGTTTGAATCAAATATTAATAACTTTAAAGTTTGTCATGTGGCATTCTCCCGAATAACAACTTGAATGAAGTAACCTCATTACCCTCATCTTTATTTCACATATCTATGTATATTTTCTCTTTGTTCAAAAGAGGCCATCACTGATTACCACAACATTGCATGTATCATGGAAAATAAGTTAGCCACTTGAATTGCACACGGGCTGATCATTCATGTTGCTCAATTGTGTAAATGCTTTATCTGTGATCTCAGTGAATGTGACACAATAAAGGGGGAGAGGCTACCATTCTCTCAACATTACTAAACACAACAGGAGGAGGTAAATTAACCAGATGCAGTAACATCAAGCGAGAAGAGGATTGAGTTTAGTTGTGTTCCTTTTTCATTGTAAAACTGATGACCCGTATTCAATGCAAAGTTCACACATTAAGAGTAGTGATATGGGCAAAGTGCCAGAGGGATGTTGACATTAAAAAAAAGACTCAACATTTATATAGCAGTTTAATGGCCACTGGACATCTCAAAGCAATTTGCAGGCTAATGAAGTACATGTTTGAAGTGTTGTCACTGCTGTAATGTAGGAAGTGTGGCAAGCAATATGTGCTCAGCAAATTCTCACAAAATCCAGATGCTTATGGCGGTTAGCCCTGCTGCCTCACAGAGCCAGGAACCCAGGTCCAATTCCAGCCTTGGGTGACTCTCCATTACATTTTGTGTGAGGAAGTGCTTCCTGGCATGACGGCTGAACAGCCACGTTCCAATTTAAAGATTGGAAATCCAGACAGATTGCAGAGGGGAGGTGGTAAGGTGGCACAGCGGTTAACACTGCTGCCTCACAGCGCTAGGGCCCCTGGTTCAATTCCGGTCTTGGGTCACTGTCTGTATGGAGTCTGCACTCTCTTCCCATGTCTGCGTGGGTTTTCTCTGGGTGCTCTGGTTTCCTCCCACAGTCCAATGATGTGCAGGTTAAGCGGAAAATTGCCTCTTAGTGTTCAAGGATGTGTTGGTTAGATGGGGTTAGTGGGATAGAGCGGGGCAGTGGACCTAGAGTACTCTTTCAGAGAGGATTGGTGCAGATTCGATGGACCAATTGGCCTCCTTCTGCACTGTAGGTATTCTATGGTTCGATACTGTCTTTTTCTTTGATCTTGATTGAGGGAGAAACATTGGCCCGGACGCCAGGCATTACTCCACAGCTTCTTTGAGATTGTGCCAAGGAATCTTTTATATCCACCCAAACAGGTGGATGAGGCCTCAGTTTGATCAATTCATCTGAAAGACAACGGCCGGGTTTCTCCATTGCGCATCCGCCGCATTATCGCTGCTGGCGAGGATGGAGGTTTTGGTGCACCATTCATGGCCGGCAGGATTTTTTGCTCCCACCACTGGCAATGGGAATTCCCATTGAAGCCACCCCACACCACCGGGATATCCACGGGTGAGGCCAGGGAATCCCACCGTCAGCGAAAGGCCAGAGAATTCCGGCCAACACCTCCGACAGTGCAGTACTCCCTCAGTGCTGTACTGGAGTGGCAGCCTTGCTTTTTGCTCTCAAATCTTGTTGTGGGACTTGAGCAAGAAACCTAATGATTTGGAGGTGGGCATGCTACCAGCTGAGCCACAGCTGATGCTTCATGGAAGTGTAAAGGTATCATTGTTCTATTTGCTATCGGTGCATATATCGAAAAAGCTTTCCATTATTAAGGTGCTCTTTTCTCTCCAATCCTTTCCTGAGACCCCCATCAACAGCAATATTTCTAATATGGCATTATTCCTTTCAGAGAAAGAACAATAAAAAGTGACCATTCCTACTATTTTTCTGCTCTGTAAAGGGGTCAAGTTTACACAGGATGTAATTCACGGTATTGGAACATTAGGAGTTTGTCAACCTTGATACTCCACATGAGCTTCCTCCCCCCTACTTCAGTTATCATTATCAGCATATCCATCCATTCCTTTTTTCCTTGTCCACTTATATTGTGACCCCCTAAATGCATCATTTACTTTCAATGTGGTTTTTTTAGGGATTCAGCCTGCACCCCCAATTGGTGAAGCACACCTAGTTTAATATACACAACATACCCACTATTTTGAATTCCTGTCCCTCCTATACCAATGGCCAGAGTTGGGGAAGGTGGTACACTTTGTACACTTCGGCAGGAAGAATAGAAAAGCAGCATATTATTTAAATGGAAAGATATTGCAGAATTTGTTAGTAGATTTGTTAGTAGTTATGGGGAGACGGTGGCATAGTGGTATTGTCACTGGACTGGTAAACCAGCGGCCTATAGTAATACTCTGGTGACCCGGGTTCAAATCCCGTCACTGCCAATGGTGAAATTTGATAATCGCACGCCGGAGAATCCTGCTCGGCTGGCGATCAGCAGCACCACCCACAGCTGCGGATTGGCTGGCAGACGTTGCGGAATTTCTCCACTTGGAGAAAATCAAATACACCATCCGAGGGTCGGATGAGGGCTTCCACAAAGCATGGGGACAATTCGTTGGCCTGTTCCAAGACCTGTTCGAGGAAAACAGCGAGTAGGGAAAAAAGTGAGACAACAGAGAAGACAAACAGGAACACACAACTCTGGCGGGAGGGAGAGAAGGGAACTCAGGGAAACTACAGGGAGAAGCACGGAGGGAGGGGGCGGAAGCCCCCCCCTCCCCCAAAACCCACAAGGCAGGCAGCAGAAAATATAAAGGGAAGGGGAGGGAAATGGGAGAATGGGAGTCAGGGGACAGTACACCCTGGACGAAAAAGGGGATGCCAAGGAGGGGCTGGGGGTCGGAGAGGAGAAGGGAAGGGGGAGGGAGAAAGACACACCAAGACAGATAAAATAAATATGTATATGTAAATATACATATGTAAATATGTAAATAAATAAATATGTAAATAAGAACCACACGTGCTGTAAATATTAAACGTAAAGTGTTATTGTGCATAAATTGACAATACCAATAAAAATATTCCCCCAAAGAATCTGGGGCGTGATTCTCCGCAAACGGCGCAACATCCGCTACCCGGCACCAAAAACGCCGTGAATCAGTCCGGCGTCGGGCCGCCCCAAAGGTGCGGAATTCTCCGCACCTATAGGGGCCAAGCCCTCACCTTGAGGGGCTAGGCCGGTGCCGGAGCAGTTTCCGCTTTGCCGGCTGGCGGGAAATGCCTTTGGCGCCACGCCAGCCAGCGCTGAAAGGACTTTGCCGGGCGACGAATGCGCGGGAGCGTCAGCGGACGCTCAAGGCATCCCCGCGCATGCGCAGGGGAGGGGGTCTCTTCCGCCTCCGCCATAGTGAAGACCATGGCGAAGGCGGAAGAAAAAGAGTGCCCCCACGGCACAGGCCCGCCCGCGGATCGGTGGGCCCCGATCGCGGGCCAGGCCACCGTGGGGCACCCCCCGGGGCCAGATCACCCCGCGCCCCCCCAGGACCCCGGAGCCTGCCCGCGCCGGCTTGTCCCGCCGTTGAAAAGAAGGTCTAATCCACGCCGGCTGGCGAGGGTTGACAGCGGCGGGACTTCAGCCCATCGAGGGGGGGGGGGGGGGGGAGGTAGGGTCTTCAGCCTGAATGGAAATTGTACCCACACTGCGGGCCTCACTCTGCATCATGCACTAGCTGTCCCGCCAACTGAGCTAAACCGGCCCCTGATCTGTGTGCCCTAGTACATGAATCACAAAATGCTGGTATGCAGGTACAGGAAATGATTATGAAGGCTGATGGAATGTTGGCATTTATTGCAAGGGGAATGGAATAAAAATAGGGATGTTTTGGTACAGTTGTACAGGTTAGACCATGGTCCGGATTTTCTGGCCCCGAACACTGGTAGGATTCATCATGAATGGGATGGCAACATTTAGAGAGCCGTTAAATCTCCGCCCACATCTCGAGTACTGAGAACAGTTTTGGTCTCCTTATTTGCAAAGCAGCTCAGAGGAGGTTGATTTTACTGATTCCTAGGATGGGGGTGTTATGCAGAAAGGTTGGACAGCCTGGGCTTGCACGCATTGGAGTTTAGAAGAATGAGAGATTATCTTATTGAACCATATTGTTATGTGAGAGTACCTTTAAGAAATGGGTGTTTAAGAAATGTACCTTTAAGAAATGGGTGTTTAAGAAATGTACCTTTAAGAAATGGGTGTTTATCAGTGATGTCAGAGTGTGGGTGGAGCTGGGCTGTCTGTCAGCTTTTTACATTCATTTTAGGCTGTTTGCTGCAGGGTGTGTTTTAGTTTTGTTTTCAGTGTTGGAGCTGAAGCCAGACCAAGCAGGTGTACTGCTGTTCTCTCTGCCATCAAAAGACTATCTCTTGATCATTTGGTGAATTCAGAATTATAAATGTGCTCAGTAGTGAATATAAACCTAATGTGCTTCTGTTAAAAGGTGTTTCTTCTGTCTTCTGGATGTTGTTTGGGACGTTATTAAGGATTACTTAGTGTTGTACTCTTTGGGGGTTGTATTTGAATTAATGGTTGCTAAGATATTCACTGCATGTTTTAAAAAGGTTAACTTGAGTTCATAGAATAAACATTGTTTTGCTTTAAAAAATACTTTTCCATTTCTGCTGTACCACACCTGTAGAGTGGGCCGTGTGCTCCCCATACCACAATCTAGTAAAAGTTGTGGGTCAGGTGAACTCCATGATATACTTTGGGGTTCTCTAAACCCTGGCCCATAACAATATAAAATCCTGAAAGAACTTGACAGGGTGGATCCTGAGAGGATGTTTCCCCTTGCAGGAGAGACTAGAACCTGGGGACTTAGTTTAAAAAAAGAACTGCGGGATTCTCCATCAGCGGGATCCTCCGCCTAGCCAACAGCGCGCCCACGCCAGCGCAGTTCCCGGCAGCATGGGCTGCCCACAATGGGAAGCCACATTGGCCGGCTGCGGGAATGGAGAATCCCACTGCCAGCAGGGGGCGCCATGCCTGAAGTCAGGCCTGGCGGGACGGAGAATCATGCCCGAGGTCTCCAATTTAAGACAGAGATGAGGAGAACTTTATTTCTCTCAGAGGATTGTGCGTCAGAGAGTGGCAGAGGCAGGATCATTGAATATTTTGAAGACAGTGGTAGGTGCTTGACTAACAAAAAGAGTCAAATGGTATTGAGTGAGGTGGAATGTGGAGTTGAGGCCACGATCTTATCGAATAGCAGAGCGGAACCAAAAGGCCTACTCCTGCTCCTAATTCGTTTGTCAGAAGCCTGGATGTTATCACTCCCAGTAGGTCAACAAACTCATTCTAACTGGATTCCAAACAAATTTCCAGTCAGTACTTTTTAGTTTGTTCTTATGATTCCCAGATGATGCTGGCAAGTGCATCAAGAGACTCTATTCTAAAGTCATTACAATGTTTCATGTGATTGTTTCACGTACCTTCCGCACTTCTCCAAATGCACCACTTTAACCACTCCCTTTGGTATCAAGTTCTCCATTCTTACCACCCTCTGGTTACTGAGCTTTCTCCTGACGTGCAGAGCAGCCCCAAGATAAATCACTGACATTTAAGGCACCCAGTGGTGATAGCAGTAAACCACTCTATTCCCGATCAGAAAGTCATGAGATTGATTGTGACTTTTAGGCAGCCAACTGTTCTGAATGCCCCTCGCCTCCTTTTCTCAAAATGAATTAATCATAACACAACCTCATTCACCCAGCCTCCATGTTCCTGTAATTGTATTAGGGGAAGATGTAAAGACTTACATTTATGTAGTGCCGTCTTTGACCTCAAAGCATTACCCTGTGCTTTACAGCCAATGCAGTACATTTTTAAGTGTAATCGCTTTTGTAACATTAGAAACACAGCAGTCAAATTGTGCACAGCAAGCTCCCACTAACAGCAGATTCAAAGGTTTTGCTAATCAAGTTTTTGGATTAGGGATAAAGCGTGGCCTGCACACTGGGGAGAAAGTCCCTGCCCTTCTTTGTAATACTGCTCTGTGGTCTTTTACATCTATCGGAGAGGACGGACGAGGCTTCGATTTAATATTTGTACCCAAAGTCAACACTTCCAACAGTGCAGCACTCCCTCAGTATTGGAGTGGGGTATCAACCTGGAATATGTGGACAATAATCACATGGTAAATTAAGCAATGGTCTGCTTTTCGTGCGTCGAGGAATTTTGGACCAACATCATAGTCATAGAATTTACAGTGCAGAAGGAGGCCATTCGGCCCATCGAGTCTACATCGGCCCTGAAAGAGCACCCTACCTAAGCCCACACCTCCACCCCATCCCTGTAACCCAGCAACCCCACCTAATATTTGGACACTACAGGGCAATTTAGCGTGACCAATCGACCTAACCCGCACATCTTTGGACTGTGGGAGGAAAGTGGAGCAAATGGAGCAAACACAGACATGGGGAGAAAATGCAGACTCCGCACAGACAGTGACCCAAGCTGGGTATCAAACTCGAGTCCCTGGCGCTGTGAAGCAACACTGCTAACCACTGTGCTAACCTGCCGCCCTTGGAAAGAGAAAATAGATGAGAATAACTGGATGGGCTCAGTGAATATTAATTCAGTTGCTGCTTCGCCACTTTTGCAATGATTTTTACAGTCCAAAATGAATTTAGAACATAAATAATAAATGATCTCAAAATCCAACCTAAATTACATTACTGTCCAAAATCCCATGCAGCACTGACTGATTGTAAATACCTCAAGATTGCCTAGTTTACAAATTTCAGCTCCTAAGTAATGAAAAGTAAAAAAAATTATTCTTACTAATAATTAGGACCAGCATTCTGGCACCTCAGGTTTTGATTTGGTCTTTTTAATATTCTCTCAAAAACTTGAAAATATGTTAATGAAGAAGCACCTCTGCAGAACAGATGCATGGCACAGACAAGTTGGTTGTTCCTTCTTAAAATAAAAGAAAATAGTTTGAAATGAACAGGAGCCTCCTGTATTTTCTGGCTGCATTACAGTTTGTACCGAAGTTACCTGCAGGATCACATGATGCATAGCTGACAAACCTAAAGGTGAGCAGCCTCTTTTGTTCATGTCCAGAGTGCAAAAGAACTTGGCAAAGGATAGGTCACATCTTTAAAAGAATTCACATAATGTTAATGCTTTCACGTTACCATTGGTCTCATTTCCTGTGGCTGCTTATTGATACAATGCTCGCTTTCTCTAAATGAGCCAAAAATATGGTTTGTGCCCTTAGTTGCTGTTGTCAAGCAATCTAATCTTGTTTTGCCTGAGGCAGTCCAAACAGAGTATTGCTGAGGTTCCTACGTCAATACTGTACTAAATAAGGCTTCCCTATCTTGGAACGGGTTCTTACTTGTTATACAATAACAAATCACTACAGGTACAGCTAACCCACGCCCACTGGCTAAACGTCAGCCTGAGAGCATAAAAAGAGAGGCAGGCAAGGAGAGCGGGCAGATGCTAATAGCTCTTGGCAGAGAAAGCAACTGGAGTATAATCGTAAAAACTGAGCTGCAGCTCTGAGTGAGGAAAAACTTGCAAAGCGATTTGATACTGCTTGTGCAACAGAAGCCTTCTCGAAGCAAGACTGAATCCCAGACTTATAAGAAACAAGACAAGATGCCAGCAAACATAAAGGAACACAGCTTGTAAGTAATCAGTAGGCTTTTAAGCCTCAAATTCGTTGTTGTGCAGACCTCCATAAAGCTGCTCATATATTTGTCAGGCATTCGGGCAAATACATAAGATACTGAGGGTTTTTTTCACAAGTGCATGCTGTGCAAAATCTTTTGTATTTTCAAAACTCTGTGTTGGCAGAGCTCCTACTCAGTCTCTTTTGCTGGGAACGGTGCCGGGTGAGCAGTGGATCAAACTTGGCTGGAATTGTGCCATAACCTGCTGACACTCAGCGATAGGCCCTGCACATGAATAATGGCCGCTTGGCTGGGATATCAGGGGGGCAACTGGCTTGAGTGGGGCATAAACATGACCTGTTTCTGCGTATAAGTAAAAGGGCAGTCAATTCAACCAGTCTAAAGAGGGAATCTTGCACAATAGTTTTAGTCCAGTACTTTGCCAACATTGTGAAGAAACGTGCTGAATTAAAAAGAACAAACCAGTTTTGATTGCGACAAAAGCATTGTTGAAAATCTGAAAAATGAAGTTGAAAATTAATTTTAGGGAATGGGCAGATATTGCATTGCATGGCTCTTGGAAGCAACACTGATTTTTGTTTTACCTGCTGGCTTATGTTTTGTGAGGGGACATGTGTAACAAGTGTTACTCAGAAAGTGGAACTGGGAATGAATATGATGGGTTAGTGATAGCTAATGCCACATAGCCAATTCGCATACAATGCAAGGCCACTTGCAGTGGCTTTTCTTGCATTATTCTTAATGTTCCTGACTTTCTTTCACAGTATTAAAGGGCTGAAGAACCGATGTTCGCACCTTTTGCATCATCAGAAAGCGACCACTGATTCTTCTGAAGTCGTGGCAATCAAATCACGAGAGGCAAAGCTAACTTTGAAGTAAGTTACTGTGATTAACTACACCTTATCTGAAGTGTGAGAACTCTCCATTTATAATCTATTCTTGAGCTAAAGCATCGATATTTATTTTATTTCTATTTTATCCACAGTCCCTCCCGTGAAGAAGTATTAAAGTGGACTGAATCTCTGGACAACTTACTGGCTCATAAATGTAAGCAGCTGATATATATGCCTCCTTAGAGGGCTGATAATCCCACTCTTGTCCAAAATGTAATTAACAGTTGCAGATAAACAACCCCCCAAAGCACTGCCTGTTAAACACATTAAGAGAGTATGATTTGACTTAAGGATCCATTGAAGTGGTAATAATAAGTTAAGGAAAATGGTATTAATATCAAAATATTTAACATGATAAGTAATAGCATTGATCTCCATTCCTTAGCAACATGTGGCAGTGCAGGTCTTGTTGCATATGTCAAAACTGCAGCCATCTGTAGAAAATGGAAAGGTTGTACTAGCCTTTAGTGTAGAATAGTTTGAGTTCTCTGACTGAAGGCAGGTATTGATGTTTATTTTCTAAATTAGGGCAAAGTGCCATGATTTTTTACTATGGGTAGGGCACGGAGGCAGGCTCCAAGTAAATCAAACTCCATATTGTTGCTGACGTTAATCTGATCCATAGGCTAGCCACCAAACCAACTGAGCAAACTGGACCCCAGCATAGACTCAATACTGCAATAATCAAAGATATTGGGATAAGGGCAGCACGGTGGCGCAGTGGTAGCACTACTGTCTCATGGCGCCGAGGTCCCAGGTTCGATACCGGCTCTGGGTCATTGTCCGTGTGGAGTTTGCACATTCTCCCCGTGTTTGCGTGGGTTTCGCCCCCACAACACAAAATGTGCAGGTAGGTGGATTGAACACGCTACATTGCCCCTTAATTGGACAAAATGAATTGGGTACTCTAAATTTATTTTTTTAAAAGATATTGGGATAAATCCTCAACAGGGTAAACATTGAAAATAATGGTGTTAGTGTAGGTTTTTTGATATAGTATAATAATTGTGACAAAGGAGAAAAGTTGTAACAGTAAGTAATATCTTATTTTCCTTTATTCTCTCTAGATGGCCTGATTGCTTTTAAAACCTTCCTCAAATCCGAATACAATGATGAGAACATTGAGTTCTGGCTGGCCTGTGAGGACTACAAGAAAATTAAGTCACCTACAAAGCAAGCCTCCAAAGCAAAGAAGATCTTCTCAGATTTTGTTGAACCAATGTCTCCGAAAGAGGTACTTACTGACCTTTTGCCCTTACCTTTGAATGGGGCTTCCTTTATTGAAAACTGTTCAGACATAAATGTCGAAGGAATGAATGATAACAATCAAATGCATGATAGTGCTGGCTCCATGTGTCACATACATGTTATTGAGCCGCACAGGCCAGTCTCTGTGTGCACTTAGTTCGCTGACCTCAGTGCAAAGGCAATGAATGCTTGACCATTGGTCTGAGCTTCCCTTTGCAACAGGCAAAGAATAATTACTGCAGATTAAACACTTCGATGTTACTCGATGACGTACAGCAATCACTAATGAATCCTATGATTTTCTTTTCAATCAGATCAATTTGGATTACTACACCAAAGACACGATCACTAAAAGCATGCAACAACCAACCTACACGTGCTTTGAAGTTGCGCAAAAGAAGATCTATGGTCTGATGGAAAACAACAGCTACAACAGGTTCCTTCAGTCAGATATCTACCAGAACATACTCAATAATAGTCATAACCATCATCAAACATGAATGCTGTTACTCTTCAGCAGATCAGGTGCTGGTCTCTTATCGAGATGTGTTTCTTGCCATGAATAAAGTATTTGGTGTGACGCCAAATGTCACCAGGATGCTTAACGCTTATAGCTGATGGGACTTCGAATGGAAAGGCCAAGACTAGGGTGTAGAAAGTAAGGTGGAGAGAATCAAGGAAGTCTGGTCAAAAACTGAAGAGAGAAAAGTAATAATGCACCATGGCAGATAGAATACTCAGTTCACTTCCATTGGACTGAGCTTCAAGCCTTGGCGCAATGCTGCAGAGGGCTGCCAAGAAGGGCCACGGTACCTCCCCACAGAGTAAAAGACATCAAAACAAGGGTTAGAGTCTCCCGGCCAACAGAGGTGGTAAGCCACTCGGGCCTTGGAGAAGCAGGCATGGGAGAAAGAGGGAACCAGAGGGCATAGGAAATTAGGGAAATGTGTTTGCAAGGTATCTGCACTCAGAAAACACATTAGCCCACTGAGAATGCCATTCCTCCATCAGTGCAGAGGTTCTAGGTACTTAAAAAGCTAAATACCTCAATCTTGCAACATGTCCATCTGGCAGTAGAGAATGTACAACCTGCATCTAAAATCTCTAATAAGATTGGATCTGTGCTTCTAAGCACAGAGTTGGATGTCAGATCTAAAATAATGAGCTACATGCTGTGCTAGCATATTCCCACTGACAGGTTAAAATGTCTTGTGGGTTGGCTGTTACAAAGGAAAGGGTTAACTGTTCTTGTACGTTGATTCTGTATAATGCAACACTGCCAATCATTCAATGTTAAACTGGATTCTGTAGATTGTTCGGCTTCTTAAACTTTTAGTATCCATTTTGATGTGATCCAAAATGATACAACAAGATGTTTAATCCCGATTAAAATCAGCAATGAAACTAGGAGCTTTGTATGCTGAGCCACAAAATCCAATGTATAAACTGCGCCCTCATGTTTTTTTACACAAGACAACGTATCCTGCATGAAGGACAAGCCATCTCTGAATACTGAGCTGAACTGAAATAAAAGCTTCTTTAAGAGTGGTTTAAATGATTCAGAAATGTGATTTAAAATCTTTTTTAAAATGCAGTTTCTGAAATTGTGCTCTAGTTTGTTTGTATTGTGAACAATTGTATTCCGATCAATATACATCTTCTGATTTTGTGTAATTGTGATGAAAGTCACAAATAAAGTTATTTGAATTACATTCAATGATGCATCTATTTTCTTGTCTATTTTCTTGTCTTTGCATGGTTGATTTAGCCACAGTGCAGTACTTTAATTGTCTGCTAAGCTTGCAATACAATAATTTATTGCAAGGCAATGAGGCAAAAATAAAGCTGTGGAAAAACTTAGTCCTAGCTTCACTAAAAGAGATTATATGGTCAAACATCATATTGCTATTTACGGGACCTTCTGTGCAAATTGGCAGCTGTATTCTCTACATTACACTTTAAAAGTTCTTCATCGGCTCTGAAACGCTTTTGGGTCACGAAAGGTGCCACATAAATACAAGTTTCTTTGCCTGGAAGAGTGAGGAGGGGCAGTTTTCAGGTCGGGGCATTCGGGTCGGGTTGGGCTGGTCGCGCCGAGCCAGGTTGGGTGGGGTCAAGAGTCGCTCGAACCGCTTGGAACATGGGAAAAGACTTTCACCAATCCGGTGCATCGCTGCGTCAATGCAGCATCTAACCAAATAGTGCTAGTATGTTAGTTCACTCATTTAATCAAAATTAAAATTCCTACATCTTGTAAAAACATAGATTTCTGGACATCTCTGGTTTTTGGATCGCCAGTTTTGAGACACAGGGTGGAATCTTCCGGTCGCACCCGCCTCGAGACCAGAAAATATGGTCAATGGACCTTTAAATGGTCCGTCAAATTTTCCATTCTGCTCCTAAAGATTCCCGCCGTGGGTGGGACCAGAATATCTGTATAGAAAGACTTGGGGATGTCCATACACAAATCTTTAAAAGGTGGCAAAACAAGTTGAGATGACTGTTAAAAAGTCATACTGGATCCATGGCAGTATAAATAGAGGCATAGAATATAAAAGTAAGAAGGAAAGTTAAGCAAAACTTTATAAAACACTGGGTTATGGTGTTCAATTCTGGGCACCACACTTTAGGAAGGCTGTCACGGCTTCGGAGAGAGTAGAGAAGAGATTTATTAGAATGGTACCAGAGATGAAAGTCATCTGTTGCATCAGACAACCAAAATTGGGATGGTTCTTCTTAGAACAGAGAAGATTTCAGGGAGATTTAATAGAGGTGTTCAAATTCAGAAATGGTACATAAGCAGAAACTGTTTCAAGGACCAGAAGTGTCAGTAACCAGAGAGGTCACAAATTTAAAGTGATTGCCAAAATCGCTCCTTTAAGGTAAAAATTTTTGTTGCACAGCGAACCGTTGTGATCTTGTGAATCTACCATACCAGAAACTGGGGTAGTACACATTCAATGAGAACTTTCAACTTTGAATTGTAAAGCAAGGCAATGAGGAAAGAGGGGTGGGAGGAAGTGGTGGTGGTGGGGGGGGGGGGGGGGGGGGGGGATTGAGACAAATTGGGTAGCTTCACCTCCTTCTGCATTATATAATTCTGTGAATCTATGAATGCATTTCCTAGTCCCATCTCAATAAATAAGGAATTCAAGAGAAACTTCTTTAGTCGGAGTGGTGTGAAGGTGGGCTGCTGGGCTTCACTGCAACATGGGATGGCTGAAGTAAATATCAGAGAGGCATCGAAAGAAAATTGGAGAAATACATAGAGAAGAAAGGAATGAAAAGATATGTTAATAGGGTTAGATGAAGTGGGCGATGGAGACCTGTTACAGTTTGCACATTCTCCCCATGTCTGCGTGGTTTCCTCCGGGTGATCCAGTTTCCTCCCACAGTCCAAAGATGTTCAAGTTAGATGGATTGGCCATGCTAATATTACCCAAAGATCAGGTGGGGTTACGGGGATAGAGGTGGGGATTGGGCCTAGGTAGGGTGCTCTAACGGAGCAAGGGCCGGTGCAGACTCAATGGACTGAATGGCCTCCTTCTGTATTGTAGGATTCTATGATTCTATGTAAATGTGATTCGTTATAATTCAGCACAAACCAGAGATAAAACTTGGGACTGTCTTGATGTGGACAGTCCAGGCCCAATCATCGCAAACTGAACAGTGTGTGGTACCCATAGACAATCAACAAACTCTTCATAGCAGTTGTGAAGTCGTCAATAAATGAGGTAACATAAGGACACTCAGAATGACAAATACAGACACATCCATTCATACTTAACTATTAGGTAATAACCTTTATTGTAATGGAAAAAAGTGCAGCAGTTTGGCATGCCGTCAGCTGAATCAAGAGCAGGTGACACGATTGGAATGACGGATACTGACTGTGGCCCATCCTTTAAAATATATGGTGCGGTTATCACACCCAGCTGATAATGGAAACTGCAACTTTATTTACAAAGCAACCTATCATTGTTTATAGATGACTGGTAAAGAAAGGATTTTAGGCTGCTTGTGAAATGTACCAAGGGATCATAAATTCAACATCCTGCATTAACCAAGCTATTTGCCCATGGTGACATGATCGTCTTTTTAGATCGTATTTTACATTGAGGCAAGGTTGCTGAATCTGGACTCGTCAGGTGGAATTTTCCATTCCGGGACTAAGTCCGTTGGAGGTCAGGCACTGCAAATGTTTCCCACCATGGAAGCCTGTGGGAATTTGCGCTGAATCCACATGATGATGGACTAATTAATAATCTTTTGTTCATTGTCACAAGTAGGCTTACATTAACACTGCAATGAAGTTACTGTGAAAATCCCCTAGTTACCACATTCTGGCGCCTGGTTGGGTACACAGAGGGTGAATTCAGAATATCCAATTCACCTAACAGCACGTCTTTCGGGACTTGTGGGAGGAAACCGGAGCACCCACAGGAAATCCACGTAGACACAGGGAGAATGTGCAGACTCCGCATAGCCAGCAATGTAGCATTGTGGATAGCACAATTGCTTCACAGCTCCAGGGTCGCAGGTTCGATTCTGGCTTGGGTCACTATCTGTGCGGAGTCTGCACGTTCTCCCCGTGTGTGTGTGGGTTTCCTCCGGGTGCTCCGGTTTCCTACCACAGTCCAAAGATGTGCAGGTTAGGTGGATTGGCCATGATAAATTGCCCTTAGTGTCCAAAATTGCCCATAGTGTTGGGTGGAGTTGCTGCGTTGGTGGAGGTGTTGATCTTGGGTGGGGTGCTCTTTCCAAGAGCCGGTGCAGACTCGATGGGCCGAATGACCTCCTTCTGCACTGTAAATTCTATGAAATGACAGTGACCCAAGCTGGGAATTAATTTTGCAGTCGGTGGTTTCCAGATGTTTTGTGCAGCAGGATGGGTTGAGTGGCACGCGCTCTGCTGTCAGAGCGGGGTGCCACATTTAAAAGGTGCTCAAATATCAATTTACCCACTGCTGTTGGAGAAGATCCACCTCCTGAAGCTCCTGCAGCTGGAAGATGTATGTTACAGATGCTCCATCCCCCACTGCTGAACGAGATGCTCCATGGTACACTGTCACTGGAGATCCCCATTTTCCCCAGGCTCCCCCAGGCCTCTTCCCAGGTGATTCCCAGTATGTCCACGCATGACCCGATCCAGTGTGATTTTCAGCTGGTAGAGCGGATGTTTTTGTCAGGGGGAAGCAATTCCGGTCGGGCCTTCATCTACATCCCATCAACATGATGCAAAAGGGTTTCCTGCTGTCCTCTGGTGGGAATGGCAACCGACCATGATGAGCAGGAGTGCACAATCACATTGTCATTTTACACTGGCAGGATACCGATTTTTCAGCTCCTGTCATTGTGTCCCTCCTCCCACCTGCCATTATACCCACTGCGTGTAAACTGGAAAATTCCGTCCAATGACTCAGTGAGTTTCTGCACCTTCAGGCTATAAAGTCAGGAGCCCCATGAACCAGCACCAAAAGTGGAGACTTTTGTTGTGGTTGTGTTGTGCTCTGTTATTTACTTCTCTCCCTGCAGCCTCTCCAAATCAAACCCCTTCAGAGGCTCGAAACCCGCAATTGAAGAGTGGAAGAAAGCGGAATTTGACTCCGCACTTTCTGGAAATCTGAATTCAGCCATTAGATGAGGGAAAATGTAGGTCTCTGCTGCCAAGAATCTTCAGAATTCCCCGAACTTATATTACAATGTTGCCAACTAAACACAATCAATGTAACACCACTCAGTAGAGATTCTTTGTTTGCATCAGGGTGCTTTTAGAAGATAAGCACCAGGGTATTTTTTTTTCCTGTTGGTGCGATGGCAAAATTAACAATGCTGCTTTTGTCCTGGTAGACCTGGAGCTATTAAAGGCAAGATTTTAACTCACTTCAATTACACTGAGTTAAAATCAGGTCCTAATTAAGAGTCAACTACAATGTGAGACTGAGGGCGGATTTCTCCCATGGCCCTGCTGGCAGGTTCAATGGTGGATGGGTCAGAGGGGAGCAGAATTTGGCAGGAGCCCAAAAATCGGTTCCACACCAGCCCAAATTTCCCATGGCTGAAGCCCGCCTTGGCAAATCAGGAAACCCACTGGAGGCGTGCAACTGATTTGCATCGCGATAACGGGATGCAGATGAAGGCCCGACCGGAATCTTTTCCCGAGTCCCAATTCTCTGCAGCACCAGTGGGAAAACATGCCGGTCCAGAGAATGGTTGGAACAATGAGGCATGCAGAAGTCAGGGCTTGCCTGCACCATGCCTGGGACTACCTCCGGAGTTTGGAATGGAGGTCGCCAGCAACCTTGGACCCCGGGACATCACAGCAGCAGGTGGGGGAAGCATGTGTCTTGTAGATCTTCCAGGTTCAGTGTCATCAAGGAGGTCCGTTATCCACCCTCAGAAGGTTCCAGGAGATTCACCTTTTTTTTTCAGAAGCTCCATCTTCTTTCTTCAATGGCGGGTCCATGACGTTGGGCACCTTTTCAATTTGACACCCAGATATGATGGTGGGCCTCGATCTATCATGCCCACACCACCCAGAATACGGTGTTAAACCCCTGGGTACATTAGTAATGAGATCGGGCTGGAAGATATGGCATGGTATCCTGCTGGCCTCCATAGTGGGAAACACACAACGGGGGCGATTCTCCAAAATGGAGACCAAGTGTTCGCGCCGTCGCCAACCGACGCATGCGCAGTTGGGCCGCGCCAACCTGCGCATGCACGGAGGACCTCTTCAGCGCGCCGGCCCCGACTCAACATGGCATCGGTGTTCAGGGGTCGGCCGCGCAACAAAGTAGGCCCGGGGGGGAGAGGCCGGCCCGCCGACCGGTGGGCCTCGATCGCGGACCAGACCCCATCGAAGGATCGCTTTTTCCCGCCCCACAGGCCACCCCCCGACCCTTCGCGCAGAGTTCTCGCCGGCAGCGACCAGGAGTGAACGGCGCCGGCGGGACTCTGTCGTATCCGCACGGCCGCGCGGCCCATCCGGGCCGGAGAATCAGCGGCCCCGCCGATTCCAGCGGCCCGCGGCCCGTGCCGCGTCAAACGCGTCAGTGCAAATGCCGCCGATTACCCGCATCTCGTAGAATCGTGCGCCGGCGTCGGGGTGTGGTGGCGCGGTTGCGGCGATTCTCCGACGCGGGGCTCGGAGAATCGCCCCCAACATTCCTACCCCAGGATTTAGTTCCAAATGTGAGAATTCTGTCCTGAAAGTCTCATGTAGGTCAGACAAGTAAGGTAGGAAGCAGCTTCTTTCCTTTAAGGAAACAATCCTTATCAGAATTCAATTTGATATCCATGGTATGAATTAAACTCATAACTTCTGGAGAACCAATCCAATAAACTACCGTACCCAATATACCCTACTTCATGCATCAGATCAATATACACCACATGATATATTAGATGCTCTATCCACATTGTGCCTATACAGGTTTCCCATGCATATTCAAATATACAGTGCACACAATGGACAATGGGCGCAATGAAGGTGATGTGGATCAAGAAAATGTGGCATCAAATCCTCTCGCCATTTATAATGCACCATCTCTGAAGTGAATATGATGTAAAACAGAGTCTCAAGTTGGTTTTACTTGATGGTGGCATGTGAACTTAATGGTGAACAGTGACAGCCTTCACTGGGCTCAAGCTGCCTTCATAAATGATGGCTGATATTCTCTGGCCTCCCCCAGGCATCTTTCTCGATAGCGGGAAACGACCCACCATCGGCTGGCGTCGTGATGTTTTGGTCTCACTGCTTCCCATGGGCTGCTGCTGTTATCCGGCTTCCCATTGAATCCGCCCCAGGCCACCAGGATATCCACGGTAGCGGTGCACCATCAACAAGACTGGAAGGTCCTGCCGACTTGAACAGCCGGAAGATCTCACCGGATATATTCAACCTAAGCAAAGAGCTCTCAGTGACAAGCACTACTCATAGTGAATGTGAAATGTGGAGAAAAATCCAAATGACACATGTAGGCGTTAGGAATAATGAGCCCTGAGCCAAGTGCTGTACGTGAGTAATAGAGATAGAATTTGGAAAATCTGAAGGCAAAGGATGTGGACAGACACTGCAGGTTAATAGAGCAGAGAATCCTTAACTGGTAACAGCTAATTTTTTTATTCCATTCCACTCCCACAGTTGGTTTTCTATTGCCCTCTATCTTGAAGGTGGTGACTTCCTGTGGTGTATAACTACATAAGTGTCAGTAGTCCTCAATATCTGATTGAATGATTGTTATCAGCCAAATACACTTTGAAGGCCATTTCGTCTAACCTTATACTTATCCAGCCTCTGTCACACACACACATGCACACAAATACACACACACCCATACACGCACACACACACTTTTCAGAAGGGGATCAGAAGTGGGATGCTTAGATGATATTTCCTTTCCCTAGCTCAAGGAGCATTATCACCTGAGGTAGGTCTAGTCGACTCGGCATAGACAAGGAACATTCCTGCTCTGTGCAACACGACAATACATCACATGGTTCAGTTAGCCACTAATTAACAACTAATTGTAATTTATATGGCTGTCTGAGATGCATGTGTTGTGTATTCATGTTTGTTCCTTGTTGGAACAAAGTCACTTTAAGAGTTGATTACGTGACATATACATGATGTCATTGGCCATTTGTGCGGGCAAACCAGCAGACTATCCAAACAGCCTGTTGAGTAAACACCTTTCCAAATAAACTTTTGTCTTTTTGTAGCTTTGCGGTCTGCAAACCTATCCTGCAAAAATATCAAAAAAGAAAACTGGCGACGAGGAGGTCAGAACCAGGCTGGCAAACTCCCAGAGAACTAAAAAAAAGAACAAAAAATTATCAATCCATGCGCAGACATCTGAAAAAGAAGCTAAAATCTTCGCTACACTGGAGCTGGCAATGGAGGGGTGCCGGATAACTGCAGCAGCCATCGAAGGGACCACAATTTAAATGTAGATTTCAGAGGAAACAACATTGAAAAGAAGCTTGCTATGAGCTCTGCCCAGAAAGATCTGGACTAGTACAGGGAGCACTGTGAGTAGCAAGTACCCTGCGACAATCGTTTAGTGCTGGGGGTGTTCCAAAACTAGGAAGGAAACAAGCTGAGCTCAGGGGTCCCTTGTTTGAACACAAGAAGCGAGGTGGTGCTTTTGTGGCACATCATGCTCAAGCAAGCCCTTTCCATAGTAAAAATCATACAACACCAGGTTAAAGTCCAACAGGTTTGTTTCGATGTCACAAGCTTTCGGAGCGCTGCTCCTTCCTCAGGTGAATCAAACCTGTTGGACTTTAACCTGCTGTTGTAAGACTTCTTACTGTGCTCACCCCAGTCCAACGCCGGCATCTCCACATCATAGTAAAAATGGCAGACATTTTTGGTGCCATATGATAACACTGAGTGGTGGAGCTCATTACACTGAAAGAATCACTTATTTTGTCCAAGTGAATAAAATTCTGGCAAATATTGTAGTCCTGACTTTCCTGAATAGAATGGGTGGGGGAGCATTCAACTGCCTGCAAAATTTGGTGCAGTCACTTGTTTGAGCACTAGAATCCATAAAACGTTGACTGAGACCCGAACACAAACATAGGTTCGAAATTGCCAACAATGTGCAAAAACTGGCACGCAGCAGCAGGCTGCTGGTGATGTAAAATGCAGGGATTGTGGTAAAAAGGGCACAATGAATGTGTGTGTTGGGGAAAGAAACAACAATTCCCAAACAAGAACAACAAAAAACAACAACAACCGAGTGTATCAAATTGAAAACCAAATAAAAGGAAAATGGTTCACGTGAAAGAAAAAGGGCACAAAAAAGGACCAGAGTCATAGTCAGATGACAAGCTGCTTTTAAACATACTGGCCAATGCGGGCACAACAAACCATTACTGGGTCACTCTTTACCGGACAGACAACCAGTGAAAATGGAGGTGGACACTGGAGCAGCAGTTTTATTGGTACCAGAAGCTGCATACCAAGAGAAACTACAGCATAATTCCTTAAAACCTTCAAAGATAATACTAAAAACCTATGCTAGGAAAGTAGTTCCATTGAGGGACAGTGTCGATGTAAATGTGCAGTAATGGATAGACCGCAGATTAGTCCTTGCACGTTGTTAAAGGTAACTATCCAGCCCTAATGGGGAGTAGCTGGATGGAGAGAACCAAGCTAAACTGGGCCGAGGTGAATCTCATGATGAAGTCCGAAGCAGGTCTACCAAAAATTTTAAAGAAGCATGCCATTGTCTTTAATGGAGTTCTGGCAAGCATGAGAAAGATCTTAGTCAATTTAAAGATTAATGTCGAAAGCCAAGCTAGATGCTTAAATGCTAGGTCAGTGCCGTACGCCATCAGGACTAAGGTCGAGGCAGAATTCGAGAGGCTGGTCAAGATAGGGGTCCTTGAACCCAGGAATGTAAGTGATTGGGTCACACCGATGGGACCCGTAATGAAGAAAGGTGGTTTGGTATGCATGTGTGGCGATTTTCGATTTAGCAGATTAGATTAGATTAATATTTATTGTCACATGTACCGAGGTACAGTGAAAAGCATTGTTGAGTACAGTCCAGGCAGATTGCTCCATAAATGAAAACATAGAACATATGATAAATACATGAGGACACGTATTGAAAATAGATAAACTTAGACAGCGGGTGAAGTATATGGAATATAGTGTTACAACTGAAGAGAAGATGTGTAGAAAGATCTGTTCAGTCCATAACATCATTTCAGTCCAAAAGAGTACCTTTGAGGAGTCTGATGGCAGCACAGTAGCACAGTTGCTTGACAGCTCCAGGGTCCCAAGTTCGATTCTCGGCTTGAGTCGCTGTCTGTGCGGAGTCTACACGTTCTCCCCGTGTCTGCGTGTGTTTCCTCCGGGTGCTCCGATTTCATCCCACAGTCCAAAGATGTGCAGGTTAGGTGGATTGGCCATGATAAATTACCCATAGTATACAAAAAGATTGGGTGGGGTTACTGGGTTACAGGGATAGGTTGGTGGTGCGAGCTTAGGTGCGGTGCTCTTTCCAAGGGCCGGGACAGACTCGATGGGCTGAGTGGCCTCCTTCTGCACTGTAAATTCTATGATTCTATGATAACAGCAGGGATGAAGTTGTTTTTGAATTTATTGGTGCATTTTCTCAAACTTTTGTATCTTCTGCCCGATGGAAGAGCTTGAACGAGAGAATAACCCGTGTGGGAGGGGTCTTTCCCAAATGAAAAGAAGGTATAGACAGAGTCAATGGACAGTAGGCGGGCTCGCGTGATAGACTGGGCTGTGTTCATGACTCTCGGTAGTTTCTTATGGACTTGAGCTGAGCAGTTGCCATACCAAGCTGTGATGAGCCAGATCGGATGCTTTCTATGGTACATCTATAGAAATTGGTAGGAATTGTTATGGACATACCGAATTTTCTTAATTTCCTGAGGGAGTATACGCGCTGTTGTGCTTTCTTGGTCGTAGCGTCAACATGGGTAGGCCAGGACAGATTGTTGGTTATGCGCATACATAGGATTTTGAAGCTGTCAACCATCTCCACCTCGGCACCATTGATGCAGACAAGTCATGGACGACACTTCGCTTCCTGAAGTCGATGACCAGCTCCTTAGTTTTGACATTGAGGGCAAGATTGTTGTCATTGCATCATGCCACTAAGTTCTCTATCTCCCTCCAGTACTCTGGCTTGTTGTTGTTTGAGATCCGACCCACTACGGTTATGTCATCAGTCATCCTGTAGATAGAGATGGAGCTGAATTTTTCCGCACGGTCATGTGTGTAATAGGGGGGTAATAATAATAGTCGCTTATTGTCACAAGTAGGCTTCAATGAAGTTACTGTGAAAAGCCTCTAGTCACCACACTCCGGCGCCTGTTCGGGGAGGCCAGTACGGAAATTGAACCCACACTGCTGGTATTGTTCTGCATTAAGAGCCAGTTGTTTAGTCCACTGTGCTAAACCATCTTGGGGCTTGGTATGCAGCCTTGCAATTGGTATTGAGGACTATCATGGAGGAGGTGTCGTTGTTTATCCTTACAGATTGCCTCCCGCCAGTCCAAAGATGTGCAGGTTAGGTGGATTGGCCATGATAAATTACCCATAGTATACAAAAAGATTGGGTGGGGTTACTGGGTTACAGGGATAGGTTGGGTCAGGAAGCCGGTGATCCAGTTGCAGAGGGAGGAGCCGAGTCCTAAATTTTGGAGTTTGGATATGAGCTTGGCTGGGATTATGGTGCTGAAGGCGGAACTCTAGTCAAGGAACAGGAGGCTGGCATAGATGTCCTTGTCGTCAGGATGCTCCAGGGATGAGTGTAGGGCCAGGGAGATAGCATCTGCTGTGGACTGGTTGTGGCGGGAAGCAAATTGCAGTGGATCAAGGCAATCCGGAAGCTTGGATTGAGTCATGACCAACCTCTCGAAGTACTTATAATAATACATGCAGAGCCACTGGTCGGCAGTGTTTGAGGCACGTTGCCGGGTTCTTCTTTGGCACCAGTATGATAGTTGCTATCAATCTGGTACTGTGTACAGAGCAGTAACTTCAGCCATTAATTGATGATTTATTTTCTGGGTTGGCTGGATTTCAGTAAATTTGACCTTAGGCAAGCTTATCTCCAGATAAATGTGGATCCAGATTCTCAACAATGTTTGACAATCATGACACAGAAAGGGTTATTCAGATATAAAAGACTTTGATCTGGCACCACATTCGCAACTGCATTGTTCCAACTTGCCACGGATCAAATTCTAAGTGGACTAGAAGGAGACCAGTGCTACTTAGATGATATCTAAGTTGCTGGAAGGAATAAAGCAGAGCAACTTTAAAATTTAGATGCTACACCAGCGGGGCTAGAAGATTATGGATGATGAGTACAGAAGGATAAATGTGAATTCTTCAAATCTTCTATTGGTTCCCTGGGGCACATCATTAATGCAAAGGGACTGCACAAATCGCCTTCAGTAGTAAAAGCCATAACTGAGGCACCTGTACCTCAAATTTAAATCAACTTCAATCATTTTGGGGCTTATTAAACCATTATGGAAGGTTTGTCCCTAATCTGGAAACTATTCTCAAGCCTCTACAAAGCTTTGGCAAAACAGGAAATAGAACTGGGTGTTATGAACATGCTACTTTGTAGCAAGACCGTGGGAGCAAACCCAGTGTTAAAACCATACGTTATCCAAACACTTAAACTATCCATACAGGCTGGTTACATTCTCTGGGGGATGAAGGTCATTATTCCAACATTGTTAGGGAAACGTGTCCTAAAGCAGCTTCATGAAGGTCATTGTGGGATAGTAAGGATGAAGGAGATAGTCAGTAGCTATTTTTGGTGGCCAGGACTCAATAGTGAAATCGAGGCGAAGGTGGCCATGTGTTTGGCTTGTGCAAAAGTTCTAGGGCGGGATTCTCCCAGCCCGGGGCCGGGCCAGAGAATCCCCGTAACCGGGCCACGCCGCCCTGATGCCGGCATGCGATTCTCCACTCTGTGGAGAATCGCTGCCATTGGCGCTGGCGCATTTGGCGCACCGCAGGCCGCGGGCCGTTGTACGCGGCTGGGCCGGCGATTCTCAACAGGAGATGGGCCGAGCGGCCGCTCTAAAAAGGCAGAGTTCCGCCGGTGCCGGCCACAGCTGGTCACAGCCGGCGGGAACTCATGCGCGCAGGGCCGGGGGGTGGCCTGTGGGGAAGGGGAGGGGGGCTCCGACCCCGGGGGGGCCTCCGATGGGGCCTGGCCTGCGATCGGGGCTCACCAATTGGCGGGACGGCCTCTCACTCCCCGGGCCTATTTTCTACCGCGCCAGCCCCTGAACTCCCGCGCCATGTTGCGTCAGCACCGGTGCATTGAGGGAGGCCACCGCGCATGCGCGGGTTGGTGCTGGCGTCACTACGCATGCGTGTATCCCATGGCGCACAATTTGCACCGGGATGGGAGGCTGGAACAGCGTGAACTGCTCCAGCGCCGTGCTGGCCTCCTGTAGGGGCTAGAATCGGTACTCCCAACGGCCCGTTCACGCCGTCATGAAATGCGAGGTGTGGCCACTCTGACGCCGAATGGGAGAATCCCGCCCCTAAACTTGCCACCACTAGTGCAATTACACCCACGGGAATGGCCAGAAGGGCCATGGTAAAGAATCTCACGGGGGCTCATTTTTGACACTAAATGCCATTGAAAACGGGCCGCGATCTTGCCAATGCAGCCATTGTAAAACACTCTGCCAAACGGCCCAAAACTGGACTTTGAATGTATTCCGTTGAATCGCGCCAATTGTGTTTCATTGCAGGAACCTCGAAGGGGCGGAAAGCATTGCGTACTCATGATTATTCCTAGTTGGAACAAGATCACTTTATGAGTCTGAACACGTGATGTATTGATGAGATCATTGGCCGTCTGTAGGGACAAATGGGCAGTCTGTCCTCACAGCCTGTAAGTAAATACCTTTCCAATAAAGCTTTTGTTTATTTATACCTTAGTGTTCTGCAAGCCTATCATTTAAAAATACGGCAGCATGTTCAGAGGGTTCCTGAGCCACTGGAGCAGTTCATTACTGCCAGCCACTGAGAAAGTTCAGACTCAGTTTTGATGATGGCAGATAATACAAAGCAAAGTACAAACCTTCTGCATGGGTCCCCTGAGCATTCACTTGTGCATTGTGCATGGGAGAACAAGGACAGCAACCAAAAGCTAATAAAAATAATTAAGGGCTAATTGGGCTTAACAATGAACTAGATTGTGTGGCACCACAGTAGATCATAGAATCTTAGAGTATAGTTGCAGGCCATTCAGCCCATCCTTCCTGCATCAGCACTTTGAAAGTGCAGTTGAATTATTCCTACTCCCCTTTCCCCACAGCATGTCTGTTTTTCCTTTTCAAATATTTGTCCAATTCCCATAAGAAAGTGACTGCTAAATTTGCATTACCCAACCCTTCAGGCAATGAATTACATATCACAAGAACTCAATTCAGAAATTAAATTCTCCTCATCTCCCGGCTGGCTCTTTTGCCAATTATCTTAAATCTGTCCTTGAGCTGGTGACCTTGCTACCAGTGGAAACAGTCTCGCCCTATCTATGCTATCAGTAGGCTGGATGAAAATGTTCATGCAAAACGGATACACTTATTAACAAGATTTACTTAATCGGTTTGCTTTTGACTAGATCTGTACTGATCATTTTCACATTGATGCCACCTATTGACACATGTGACTACTATGTCCACACCCAGGAAGGCAGCATGAGTGTACGCCTCCATCTCAATTACACATAATTATTAACATGTTTTGTCAGTAACTGACTCTTTTATCACATGCAAGTCTAAACTTGATCCTCATTCATAAAAAAGGCTGTTAAATAAGTTACTAAGATGACAAACGATAACAGCTGGTCAGGGTTATATCGTAAAAAAATAAATTAGAGGTACTATATCTAAATACACAAGACAATGGCAGAATTTTACATTGCTTGGGCTGGCAGGTGGGCATGCGCCTGACTTGGAAGCATGTGAAGTCTCATAAGAAAATGTTAGGTGCACATCTTGACATTATCACGCATTCGAGCAATATTTCGGTCAGCGGGCACTTGCGTGCCAACAATCAAGAAGGCAATTTAACCCATTAAGGGGGAAATTAAACACCATTTTACGTGACCCATCTGCTTTCATGGCTAGCGGTCGGCTGATTGGCCAGGCGGTCTTTATATTTTTGCTTCAACCTCAATGTAGGGCGGGATGAACTGGTTGAAATAAAATTGAAAATTTGTCAGCGGACAAGAGGACAGAAAACAGAGGTCTGTTTTCGAATGTGCTGCCTAGACACTCTTTGCATAGCTTTTCCATCGTGTATGATTTTATACAGGCCTGCAGCTCCCTGAGGCAGCTCTTTAGCGGCTGTCCTCCTGAGGAAGCGCATTACAAGCGCCAGTCCGCTCCCTCCCTTTTTCCGGTGCCCATTCTCTTCCTGCCTTCCCTAGCAGCATTCAGTCTTTCCCAGTGGGTGTTCCACGTTGGCTGCCCATTCATTGGCCAGCCAGCGTGAAGTCGCGTTCCGCGGCCCACTACAGTCCGAAACACGTTTCATGCCCACTGAATGCGCACATCCAATGACCAAAAAATTAAGGCCCATGAGTTAATGGTATAAATAAATATAAATGGGGGTGATCTATTAGCTAAGACATGGGAACAGGTTAAGAACTAAATATTTTAAGGTGCTTAACTTTTCAAAAAGATAGGTAAAATGGAAAAAGAGTGGGGTATGCATTAATAAAGGATGAGATAAAGGCAACAGTTAGAAGTGACCTTAGAAAATCAGGGTATGTAATCAGTATGGAGGGAGTTAAGAAAAATTAAAGGGCAGAAAACATCGATGGAAGTTGATTTTATGGGCTCCCTAATGGTAATCATGGGCAGAATATGAATCGGAAATTTAATGATGCATCGCACAGGGGTGGTGTAATAATAGTGGCGGACTTCAGTCTTCATTATAGACTTGGCAAAGCTATTTGGCAAAAGTAGCTTTGAGGACAAGTTCATGGAACATATTCAAGCTAGTTTTCCACAACAATTTATTGAGGAACAAAGTAGGGAACAGGCTATTTTAGATCTATAATATGTAGTGAGACAGGGTTAATTAGTATTCTTACAGTAAAGTATAACCTGGCGAGGAGGGGATCTTAGTTTTGCCACAAACAATTTTAAGGTGTTATCTTAAACTGCTCGTGATCATTTATATTTGTATGTGAATGTATGTAGTCCTTACCATTGGAGTGAATTAATTAACCCAGCAGCAAGCATTTGTATTATTTAAAAAAGAAAATGTTAATTTATTTTCCACACCCCTACCCATTAGGTTACTGTAGAATGTTATGGCTTCCCTAAATCACCGACAACAAGGATTTATGATAAAGGTAGTTTATTCCTGAGCTCAATAGCTAACAGCACTTGAGCTCTGCCTGTGCTCTGGGGGATAACTCCAGTGCTCCCACCGCATGATCTCTTTTATAGCCACATCATCATGTTCTCACTTGACTACTTGGTCTACAGTTACTAAAGAAAACTATGTCTCACTCACTCACTCTCTCACTCACACACAAAACTCGGTGCAGATGAAGATAAAAGCAAAACTTACAAAAATGGAATGGATCTCGGTCTGTTTCCATGCAAGCCTGTTATTTTCAGGTCACATTGTTATGTCTTCTGTAGTGATGGGGTTTGAAACTGCAGAGATGTTTCAGCTCAGCAGTTGTGATGCCTCCTGTAGTCGATCTGCGGGCAGTTGGTTTTCTCAGTTATGCTTGTGAATTAAATCAGGAAGTCAGGGAGAGAGTATGTTCTTTATTTCTCTTACAAGGAACTGCAGTATGGCCCTGTTGTTTAGCTTGATTGGATACAGCATTTTGATGGTTGTGTTGTTGGTCCCCCTCTCCCTGTGTGACAAAGCTCTGTCTCTGTCTAGCAGATTTCTATATTTTTAATAGGGAGTGAGGATGATTGATTTGTCGAGCACTTACTGAATTCCAAATGTCTTTCATGCCCAAGAATGCAGCCTTTTGTCTCCTCGCTAGAGAAGAGAGAACGGTTGAAATCCAAAAGAGAAGTCATGTGGCCTCAGAGTCCATTTTTGCCTTACATTTTTAAAAGTGTAACTTTTAAAATACAATTTTCATGATTTATAATAGTCGTGACACACTGTCATGACAATATAATTGAATTTCATATTACATTTGAAGTTGTGGCTAACTCCCCAAACCGGGGCCTTAATTCTAAATTTAAACAAAGCCAATTCCGGAAGGAATGATGGTCATCAGAAAGTACATTGCAGCCAGCAGAGTATCTTCAGAAGCATAGCTACTGTTGTAGTTTTGAAACATGACAACCAATTTGCGCAAAGCAAGCTCCCGCAACAGTAATGTGATAATGATCAGTTATACTGGGCGTCATTCTCCGACCCGCTGGGGGGTCGGAGAATGGCCGTTGGCCGCCGTGAATCCCGCCCCCGCCGGTTGCCGAAGTCTCCGGCACCGGATATTCGGCGGGGGCGGGAATCGGGCCGCGCCGGTTGGCGGGCCCCCCTGCTGGATTCTCCGGCCCGGATGGGTCGAAGTCCCGCCGATAAATTGCCTGTCCCGCCGGCGTGGATTAAACCACCTTTTGACCGGCGGGACAAGGTGGCGTGGGCGGGCTCCGGTCCTAGGGGGGGCGCGGGGCGATCTGGCCCCGGGGGGTGCCCCCACGGTGGCCTGGCCCGCGATCGGGGCCCACCCAAGTGAGAGTGATCTATGCACTAACTGTGGAAAGAGTTTTAACCAGTCACACAGGACTGAAAACTCTGTTCACCTGTTCTGTGTGTGGAAGGGTATTCACTCAATCACTTTCTCTTTTAATGACCAGTGAGTTCACAAGTGATTGCAAGCATTCAATCTATTGTGGCGGAGGCGGAAGGGAAAGAGTGCCCCCACGGCACAGGCCCGCCCGCGGATCGGTGGGCCCCGATTGCGGGCCAGGCCACCATGGGGGCACCCCCCGGGGCCAGATCGCCCCGCGCCCCCCCTAGGACCGGAGCCCGCCCACGCCACCTTGTCCCGCCGGTCAAAAGGTGGTTTAATCCACGCCGGCGGGACAGGCAATTTATCGGCGGGACTTCGACCCATCCGGGCCGGAGAATCCAGCGCCCCCCCACCCCCCCCTACCCTTCTAATGCCCTGACTTAGGTTCCATCCCTCAAGCTCGATACCTGGATGCAGAACAACCTGCTGCTTTAGTCAGTAAAAGACACAAATACCATACGATAAATTGTGGGGAACAGGCTCTAATGAAAATGAGAAACTTGAAGTGATGAATATTAGTAAAGAAATAACTCTGGAGCAATTAAAGAGGTGCATTTGTTTTGATCTCCCAGAATTCCGTAGATTCTAGAACAATCTGCACAGATTGAAAGATAGCAAATGTAACCCTGAAATTCAAGAAAGGAGGGAGAGAGAAAACAGGGAAGGAAAGGCCAGTTGGTCTGACATAAGTAGTAGGGAAAATGTGAGAATTTATTCTTAAATACATGGTAACCCGGCACTTGGCAAATCACTATATCATGTAGGCAGAGTCAATACTGTCGTATGGGTTACTCTTGAAGGCCTCGCCTTCGCAACCTGGCCCCTCGCCTGAGGTATGGTGATCCTCAGGTTAAATTACCACCAGTAAGCTCTCCCCCCCAAAGGGGAAAGCAGCCTATGATGATCTGGGACTATGATGATGTGTGTTGTTGTGTACTGTTGTATGAAAGGGAAATCATTTTTGACAAGACCATTAAAGTTTTTTGAGGGTGTAACTAGAAGGGTGAGTAAGGTAAAATAGTAAGTGTAGTATATTTGGATGTTCAGAAGGTGTCATAAGGTTAGGGATAATTGGGTGAGGAACATAGGACCAGGAGTAGGCCATTCAGCCAATCGAGCCTGCTCCACTACTCAGTCAGATTATAGCAGATCATCCACCTCAATGTCACCTTCCCACACTGCCTCCATATCCCTTGATGTCATTAGAAATCTCTCAATTTCTGTCTTCCACAGCCCTCTGGGGTAGAGAATTCCAAAGATTCACCACCACCTGAGTGGAGAAATTCCTTTTCATCTCATTCTTAAATGCCCTACCCCTTTCCTGAAACTGTGCCCCCTGGTTCTAGACTCACCAGCCAGGGAATAATATATTTTCATGGAATGTCAATTGTTTAATGGCTAGAGAACACAGAGTAGGAATAAATGGGTAATTTTCAGGATAGAAGGTAACACAAGTGGAGTGGCGACAAGGATAAGTGTGTGAGCTCAGCTATTTGCACTCTATTAATGACTTAGATGAGGGGACAGAGTGTAATACATCCAAGTTTGCTAAAAGTATAAAGCTAAATGGAAAAGTAAGCTGTGGGTAAGACACAAAGAAGCCATCAAAGATATAAATTTAATTGATTGGACAGGAAGGTGGAAGATGGAGTTTAATGTGGTGCAATGTCAACTTATTCACTTTGTAGGCAGAATATTTTTTAGAAGTGAAAGATTAGTAAATGTTGATATTTAGAAGGGTTTGGTGTCCTTGTGACATGAATCACAGAAAGTTAAAGTGCAAGTTAACAAGCAATTCGGAAAGCATCTGGTATGTTAGCCTCCATTGCAGGAGGTTTGGAGGAAAAGAGTACGGAAATCCTGCCACAATTTTGTGGGTCTTTGGTAAGACCACTCCTGGAATATTCTGAAGAAGAATATACCTGCCTTAGAGTGCAATGTAAGTTCGTTGACACCTGAGATAGAGGGGTTGAGAATAATGGGGTTTGGAAGAAGGAAAGGTGGCCTCATTAAAATACATAAAACTCTTAGAAGGCTTGAAGATGCTGAAAGGCTATTTGCCCTGACTGACAAGTCTAGGAGTATGGGTCCTAGCCTCAGAATAAGAGGACATAGAATCATAGAATTTACAGTGCAGCAGGGAGCCATGTAGAACTGGGATGAGAAGAAATGTCTTCACTGAAAGGATTATAATTCTTTGAAATCCTCTGCATTGGATACCCAATCGATGAGTATATTCAAAACTCAGGCCAAAAGGTGTTTGAGCACTATTTGGAATCAAGGAATAAGGGAATAAATCAGGAATCTGGAGTTGATGAAGAAGTCCAGCTGTGGTCTTATGAATGGGTTTGATGGGGTACTCTGGCTCCTACTTCATATATTCTTAAACTATGAATAAAGCTCTTGTAGCTTTTTAAAAAATAATTATTTCAGATTATTCTCCTTTCCTTTTAACGTGCCCCATGTAACCTGAGTGTGAAGAGGCAAATGCTCTGTAACTAGTCATTAAAAGAAAAAAGGTGTGTTTTATACCTCCCTGTAATACCTCAAGTACATTACATAAAATATTATGAAAAGCTTAGTAATTATTACAATATGGGTAAAAAGACAACGGGCGGAATTCTCCGAAATGGAGGCAGAGTGTTCGCGCCGTCGTGAACGCCGTCGAGGTTCACGACGGCGCGAAACGGCCCCTATCCCGAATGATTCAGGGCACGATAATGGGCTAGGAGCGGCGCCGCGTCATTTACATGCGCCAGGCCTTAGAGCCGTGTCAAGGCGGCGCTGCATACATGATGCGGCCAGCGCCGCATAACTTGCGTCACCCGCGCATGCGCGGGTTGGCCGGCGCCAACCCACGCATGCATGGTTGCCGTCCTCTCCGGGTCCGCCCCACAAGAAGATGTCAGACGGATCTTGCGGGGCTGCGGAAGAAAGGAGGTCCTCCTTCAGAGAGGACGGCCCGACGATCGGTGGGCACCGATCGCGGGCCAGACCCCATTTGAGGCCCCCCCCAGTGCAGGATCCCCCCTCCCCCCCCCCCCCCGCAGGCCGCCCCCCCCCAGCGTTCCCACGCTGTTCCCGCCGGCAGCGACCAGGTGTGGATGGCGCCGGGGGGAACCCGCCGTTTTGGGCTGGCTGCTTGGCCCATCCGGGCCTGAGAATAGCAGGGGTGCCGGAGAATCGCCATTTTGGGTGTCTCGGGCGATTCTCCGGCCTGCGCCGCACGGAACTCGACGGGGCCACGCTCGCCGCTTGGGAGAATCGTGGGAGTGCGTCGGACCGGCGTCGCGGGAAAATCTGGCGACCCAGGCGATTCTCCCAACCGGCGCGGGAGCGGAGAATCGCGCCCAACAACACTCATTTTGGAGTCATCAAGGTGACTCAGAAACCACGTTGGAACTATTGAAGAAGGGAGGAATGGTGACCAGGACATTGTTCTTCAAATAGTGCGGAGGGATTTTTAATCTCATTTGAACAACTGGAACAGGGTACAAAGGAACAGGATGTGGTCATTGAACCCACTGAGGCTCTTCCACTATTCACTCAGTTCTTGGCTGATCTGGGGCACTCCCCATTTACCTGCCTTTGATTCATGTCCTTCGGTATCTTTACCACACAAATATTGACCAGATTCAGCTGTATAAGGCTCGGTCAGACGCCATTCGGAGTATTGTGAGCAGTTTTGCGCCCCATATCTAAGGAAGGATGTGCTGGCCTTGGAAAGGGTCCAGAGGAGCTTCACAAGAATGATCCCTGCAGTGAAGATCTTGTCATATGAGGTTGAGGACTCTGGATCTGTACTCGTTGGAGTTTAGAAGGATGAAGGGGTATCTTATTCAAACTTACAGGATACTGAGAGGCCTAGATTGAGTGGATGTAGAGAGGATGTTTCTACGAGTAGGAAAAACTAGAATCAGAGGGCACAATCTTAGACTGAAGGGACGATCCTTTAAAACAGAGATGAAGAGGAATTTCTTCAGCCAGAGGATGGTGAATCTGTGAAACTCTTTGCCGCAGAAGGTTGTGCAGGCCAAATCACTGAATGCCTCGAAGACAAAGATAGATAGGTTCTTGATTAATAAGGTGATCAGGAGTTATGGGGAGAAGGCAGGAGAATGGGGATGAGAAATATATCGGCCACGATTGAATAGCGGAGCAGAGTCGATGGGCCGAGTGGCCTAATTCTGCTCCTATGTCTTATGGTCTTAAAAAATGTAATTACTGCAGCATCCACAGTCTTCTGAGGAAGAGAGTTCCAGAAGTATTCTCCTGAAGCACTGGTGGATGCTAAATATGTCAGTGCATATTTGAGGGGTGTACTGAAATGAAAGGTTAGTAACTGGAATATATCTCCAATGTACGTCCCGTCATTATCGCTTTAGCAACTCCAAACATCATTCCGAGCATCAAGCATTGCTGAGACAGTGCAGAACTGGTTTAAAAATGAAAGAGACTCCAACCCAAAATTAGAGCTTTGGAATAAGTGCAGAAGACATGTATTTTGCTCCCTGCAACCAGCATCACAGGCCATACCACAGTGTGCCAGGTATCTCAGCCACCTTCCTCGCCCCCAATCAGAGATGGGCTAACCACAGCAATGAAAATATCACTGGTGACCACCAGCCTCCTTCATGCCAATAGGTCTGACTCCAGGCGGTCCGCCAGGCTGGTGATGGATTGAGATACGGATGCAGACTGATAAACTCACTGCAAGGAAGTAGTCCAGCCCTTCTGGTTCAGGTAATAGGGATGGCACAGTGGTTAGCACTGCTGCCTCACAGCGCCAGGGACCCGGGTTCAATCCTGGCCTTGGGTGACTGTCTGTGTGGAGTTTGCACATTCTCCCTATGTTTGTGTGTGTTTCCTCCGGATGCTCCGGTTTGCTCCCACAGTCCAAAAATGTGCAGCTTAGGTGGATTGCCCATGATACATTGCCCCTTAGTGTCCAGAAATGTGCAGGTTAGGTGCGGTTATGGGATAGGGCGGGGAAGTACCAGCCTCCCTGAACAGGTGCCGGAATGTGGCGACTAGGGGCTTTTCACAGTAACTTCATTTGAAGCCTACTTGTGACAATAAGCGATTTTCATTTCATTTTCATTTCAAGTGAGCCTAGGTAGGGTGCTCTTTCAGAGGGTCGGGACAGAATTGATGGGCTGAATGGCCTCCTTCTGCACTGTAGGGATTTTTTAAAAAATAGCTCAACCAGAATTGGTTTGATGAGAGTTTGACTCCTGACTACTGGGGGGAAAAAAATTGGGCTGGATTCTCTGCCCCACCACGACACACCCCGCCGGCGGGATGCTCCATTACGCCGGCCGGTAAATGGGATTTCCCATTGTGGGACAGCCCCATGCCGTCGGGAAACCCCCGGGCTGCCGGCAAAACGGAGCATCCCGCCGGTGGAGAATCCAGCCCACTGCCTTTATATAGTGCTTTTCATGACCTCAGAATGTCCCCAAAGCACTTTATAGCCAATGAAGTACTTTTGATGTATGGTCACTGTTGTAATGGAGGAAACATGGCAGTCCATTTGGACAGTGGCGGATGGGAACGAAAAATTTGGAGTGAGGCAAAGAAGTCAACAATCCATCGGCGGGAAGACAATTTGTAACCTTCCCATCAGCACTTTCATGGTGGGTCACTTTTCCCGCTGGTGAACGTCACAATCATTATTGATGTGTAATAAATGCTCATATATGCGCCAACAGGCCGGAATCTTGCACCCCCATGAAAATTTCTGCCTGGCTAGCAGGAAATCAGATCGTTCTGTTTCCCAATCTGCAAACGTGGCATGCACCCTGTGTGGGAGATCTCTTTGACGTACCGGCCACTAGACTGCCTTCGCCATTCGCACTGCTCTTCTCCCAGGGGCTGGCAGTGTATTGCACAGCAGGAGACACGCACACGAAGGAAGTGGGGGTGGGGAAGATGTGAAGGAAGGGGTGATCGGGAAGCAAGGTCTAAGGTGGGGGAATCCAGGGAAGAGAAACTCTGCAAGGGGAAGGATCCAGGCGCCTTTTAAATATAGCACCTAGACATGGTTGTGGGGCGCTTGACTTCCTGCCTGATTCGCTATGAGATTCAATGTGAACCTCGCTACTGCATAACTAATAGGCTGGACATTGCGTGATTTGGCAGGTTTACCTGCTTCGATCTGCATCAGGAGTCCCTCGGACTTCCTGCCTCCGCCACAGGACTTAGCCCCAAGAGCGGAAGATTCCATTTTATGCATCAAGGTGCTGCACATAGCAATGTGATAATGACCAAATAATAAATATTTCAATTGATTGCTGTGAGGTAAACATTGGCCAGAACACCAGGAAAACTCCTGTGCTCTTCAAGAATTAATACTGTGGGATATCCCACATCCATGTGAGAGGGCAGGAGGGACCTTGGTTTAATGTCCCATCAAAAGATAGCACCTCCAACAATACATTAGTACAGGGCTGGGGTGTCAACCCAGGTTTTGCGCACAAGTTTTCAGAGTGGGCCCTGAACCTACAACCATCTGACCATAGGCAAGAGTTCTACCAACAGAGTCAAGGACAACTGTTAAATTAATTTAAATTAATGGAATTATTTGTCAGGAGTGAACTTGGGAATTCTGTATGTTATAGGGAGCGAGGAAAAAGCAATCAGCATGGATTCAGAATGGGAAGGTCTAACCTGACCGATCTCCTTTACTTCTTTGAGGAAGTGACAACCCAAATGGATTGTAATAAACATTGTGACATTGAATTATAGAATATCGCAACACAGAAGATGACCATTTAGCCTATCATGCCTGTGCGATACAAATTAATCCCACTTCCCTGCTCTCTCCCAGTTTCCACTTGAAAGTTATTAATGAATCTGCTGCCACCAGTCTTTCAGGCAGTAATCCAGAATGTAATAATATACTTCATTAAAAAAAATCCACGTTGACACGAGTTCAAAGCAATAAAGAAGTACAATCACCTCTGATATCTATTGATTCGCCTGCATATGATCAATGGATAGAATAAACTTCAGGATAGAGTAGTGGAGAGAAAAGTCTTGGAATTGGTTTAAAAATAAATAAGTTTTGCTATAGGATCGAGCAAGTCGTCGTTATGAGGATCTAAAGTCCTTTTTTATATTTTATTATCTTGCGACCTTGTAACTATGTTTTTCGGTATCTGATAGATACCAAGTCTGGAACATGTGGGAATAATACTGTACAAGGCCTGTACACCAGACCAAAATCTTTCTTCAACTTGGGATTCCACAAATAGCTGGGACAAACACCTCTAGGATTCCCAACCTCCTAGTTTCTTAGCGGGCAATGCATAAAATTCGAAGTGTGTTTTTAAGATTTGATTCTACACGTATCCATACTTCACTCATTATTGTTCTGATGAATTTTTATTGGTAGCAATCATATTTCAGAACTCAGGCTATGAGTTCTGAATTGAACTCAGGTTGTGTGTCAAACGACAACACCAACACCAGATCCATTCGCGTATTGCCCCCTGTGATTGTTTCTCCGGCACGCAAATATATATATACCTCCCCAGTAACCCACCCCCCAAAAACAGATGTCTACTTATGTGTTAAAAATATTGCCAATTGTACAGAGTTGCTGTTGTTGAGCTAGTACATAATACCCTACCAGTTATTTAATTTTTTTTTTTTTTCGTTTTTATTTTGTGTGTGCTCTTCTCTTCTATATATATATATATATATATATGTATATTTTATTCTGTACATAACGGTAAAAATACTTTGTTCAAAAACCCAATCAAAAACATTTGTTAAAAAAAAGGTTGTGTCAAATGTTGATCCTGCCAGATCCACAACCATACCCACAATGCCCCCTTCCCCTCCATGTCACCCACCCACTGCCCCAACAACTTCTATAAGACACTTCTTAAAACCTACCTCTTTGACCACGATTTTGGTCATCTCCACCCTCCCCCCACCCCACATCACCGTATGTCATTTATTTTGATAACACACCTGTGAAGCACCATGGGACATATTACTATGTTAAAACTGTTACATAAATGCAAGTTGTTGCTAATGATCACGGATGAATCACAGAGGAGTTAGAGTTGATTTTTCCCCCAGCAGATGCTGAGTTGTCAATCTCAGCTAGATCATCAGGGAGTTGGTAAACTGGGCCACATCCCTTTGCTACCTGAAAGGATGGAAAGTGAAAACACTCCCGGCCAACCTGCTGCAACTCTTAACAGAAATAACAGAAAGACAGCACTGAAAGATCCTCCAACAACTCCCCAGCTACCCAGTGAGTTGCTGAACCATGAGGATCCTATGGTTCATCTTCTGGCACACTGCTGAACTAAAACAACTTCAGCCTGAGCAACTCGAGGCGCTCCAATTTCCCAGTGTTAGGAAAGTAAATGAAAGCATCAGTCAGTATTACTGTCCTGGATTTCTATCTAGTAACTCTAGTGTTCCTGCTCTGGATTGTTATCCAGTGACTCCAGTGTTCCTGCTCTCTGTCCTCTATCCAGTACCTCTAGTTCTACTGCTCTGAATTACTATCCAGTAACTCCAGTGTTACTGCTGTGGATTGCTATCCAGTAATTCCAGCATTATTCTTCTGGATTATTATCCAGTAACTCCAGTATTCCTATTCTCTATCCTCTATCCAGTAACTCTAGTGTTACTGCCCTGGATTGTTATCCAATAATTCCAACGTTACTGTTCTGGATTGCTATCCAGTAACTCAAGTGTTACTGCTCTCTAACCTTTATCCAGTAACTCCAGTGTCCCTGCTCTGGATTGCTATTCAGTTAATCCAGTGTTACTGCTCTGGATTGCTGCCCAGTAACTCCAGTGTTCCCTGCTCTGGATTGCTATCCAGTAACTCCAGCATCCCTGCTCTGGATTGTTATTCAGTTAATCCAGTGTCCCTGCTCTGGATTGCTACCCAGTAACTCCAGTGTCCCTGCTCTGGATTGCTATCTAGTAACTCCAGTGTCCCTGCTCTGGATTGCTACCCAGTAACTCCAGTGTTATTGCTCTGGATTGCTATCTAATAACTCCAGTGTTATCGCTCTGGATTGCTATCTAGTAACTCCAGTGTTGCTGCTCTTGATTGGTACCTAGTAACTCAAGTGTTATTGCTCTGGATTGCTATCTAGTAACTCCAGTGTTCTTGCTTTCTAGCCAACAATTACAGCTGGGATTCTGAGTGTGAGAACAACACTTGGGCTGAGCTTCAAAGCACTCTGTGGTATTGATGCACAATCAATACTCTCGAGACAAAGAGGAGTCATATCTAATCAGCTTTAATCAGCTAGAACTGTACCCAGCAGCAATGATACAGAAAGTGAAGGCTGCTGGGACGGCATCGGTTCTTATACCCCGCCTCTCAGGGCGGGGCTATGTACATTATCCAATGGTAGACCCCTCGGTCTAGCCAATGGTCATTCACCTCTCAGGTACTGCAATACCTGGTATTACCACATTCACCCCCTGTTAAAAAGAACCCAGCGGGGTGATGGCCAGTGTTACTGTCACCTTTTGCATGGTAGGATCAGGTATTGCAGGTACCATGATGTCGAGGGTAACAGAGAAAGTTTTTTTTTATTGTTTCATGGTGCAGCAATCAGACGATCGGGCGGCCTGGTCGTCCTTCTGGAGCGTCTGAGTTTCGGCGGCGATCCTGGTGGGGGCCCCGGCGGTTGTGACTCCGGGAACGTGGTGTCTTCCTCCCAGGCAGCTTCGTCACCCCTAGGCGGCGCTGTTGGGGTGAAAAGTGGGCAGGGGGTAGGGGGCGTCGGTGCCTGTTCGGCGCTGGGTAGGGGTTCCGGCGGCAATACTGACCCTCCGGTCAGGTGTTGCGGGGGGGGTGGGGGTGGGGGGGGGACAATGGTGCGGACGCGCGTGGGGCTCCGGCTGGCGCCAGGTCCCGAAGGGAGACCGTGTCTTGGCGGCCGTCGGGGAACGCTACGTAGGCGTACTGGGGGTTGGCATGCAGCAGGTGGACCCTCTCGACCAACGGGTCCAACTTGTGCGCCCTCACATGTTTCCGCAGCAGGACAGGTCCGGGTGTCACTAGCCAGGTGGGGAGCGAGGTCCCGGAGGAGGACGTCCTGGGTAAAACAAGGAGACGTTCGTGAGGTGTCTGGTTTGTGGTAGTACAGAGCAGCGACCGAATGAAGTGAAGGGCCACTGGGAGGACTTCTTGCCAGCGGGAGACTGGGAGATTCCTGGACCGAAGGGCCAGCAGGACGGTCTTCCAGACCGTTCCGTTCTCCCTTTCTACCTGCCCGTTTCCCCGCGGGTTGTAACTGGTCATCCTGCTCGAGGCGATGCGTTTGCTAAGCAGGAACGCAGCTCGCACCTCATAAAGGAGGACCCCCTATCACTGTGGATGTATGCGGGGAAACCGAACAGTGTAAAAATAATTTGGAGGGCCTTGATGACGGTGGTTGTGGTCATGTCCGGGCAGGGGATGGCGAAAGAGAACCGGGAGTACTCGTCAATCACGTTCAGGAAGTAAGTGTTGCAGTCGGTGGAGGGGAGGGGGCCTTTGAAGTCCATGCTGAGGCGTTCAAAGGGACGGGAAGCCTTTATCAGATGCGCCCTCTCTGGTCGGTAGAAGTGCGGTTTGCACTTGCCGCAGATTTGACAGTCCCTGGTGACTGTCCTGACCTCCTCGATGGAGTAAGGCAGGTTTCGGGTCTTAACGAAATGGAAGAACCGAGTGACCCCCGGGTGGCAAAGGTCCTCGTGGAGGGTTTGGAGGCAGTCTACTTGTGTGGTGGCACAAGTGCCGCGGGACAGGGCATGAGGAGGCTCGTTCAGCTTCCCGGGACGGTACAAGATCTCGTAATTCCAGGTGGAGAGTTCTATCCTCCACCGCAAGATCTTGTCGTTTTTTTATCTTGCCCCGCTGTGCATTATCGAACATGAAGGCCACCGACCGTTGGTCCATGAGGAGAGTGAATCTCCTGTCGGCCAGGTAATGCCTCCAGTGTCGCACAGACTCTACTATGGCCTGGGCCTCCTTTTCGACCGAGGAGTGGCGAATTTCGTAAGCATGGAGAGTGCGGGAGAAGAAAGCCACGGGCCTGCCCGCTTGGTTGAGGGTGGCCGCCAGAGCTACGTCAGACGCGTCGCTCTCGACTTGGAAGGGGAGGGACTTGTCGATGGCGCGCATCGTGGCTTTTGCGATGTCCGCTTTGATGCGGCAGAAAGCCTGGCGGGCCTCCGTCGACAGGGGGAAGGTTGTGGATTGGATCAGGGGTCGAGCCTTGTCGGCGTAATTAGGGACCCATTGTGCATAATAGCTAAAGAAACCAAGGCAGCGCTTTAGGGCCTTGGGGCAGTGAGGGAGGGGGAAATCCATGAGGGGGCGCATGCGTTCAGGGTCGGGACCTATGACTTCATAATCACACGACGTAGCCTAGGATGGCTAGACGGTCGGTGCTAAACATGCATTTCTCCTTATTGTAGGTCAGATTAAGGATATTCGCGGTCTGGAGAAATTTAGGGAGGTTGGTGTCGTGGTCCTGCTGGGCATGGCCGCAGATGGTGACGTTATCGAGATACGGGAACGTTGCGCGTAAGCCGTACTGGTCAACCATTCGGTCCATCTCACACTGGAAGACCGAGACCCCGTTTGTGACACCGAAGGGAACCCTTAAAAAGTGGTAGAGCCGCCCATCTGCTTCGAAGGCAGTGTACTGGCGGTCACTATTACGGAGGGGTAGCTGGTGGTAGGCAGACTTGAGATCCACCGTGGTGGGCGTTGGACTGCCGGGACCTGCAAAAAGGACTGCGGTGGGCCTTGGGCTGGCGGGAACTGGAAAAAGGACTGCGGTGGGCCTTGGGCTGGCGGGAACTGGAAAAAGGACTGCGGTGGGCCTTGGGCTGCCGGGACCTGAAAGAACGGCTGCGGTGGGCCTTGGACAGCCGGGACCTGGAAGAACGGCTGTTGGTGGTCGCTGGAGACCGCGGCCACAGCGCGGGCCAGGCAGACCGCGGCATAGTGGCCTTTCTTGCCGCACCCTTTGCAGGTGACGGTGTGGGCCGGGCAACGCGCGCGCGGGTGATTCGCCTGGCCGCAGAAGAAGCAGCGTTGGCCGGCGGCGGTAGTGGGCCGTCTTGCCGCGCAGGCCTGCGGAGTTAGTGGGTAAGTCTGCGGGGTTAGCGTGTAAGTCTGGGGGGCTGCAGCGGCGGGGTGCCATGCAGCCCAGGGGGGCGCCGTGCACGCGGGGGCGTACGCGAGTGCGTTCTTGTACGCAATGTCCATGGACCCTGCCAGGGCCCGGGCCTCAGTGAGGCTCAGTGTGTCCATTTCGAGGAGCCTTCTGCGGATGTCGGGGGAAACCATACCTGCCACGAAAGCGTCCCGAATTAAATGTTCCGTGTGCTTGTTCCCCGTCACTGCTGGGCAGCCGCAGTTTTGGCCCAGCACTATCAGTGCCCGATAGAAGGCTTCGAGTGTCTCATCTGGGCTCTGCCGTCTCGTTGCCAGCAGGTGACGGGCGTAGACCTGGTTCAGTGGACGAATGTAATGTCCTTCTAGCAGCTCCATGTCTGCAGCATATTTCGCCGCCCCTTCAATCGGGGGTAGATCGCCGGGCTGACCCGCGAGCGTAGGAGGTGTATCTTCTGCCTTTCCGTGGGGGTGTCGGCATCCGTTTCGAGGTAGCTCTCAAAACACGCCAGCCAATGCTTAAAAATAGCAGCGGAGTTTTCTGCGTGGGGGCTGAGCTGATGATGACCAATGGTCATTCACCTCTCAGGTACTGCAATACCTGGTATTACCACAGGTATAAAGCCCACTGACTCATAGATGCCAGTTTTCTTGCACAGCTACATTGAGTCCTCAGCTTCAACCCAGGCATGGGCTGTTGCTCATGTCTTACACAACGATGACATGAAGAAAAAGCATTGTGCGCAGTAATTATTTATGATCGAGAATGCGACGTTGGGAAATTCAATCCTCATGCCAACTTTGAAATGTCAACTGCAATCTGATACAGCTGATCCATCCTTGTCTATTCTGAAAATTGACAAAGCAACTACAAATCTTGGCGAGGGGCCAGGATTCTACCTGTGGTATAGACACTTGCTCCACTTCCAGATCTCAAAGAAGGGTTCAGATCAGGTTTAACGAATCAATAAAGGTACATGGCACAACCCACAGAATTCCTGCTCATTAACACCACGGGCGAGATTCTCCGACCCCCCGCCGGGTCGGAGAATCGCCGGGGGCTGGCGTGAATCCCGCCCCTGCTGGTTGCCGAAGTCTCCGGCACCGGATATTCGGCGGGGGTGGGAATCGCGCTGCGCCGGTTGGCGGGCCCCCCCGCTCAATTCTCCGGCCCGGATGGGCCGAAGTCCCGCCGCTAAAATGCCTGTCCCACCGGCGTAAATTAAACCACCTACCTTACCGGCGGGACAAGGCGACGCGGGCGGGCTCCAGGGTCCTGGGGAGGCGCGTGCCGATATGGCCCTGGGGGGTGCCCCCACGGTGGCCTGGCCCGCGATCGGGGCCCACCGATCCGCGGGAATGCCGTCAGCAGTCGCTGACGCTCCCGCGCATGCGCCGCCCGGAGATGTCATTTCCGTGCCAGCTGGCGGGGCACCAAAGGCCTTTTCCGCCAGCTGGCGGGGATGAAATTCGTCTGGCGCCGACCTAGCCCCTTAAGGTTGGGGCTCGGCCCCCAAAGATGCAGAGTGTTCCGCACCTTTGGGGCGGCGCGATGCCCGTCTGATTTGCGCCGTTTTGGGCGTCAGTCGGCGGACATCGCGCCGTTTCCGGAGAATTTCGCCCCAGAGTTTAAAAATTGCAGTAGCAGTTCAACTCACAAAGGGTTAATAAGGCAAAAGACGTTGCCTAGTTACAAAACGGTTTACTATTGTTTTAAATAAACTTGTCAAGGAGGCCCTGCTTTCGTTCCAGATAGATATTAAACATTTTAGATAAAGTTTGGAAATGCAGGGGAGTTCATTGAGGCTTGATAGTTTCAAACTAAAACTTTGCTGTTTTATGATAATGAGGGAGCATTATTTCCTTGAAGAACATTCAGCTTCAGAACATAAAGTGCACTGACTTTTCTTTAGCCATTTGTGATCCTGAATCCACTTCTTGTGGCTTCAGTGAGACTCCAACAGATCATAAATCTAACAAAAATACTTTATGCTTCAGCTCCACAATGGAAAATCACTGTTATGTTGTTCGGTCACAAAACTACAACGTGACTCACTGCTTTTATGTACTACGGCGTCAGCGTGTATTGGCAGTACTACAAATCATCATTAATACCTTAAACTTTTGCGTCTTGTGAGGTCATGAGCTGTGATCAATGTGGCTGGTGAAAGTTATAAAGAATGGAAACTAAAAAGAACTTTAATGCTAACTGCCCCTGCCCTTCCCCAGTACATATATCACCATCTACAGCACAGGGCTTTCACTGAATGAAGTTAAAGCACGCCCGTCTTGAAGAATGCAAATGACCAACCTGTCATCTGTGTCCCATTGAATCTAGGTCAAGTTGGAGCAACAAAAATTAATATTGTTTCCGTCAGACAACGTGAAAACTTCCACAGGACTGGAATGTACCATCTGGAAGGTTGGTCTAGGTGGATTCAGTGGGAACTTTCAAATACTTGGAAAGCAAAAACTTGCGGGGTGATTTCAAAACAACGGTGGAGGCGTGGGACTGATTGGATAACTCTTTCAAAGGGCCAGCATGGGCTACAATGGGTTGAATGGTCTCTTGCTGTGGTGAGTGAGTCTTTGATTCCAAGATGTTCCGAAAAGCAAAATACTGAGGCAAGCAAAGCATGAGGCTAAACCTAAAGACCATAAGAGCTTGTCACGATTCACTTGTACTGTGTCACAAAATATTAAATCTGCCGCTGTTGCTCACACAGTACTTCCTCCTTTCTTTCAATGGTAGAGATGAAAAGCTTGTGAGTAAATGGAATAAACTGCAGCAGATCATTTGTGGTGAAATTTGATTTGAAATAAGAGGATTAATGCCTTCATGTCACCACATGTAGCAGCACATAGTAGGATTCCACCTCACAAACATGTAATTACTGTCTCAGCATGGCTGAGAGCACATAGGAATCCATTCTCACCTCCCTCTCAATGCCAATGGCTAATTGATGGGGGAGAGTCCACCACTTCCTTTGATTCATTCAATAACTTCCTAGCTGAGGTCAGGAACACACCATGTAGGGTTGCAAACATAAGGGGGGGGCGATTCTCCAAGCCCCACTCCGGGCCGGAGAATCGCCGCAACCGCGCCACAACGCCCCGACGCCGGTGCGCGATTCTCCGAGGTGCGGAGAATCGCCGCCATTTGCGCCGCCACGTTTGGCACGGCGCTGGCTGCGGGCCACTGGAATCGGCGAGGCCGCCGATTCTCCGGCCCAGATGGGCCAAGCGGCCGCGCCGATACGACAGAATCCCGCCGGCGCCATTCACCCCTGGTCACTGCCGGTGGGAACTCTGCAGTGACGCTCAGGGGGGGGGGCCTGCGGGGGAGGGGGAGGGGGTCTCCTTCACCGGGGGGGGGGGGGGGGGGGGGCCTCTGATGGGGTCTGGACTGCGATCGGGGCCCACCGATCAGCGGGCCGGCCTCTTCCCCCCCCCGGGCCTACTTTCCAGTGCGGCCAGCCCCTGAACACCGACCCCATGTTGGGTTGGGGCCGGCGCATGTAAGAAGTTCCCCGTGCATGCGCAGGATGGCGCGGCCCAACTGCGCATGCGCAGGATTGAGCTGGCCCAACTGCGCATGCGTGGGTTGGCGTGGCGCCCATTTGGCGCCACGTAAGGAGGCTGGAGTGGTGTGCCCGGGCCCTGTTCGCGCCATCGTGAAACGTGTCGGAGAATTGCCACCTACATCTCACTGCCTGACAACACATCACAGACTAATGAGCTTTGGCAAAGAGTCGTCCAGACTTGAAACGTTAGCTATATTCTCTCTCCACAGATGCTGTCAGACCTGCTGAGATTGTCCAGTATTTTCTGTTTTATTTTCAGATTCCAACATCTGCAGTCATTTGTTTTTATTTTACATATAAATGAATGATTGAAACATATAAAATTCTGACAGGCCTGGACAGACTGGATACTGGGATGTTGTTTCTGCTAGCTGGAGGATCTAGAACAAGCCTTCATAGTCGCAGGATACAGGAGTAGGCCATTTAGGACTGAGGTGAGGAGGAATTTCTTCACTCAGAGGGTGGTGAAGCTGTGGAATTCTCTACCAATGAAGGTTGTGGAGGCCAAATCACTGTATATTTAAGAAGGAAGTAGATAGATTTCTACACTCTAAAGGTGACAAGGAGTATGAGGAGAGAGCGGGAGGATGGCATTGAGGTAGAGGGTCAGCCATGATCATGTCAAATGTTGGAGCAAGCTCGAATGACCTACTCCTGCTCCTACTTTGTTTCTATGTTTCTAAAACACTTCCAGGATTGTCACCTTTTCAGTTTCTGATTGGACGGTCCATAAAATTCGAAGATTGAGCTGGAGATCAAATTCCCCCTCAGCCTTCCCTTTATCTTGGCTCAGAAGCGCTCCATGGTTGAATAGCCCATGGACTCGCAGATGTCAGTTTTCTTGCACGATTACATTGATTTCTCAACTCCTGAACAAGTCTTAGCCAACTAACCGTAAGCCCAACGGTAACATGAAGAAAAGCCATTGTACAGAATTGCATAATTAGAGACGACAAGGTACCAAAGTGCTCCTCACAGCACCAGGGACCCAGGTTCAATTCCAGCCTTTGGTGACTGTCTGAATGGAGTTTGCATCTTCTCCCTGTTATGACCCCCTCAGGGGCCAAGCACTATGTTGTATCCGATTCCCCTCCTACACAATGGAATATGAACTGCCCCGTTGGTGAAGCCTTTCCCCCTGATTGGGAGGAGCTTCACAGTGTATAAACCCCGGCCTGGGTGCAGGTCGGGGAGAGGGTGTCCCTTTGAGGTGAGGAGTTACAGTACTTGTGGTTATTGTGTACAGTGTAAATAAACCTTGTTCTAATCCAACCTGCCATGCGTTCCATGAAATATCTTCTTTTGGCTACTACATTCCCTACGTCTGCATGGGTTTCCTCCGGGTGCTCCAGTTTCCTCCCACAGTCCTAAGATGTGCAGGTTAGGTGGATTGATCATGATAAATTGCCCCTTAGTGTCCAGGGGTGTGCAAGTTTGGTTAGGTGAGGTTACAGGGATCGGACGGGAGCCTGGTTAGGGTATTCTTTCACAGGTTGGTGCAGATTCAATAGGTCGAATAGCCTCCTTCTGCACTCTAGTGAATCTATTGTTAGGATCGGGAATGCACTGTCTATGAGTGTAGCGGAGGCAAATTCAATAGTGGAATTTAAAAGGAAATTTGATAAGCAGCTGAAGAGAAAACGTTTGCAGGATTAACGGGAAAGAGCAGGAAGAGTGGGATGAACTGAGCTGCTCTTACAGAGAGCTGGCACAGACGTGACAGGCCGAATAGTCTCTTTCTGAGCTGTAAACATTCTATGATTGAGTGATTCGACATCAGGACTGGGAGGACAATAAGGCAAGTTGTGAGTTTCAACCTTGGAGCACAGGAACTGGAAGGAAAATATTTGTCAAGTGAAAGTGTCTCAGCAATGAGTGAACCGGTCAAAGAAAGGAAGATGGGGGGAAGATGAGAAAATTTGCACAAAAGTAATGGAAGTAAACAGGGAGGAAATTATATTAGGAAGAAAAAGAGGCCAGTTTAAAGACTAAAAGGAAAACATATAAAAACTACTGTGTAAGTCTATTTTAGACTCTATAATTTTTTTAAAATTTGTTCTTGGGATGTGGGAATTGCGAGCTATATCAGCATTTGTTGCCCATCCCTAATTATCCTTGAACTGAATGGCTTGCTAGGCCATTTCATGGGGGGGCAGTTAAGAGTCACCCACATCGTTGTGTGGGTCTGAAGTCACATGTAGGCCAGGGCGGATAAGGGTGGCAGATTTTCTTCCCTGAAGGACATTAGTGAACCAGATGGGTTTTTACAGCAATCGACAATGTTTCATGGTCATCATTAGACTTTTAATTCCAGATGTTTGTTGGATTCATATTTCACCATCTGCCATGGTGGGATTCGAACCCAGATCCCGAGAGCATTAACTGGGCCTCTGGATTACTAGTTCAGTGACAATGCCACTACGTCACCACCTCCACTATAGAAGCTGAATTCTAGCGAGTTACTGATTGTAAAAGAAAGAAAGACATGTGGAGTGAAATTCTCCCTCCCGCCCCGCCACATTTCTGCCCCGACCTGCCGGCGGGATGCTCCGTTACACCGGCCGGTCAATGGGGTTTCCCATTGTGGGGCAGCCCCACGCCGTCGGGAAAACCCCGGGCGCCGGCAAAACGGAGACTCCCGCCGGCGGAGAATGACGCCCCAGATTTGTATAGCACTTGTCATGATTTCATGAAATCCCAAAGAATGTTACAACCAGCAAAGCGCATTTGAAGTATAGTCACTGTTGTAATTCATAATCAGCCAACTTACGTGCATCAAGCTCCCACAAACAACACTGTGATGATGACCAGATAATCTCTGATCATCGATGCTGGATGAGGGTGTGTCGTGTTAAGCACAGTAAGATAACACGGGCTGCAGCTGGATGCAGCTTTACCTGAGAGATACTTCACACCTTGAAGTTAGTTCAATATGATTTCTTGAACCTGTCACACAGTTAGCTCAATCCTCTGTGACTCTCTGCTAACCTCGTGTGATGAATCTGTCTGACTGAACCAGACGAGCTCTTAGTCACATGCTGTAGGAGTTATATATGTACACCCTGACTCACACTGTAGATGTCCCCAGTGGAAAGAGGCGGAATGTGAGTGCCGAGTGCCTTTTATAGTGGGAAACCACCCCCAAGTGTTCTGCCTGCTGATTGGTTATGTCCTGTCTCTGTATTCATTAGCTGCCTGTTTGTATCTCATTATGTGCATGTCTGCATATCATGACATCTCCCCTTTTGAAATATTTTTCTATGGCCAATGTGAAAGTATTTACATGTGTAGGCTGAAAAACTAACGTATTTACATACAGTAGCAGATGGGAACATATGTACATGTAAAAACAGGTATCTAAGGTGCGAAAACAGAACAAGGCAAACAAAACAAGTGTTCATAAGTCCAGTCTCTGTGGCTTGCGTCTGATCCTGGTCAACCGCCGGAGAGGTGGTGGTGGGGACGACGGTGCCTTGATAGGCGGGATTGAAGCCTGACTGGTGGCCTCGGGGTTCGAGGTATCAGGAGGTGGCACAATAACGGATGGAAACAATGAAGAGTGTGGTTGCGGGCAGGCAACTGTGCGCAGTGCCCATCTGTTGCGCCGCACAACAGAGCCATCAGCCATGGGCACAACATACGATCGGGGAGCAGCCTGTCGAACAACAACAGCTGGAGCTGACCAGCCTCCATCAGGTAGCTTGATCCGAACAGCAACCTCCGGGATTAGCACTGGCAAATCGGTGGCATGAGCATCATAGCCCTGCTTTTGCCAGTCCCTGAGTTTCTGCACGTTCTGCAGAACCAGGAGGTGATCCAGGTCAGGCAAGTGTATGGCTGGAAGAGTCGTCCGCAGGTCCCTGTTCATCAGGAGTTGAGTGGGTGACATGCCGGTAGACAGAGGGGTTGCCCTGTACGCAAGCAGCGCAAAGTTGACGTCAGAAGCAGAATCTGCGGCCTTGCAGATGAGCTGCTTCACAATGTGCATCCCTTTCTCAACCTTCCCGTTGGACTGCGGGTAATGCGGGCTGGAAGTGACGTGGTTAAACTGATATGACTGGGCAAATCTTGACCACTCTTGGCTGCTGAAGCAAGGACCGTTGTTACTCATGACAGTGAGTGGAATACCATGCCTGGAGAACGTCTCCTTACAGGCCTTGATGACGGTCTTGGATGTGAGGTCCGAGAGCTTCACAACCTCTGGGTAGTTGGAAAAATAATCAATGATTAACATATAATCACGACCATTGGCATGAAAGACGTCAATGCCCACCTTGGATCACGGGGAGGTCATGATTTCATGCTGCTGAAGGGTCTCCTTGCCCTGTGCTGGCTGGAAGCATTGACAGGTCGGACAGTTGAGGACCCTATTTGAGATGTCCTGACTAATCCCAGGCCAGTAGACAGCTTGCCTGGCTCTGCTCCTACACTTCTCGCCACCCAGATGTTCCTCATGGATTTGCCGGAGCACCAAGCTCTGGAGACTGAGTGGAATGATAATGCGGTCCAGCTTGAGGAGGATGCCATCAACTACCGGCAGTTCGTTCTTCACATTGAAGAATTGAGCGCACTGCCCTTTTTGCCATCCATCGGCGAGGTGGCGCATGACACGCTGCAGAAGAGGGTTTTTGGCTGTCTCCTCCCGAATGCGAATCTCCTTTCCATTTGACGCCGGTAGATTGCTGGCCCACAGCTGCACCTGTGATGCGATCTGTTGGACGAATGCCGGTGGGTCAGCAGGCAAGGTTACGGAGCGGGACAAGGCATCCGCAATAATGAGCTCCTTGCCAGGCGTGTACACGATTTCAAAGTCATACCTCCGGAGCCTGAGGAAGATGCGCTGCAGCCGGGGCATCATGCCGTTCAGGTCCTTGTGTATAATGTGGACCAGAGGCCTGTGGTCCGTCTCGACAGTGAACATCGTCAGGCCGTAGACATAATCGTGGAACTTGAGAATTCCAGTAAGCAGGCCCAGGCATACCTTTTCAATTTGGGCGTGATGCGTAGGCAACCGGTGCCCAGGATGAGGTGTCATCGCGCTGGAGCAACAACACGCTGATGCCGTCCTGGCTCGCATCTGTCGAGATTTTTGTTTCCCTGTCAGGGTCAAAAAATGCCAATACAGGTGCAGTGGTGAGCTTGGCTTTCAGTTCCAACCACTCTGCTTGATGAGCTGCCTGCCACTCAAAGGCAGTGGACTTTTTCACCAGGTTTTGTAGGGCCGTGGTGTATGAGGCCAGGTTTGGGGTAAACTTGCCCAAGAAGTTTACCATGCCCAGGAAGCGTAGCACCGCCTTCTTGTCTTCAGGGGTTTTCATGGCTTCGATGGCCTTGACTTTGTCTGCGTCCGGGCGCACACCCTGTTGAGATATCTGATTACCTAAGAACCTAAGTGTCGACATGCCAAAGCAACACTTGGCCCTGTTCAGCTTGAGGCCATTGGCATGGACACGGCGGAATACCTGCTGGAGACGAGAGATGTGATAACGCCGTCCACATACACACAAACCCCTTCAATGCCCTCCATCATCTGCTCCATGATTCTATGGAAGTGGCCGAGACAATGCCAAAGGGCATACGATTATAGCAGTACCTGCCAAACGATGTGTTGAAGGTGCAGAGCCTTCTGCTGGACTTCTACTACTACCTCTGGGCTGCCAGAGGTAGTAGTAGAAGCGGGTACAATTGTGTCTTTCAAAAAGCATTTAGATGGTTACATGGGTAAGATGGGTATAGAGGGTTATGGACCAAGTGCGGGCAACTGGGACTAGCTTAATGGTAAAAAAACTGGGCGGCATGGACTGGTTGGGCCGAAGGGCCTGTTTCCATGCTGTAAACTTCTATGATTCTATGATTCATCCAGCTGGATTTGCCAGAATCCCTGCAACGCATCTCGCTTTGTGAAAAACCGGGCGTGTGCCACCTCACTTGTGAGTTCCTCCCACTTCGGGATGGGGTAGTGTTCCCGCATTATATTCTGGTTGAGATCCTTGGGATCAATACAGATGCGCAGCTCCCCCGAAGGCTTTTTCACACATACCATCGAGCTGACCCAGTCAGTCGGTTCTGTAACTTTAGAGATGATGCCCTGGTCCTGAAGAGCCTTGAGCTGTGCCTTCAGGTGCTCCTTCAGTGGAGCCGGGACCCAGCGTGGTGTGTGGACCACAGGTGTGGCATCCGGCCGTAACAGGATCTTGGACCGATATGGCAGAGTGCCCATCCCGTCGAACATGTCCGGATACTGAGCTAGGATGTCGTCAATGCCGGCTTGAAGATCCTCGTTGGGGAAGGTCATTGTGTAGACCCGCTGCACAAGGTGTAGCTGCTTGCATGCCTGTGCACCGAGCAGGGAGGCCCTGACTGGCTTGACGATCTCAAACCGTAGCCTTGCGTGATTGCTCTTGTTGAAGATGGGCAGATGGCAGGATCCCAGTGCTGTGATGGCATTGCCGTTATAGTTCAGGAGCTGGCAGGCTGCTCGAAGGAGCTTGGGTGGCTTCTTGATGCGGTTGAAATCCGCCTGTGAAAGGAGATTGGCAGAAGCACCTGAGTCCAGCTTGAACTGGATTGAGCTTTGACTTACTTGCATCACCGTTCGTCCGCAGAATCCACAGTGAGGATGGGCAGGTGTCGCGATGATGTCGGTGAGGCATGCTCACATGTGGTAATGATGCCCACATGGTAGGGGGACTCCAGGCAGTCGTCCTCTGGGTCCGTTGTACTGCCAGGATCAGAATTCTGTAAACCTTGCTGTACACTCTGAACGTGTTTGCGTTGGAATTGGGAGCGCTGGCCCTTGACTGGTGGTGCAGACGCGCATACGGCTGCATAGTGTCCAGGCTTTCTGCAATTTAAACATCGCCTGCTTCTTGCAGGGCAGTGTTTCTTTAAGTGGGCGGTGCCGCAGTTCGGGCACGTCATGACATCATTACGCTCTGTGCGTCATCGCACATGTGTAGTGCGGTCGGCAGACATTCGCACCTGTGCAGAGTGGTGATCGTCCGCTTCATCAGCCCAGTTGCATCGCACATGCGTGGGGCTCCGGGAAGCGTGCGAAATGGCCACTTTCATCAAGGCTGAGGTGCTGCATCCGGGCAACGGCCTGCACACTCTCTGCCTCGTGGGAGGCAAGTTTCTCCTTTTCAGCCGATTTATATTGGGAATACAGGTTTTTGGCGTGCTCATGCACTGTACATGTTTCAATCGCGACTGGCACGGTCATATTCTTGATTTTTAAAAGCTGCTCTCTCAGAGGGTCAAAGTAAATTCCGAAAACGATCTGGCCCCTGATCATGGAGTCAGCAATATCACCAAAGTTGCAGGACAGCGCTAGTAGATGGAGATTAGTTAGGAAGGAGTTGAAAGATTCATCTTTACCTTGGAGGCGTTGTTTGAACATATAGCGCTCAAAGATTTCATTGGTGTCCACTTCACAATGACTATCAAACTTGTCCAGGACAGTCTGAAACGTTGTCTTGTCCTGGCCTTCGGTGAAGTTCAGCGAGTTGAAGAGTTGGATGGCTTGATCCCCCGCAGTTGAGAGGAGAAGCGCGATCTTCCTTGTATCAGACGCACCCTCGAAGTCTGAGGCTTCGATGTACAGCAGAAACCTTTGCTTGAATGTCCGCCAGTTGGGACTGAGATTGCCGGAGGTCCGCAACTTTTGAGGAGCCTGGACCTTCTCCATGGTGCCAGGATACATTTGTTGGTTGCCACGGAACAGATTGAGGTAAATCACCTAGGGATTGCAGTCTCCTGGTATCATGTTGTGTTAAGCACAGTAAGATAACACGGGCTGCAGCTGGATGCAGCTTTACCTGAGAGATACTTCACACCTTGAAGTTAGTTCAATATGATTTATTGAACCTGTCACACAGTTAGCTCAATCCTCTGTGAGTTCGACTCTCTGCTAACCTTGTGTGATTAATCTGTCTGACTGAACCAGACTAGCTCTTAGTCACGTTCTGTAAGAGTTATATGATATGTACACCCTGACTCACACTATAGATGTCACCAGTGGATAGAGGTGGAGTGGGAGTGCCTCGTGCCTTTTATAGTGGGAAACCACCCCCAAGTGTTCTGCCTGCTGATTGGTTATGTCTTGTTCTCTGTATTTATTAGCTGCCTGTTTGTATCTCATTATGTGCATGTCTGCATACCATGACAGGATGAATATTGGCCTGGAACAAGTAATAATTAGGAGCCTCCCACTTTATTTTCATGATTGCCCCTATTGGATGCTTCCCTTGGGGCCTGCTGAGCAGCACAAGAAAGTGGATCCCTGGGTACATTTTTAATTTCTGTAACCAGGGAAACCAAGGCCTGCTGCAGCAGCCCTGCTATTTTCCTGATTGCGATTGGCTAGATCAACACAGAATGGGGGAGCAAGTGTAATTGGGCTCTTTCTGATTGCTACTGCTCATTGCCGTACAGATTACAGAGAGCTAAGAATGTGGAATCTTTAAGAAACTAATGTCGACAAGGCAGGGAATATAATTGAGCTGGCAGCTACAAAGAGTTTGAATGTGTTGTTTGTTTCATATCTCAGAACTCGGCAGAGATTAAACTAATTTCCACGTGTGCAACAGGTTTTATTCAAAGCACTTAAAAATGTCTGCTCCATGCTTCTCACTCCAGCTACAGGTCTTTCTACAGTTTATTTACTTTTCTCTGAGTTCACACCCAGGCTTAATCAATTAAGCACAGTGAGCATCAATAATAAACAGACTCACATAATCAAACACAGGATATTTAAATACCACGGAAAAGGATTTTCTGCATCCCACCCCCCCCCCCGCCCACCCCCCCCGCAATGTGTCTTGCGGCAGCGGAGGTGGCCTGCTGTTGGCCAGTGACAGGAACTTCTGGTCCCGCTGCTGTCAACAGACTTTCTCATTGTTCGCAGCCTCCCCTGGGAACCCATGACGGGGATCGCCATCAGCAAGGCCGGAAGATCCCACCATCAACAATGGATGGAGAATTTCAGCCCACATATTTTTTCCCTTGTAAAGCTAAAGACGTTGGGCAGGATTTTCCTGCCCCTTTGTAGCGTGTTTTGTGCCGGTGCAGGGCGGCTCGCCGGGATCTCCTGGTTCCGGCATTGACAGTGGAACAGACCGCCTCTCCACTGGGAAACCTGCAGGGTGGTTGCGCCATTGACAGGACCATAAGATCCAACCAGCACGAGCGGCTAGAAAACCCCACCTACTATTGGAAAGCAAATCATCCCAAACAACAAATATATGTACATCGAGGAATTTCTTAGACCGCATCCTGCCTGAGTAGAGAAGTAGTCTTTGAGATAGGAAGGCCCCGGATGGCAGCCTTGAGATTTATGGATCGGATTCGTGGTTGTGCGGGATCAACATGATGAGGTGTCACACTCACTCATCTGAAAAAGCCATGTGCCCTCATAGTCACTGTCCTCGAAATATCCTGGCCTGCTCAGTATTACGCGTTTCACATTCCACTTTGCCTTGCCATCCAATAGATAAACATTGGTGCCGAGTAACTATTTGGTCTGCTTTGGTCTAGATAGAAACGCTGCATTGAAAAGGCCGCTATTTGCCCATTTGATGTGAACTCAGTCCCCAACTTCAAATTATGGTTCCATCGCGCATGTTCACTTTTTTAAGACCACTTTTGCTTTATCTTTGCAATTTCATCTGCCTTTGCTCTGGCACTCACATTGGATGGCGGTGACAGCTTAAGAATGGTCAGTGGCATGCAAACGTTATGGCCACAGGCGGTGGGGTAGAGGGCCATAAAATTCCCTGGGTAGTCTTCACACCACCTGCCTGCCCACCCCTCAATGTGTCCTCAACCCTATGTGGGGCAGGCAAGGCCTAGGGCAGCTGGCTCACCCTCGTCCCAATCATGACCCATGGTCTGCCTCCCTCCCAGCCTCAGTTTTGAGGCTGCCAATGGAAGTTCAGGCACAGAGAGGAAAACTGGCAGATCGACCTGTTCAGGCATCGAGTGGGATTAGGGAGGCATCTGCCTCAAGGGTTCTTGGATTTCTGAGGAAGAATCTTTGGTATTCCAACAACAATCTCAGAGTTGTACCTTATCAAGCATTCATTTGTCCAATATTGAAGTTTTAAAAAATTAATTTGTGGGCGTTGTTGGCTAGACCAGCATTTATTGTCCATCCCTAGTTGCCTCTGAGAAGGTGGTGGTGAGCTGCCTACTTGAACCACTGCAGTCCATGTGGTGTAGGTACACCCACAGTGCTGTAAGGATTAGAGTATTCCATTACACTCCTGGCTTGTGCCTTGTAGATGGAGGGCAGACTTTGGGGAGTAAGGAGATGAGTTACTTGCTGCGGTATTCCTAGGTTTATTGACCGGCCCTAGCAGCCACAGTATTTATATAGCTAGTCCAGTTCAGTTTCTGGTCAATGTTAACCTCCAGGATATTGATTGTGAGGGATTCAACGATGATAATGCCATTGAATGTCAAGGGGTAGTGGTTAGATCCTCTCCTGTTGGAGATGGTAATTTCTCCCTTGTAAAACTGGCATTTGTGTGACATGAATATTACTTGTCAGTTCAAGCCTGGGTATTGTCCTAGTCTTGCTGCAATTGGACATGGGCTGCTATGGTATGTGAAGAGTCACGAATGGTACTGAACATTGTGCGGGGGTCTCCTCCAGGTGCTCCGGTTTCCTTTCACAAGTCCCGAAAGGCGTGCTGACAGGTAATTTGGACATTCTGAATTCTCCCTCAGTGTACACGAACAGGCAGTGTAATGTAAGCCTACTTGTGCCAATAATAAAGATTATTATTAGAATAAAGATTATTATCTGCCAAATTTTGGCCCATTCCCCTAACCTACCTATATCTGTCTGTAAACTCTTCATCTTCTCTTCACTGCCTGCTTTCCCACCTATTTTACTATCATCAGCAAATTTTGATTATGTTACACTCTGTCCCTGCTTGCAGATCACTTATATAGATTGTAAACAGGTGAGGTCCAAGGACTGAACCCTGTGGCACCCCACTAGTTACAGTTCGCCAGCCAGAGAAGGACTCATTGAACCCAACCCTCTGCTTTCTGTCAGTCTGTCAATCCTCAATCCAGTCTAGTTTTCTACTCCCAACACCCCGCGATCTCACCTTCTGGACCAAACTTTTATGTGGCACCTTGTCAAACACCTTTTGGAAGTCTTGATATACCACATCCACAGGTTCCCCATTATCCACCTTGCTGGTTACATCCTCAAAGAACTCAAGCAAGTTTGTCAAGCATGACTTACCCTTCATAAAACCATGCTGACAATGGTGGATTGAGCTTTGTCTTTCCAAATGTTCAGTCATCTCCTCTTGAATGATTGATTCCAGCAACTTTCCCACCACAGAGGTCAAGCTAACTGGCCTATAGTTTCCTACTTTTTGCCTCTCTCCCTTTCTGAATAGGGGTGTCAGATTAGCGTGCTTCAAATCTTCTGAGATTCTTCCAGAATCCAAGGAATTCTGAAATATCATAACCAATGCATCGACTATCTCTGCTGCCACCTTCTTTGATACTCTAGAGTGCAGGCCATCAGGTCCCGGAGACTTTTCTTTAATCCCATTAGTTTATTCAATACCTTCTCTCTAGTGATGGTTATTGCAACAAGTTCCTCTGCATTAACTGCAATTTTAGAACATTTTTATTATCATCGATCATCATAGAATTTACAGTGCAGAAGGAGGCCATTTGGCCCATCGAGTCTGCACCGGCTCTTGGAAAGAGCTCCCCACTTAAGCTCACACCTCCACCCTATCCCCGTAACCCAGTAACCCCACCTATCGTAAGGGCAATTTAGCATGGCCAATCCACCTAACCCCGCACACCTTTGGACTGTGGGAGGAAACCGGAGCACCCGGAGGAAACCCATGCAGTCACGGGGAGAACGTGCAGACTCCGCACAGACAGTGACCCAAGCTGGTAATCGAACCTGGGACCCTGGAGCGGTGAAGCAACTGTGCTAACCACTATGCTATCGTGCTGCCCTAATCCTCTACTGTCGAGCCACTCTTAGTGATGGACATTGAAATCCCCCACCCATAGTGTTTTCTGCACCCCTGCCACCCTCAGTGCTTCCTCCAAGTGCTGTTCAACATGGAGGAGTATTGATTCGTCAGCTGATGGTGGACGGTATGTAGTAGTTAGCAGGATGTTTCCTTGCCCATGTTTGAGCTTGTTCCATGGGGTCCGGGTCAATGTTGAGGACTCCCAGGGCAACTCCCTCCAGACTGTATACCACTGTGCTGCCACCTCTGCTGGGTTTCTCCTGAAGGTGGGACAGGACATATCCAGGAATAGTGATGATAGTGTCTTGAGCATTACCTGCAAGGTATGATTGCTCCATGAGTGTGACTATGGCAGGCTGCTGCTTGACTAATCTCTGAGACAGCTCTCCCAATTTTGGCACAAGCCCCAGATGTTAGTGAAGATGACTTTGCAGGGTCAAAAGGTCGAAGCCGGGTGGTCCGTCCGGTTTCATTCCTTTTCAGCGGTTAATTACAACTGAGTGGCTTAGAATCATAGAATTTACAGAGCAGAAGGAGGCCATTCAACCTATCGTGTCTGCACTGGCCTTGGAAAGAGCACCACACCCAAGCCCACAGCTTCACCCTATCTCCGCAACCCAGCAACTCCAACCAACATTTTTGGACAGTAAGTGCAATTTACCATGGCCAATCCATCTAATCTGCACATCTTTGGACTGTGGGAGGAAACCGGAGCACCCGGAGGAAACCCACGCAGACAACCAAAGGGCGCAATTTTTCAGCTCAAGCGAAACGAGGCTGGTGAACAGCGGGAGAGGCAAAAAAACGGAACCGCGTCAGGCGCCAAACAGTTTGTGATGCAACTGGCCTACTCCCGGAGGCGAATTCGGCATCTTGCCATAGTGTGGCGAGAAACCAATTATCACCACTTAAGCCCCATTTCCATACAATTAACGAGAGCCACACGTCATGCAACGGCCTTCTGTCATTCACCAGCCTCCCCAGCAGGTGGTCACGCTGACACCGATTAATACTCCTTTTGAAAAACGTGAACCTGACGGAAGGGCTGCTGTGGGGAGCTGAGAGGGGGAGTATCCATCTTTGTTCACAGGCAAAGAGCCCGGAGGCGCTGGGCTTGCCACCCCAGTGCTCGACCGGGGGTGGGGGCCCTCCGCAGGGGTGGGCCACCATGGGAGGGTGGGCGGCAACTGGGGGGGCGGTCGCTCTCAGCACCACCATGCCAACCCATGGATCCCAACCCCATTCTGGGGGCAACTCCTGTCCCTGCCTGTCTGCCACATCTATCCCCCATAACACCCTCTGACTGCTGAGGCCTCTGGCTGCGCAGCTGAAGGCTCTCTCTAATAGGGAATTGGCAATCGTGGTTAGGTGAGCACTTGACACATGCTAAGTGGGTTCCATGGGTAGGCAGGCCATGTAGTATGTGGGAGTCATTGCCTAGCGTCCCAATCTTGATGCCTGGACACTGTGTGGGAGTCAACACCACACACGCAGCAGCCAACATCCGAACACCCAGAGGATGGGACACAGCTCCCAGGACATGACCACAGCTGGAGGTGGGTGGGTGCCACAGGGAGGGGTGGGGGGGATGGTTGCCTGGAGAGACGGAAAAAGAGTCCGGGAGTCAGACCGCATTGCGGAAGAAAGTGACAGAGGCATCATAATGTTTGTGCCAAGAGTTGTATAATGTGCTGTAGAACACCCCATTCCCGATAGTGCCCCCCCCCCCAACAGCCCCGGCCCCGACATCACCCCCTCCCCACCCCCTACCTAACCCCTCCCCCCTACCCCGGTGCCCTCAGTTATGCTCAACGTGCCTGCCCCTCCTAGCTCTACCATCTTGGTGTTTCCCCAGGATGCACATCTGAGGTAGAGGCAGCCAGCTGCTTACTTTGTCCCATGGCCTTCGATGCCCCTGGCGGCCAGAGGGCCCTGGCTCACTTGTCGACGGCACATGCACAGCCGTGCCGCCCTGTCCCGTGTGCTGACCCGAGACGCGGCCTCATTAGAGGGGTGGAACTTGGGAGTGCTGGTGGCCACCGTCGCCGCCCATGGGACGGGCCCGGGTTGGCACTCAGCACCTTCTTCTCCCACTTGGTGCCCATAGGGCCCTGGGGTTCACCTTGAAACAGAGGGGCAGCTGGTTCAGGCTCCGGCTGGTCCTGCATCATCTGGCTCTGCCAGCCCTGGTTGTTCCCCATAGTCCGCAGCATCGTGTCGTCGCCCTCGACGATGCTCCTCAGTGACTGGGACACATCCCCCAGTGACCGGGCCATGCTCTGCAGTGCCTCAGCCGTGCCCACCTATGACTTGGTCAAGCTCCGCCATGCCACGGTCATTCCCATCTGAGAACGGGACATGTCCCGCAGAACCCCATCAAGATCGGCCTGGTACTGGGTGACAACCCCCAGTGAAGCAGACACACTGCCGAGACCCTCAGCCATGGCCGTCACCAACTGCGCGACACCTTAGACACCTTCCTCATGGTGCCGACGTCGTGCACCTGGCTCTCCACTGTGGTTGCCAACTTAGCAGTGTTGGCCTCGGTGCCATCAGACCAAAAGACCATAAGACACAGGAGCAGAATTAGGCCACTCGGCCCATCGGGTCTGCTCCGCCATTCAATCATGGCTGATAATTTTCTCATTCCCATTCTCCTGCCTTCTCCCCATAACCCATGATCCCCTTATTAATTAAAAACCTATCTATCTCTGCCTTAAAGACACTCAGTGATTTGGCCTCCACAGCCTTCTGCGGCAAAGAGTTCCACAGATTCACCACCCTCTGGCTGAAGAAATTCCTCCTCATTGCTGTTTTAAGGGAATGTCCCTTTAGTCTGAAATGGTGTCCTCTGGTCCTAGATTTTCATACAAGTGGAAACATCCTCTCCCTGTTCGCTCTATCCAGGCCTCGCAGTATCCTGTAAGTTTCAATAAGATACCCTCTCACCCGTCTAAACTCCAACGAGTACAGACTCAGAGTCCTCAACCGTTCCTCATACGACACGCTCCTCATTCCAGGGATCATTCTTGTGAACCTCCGCTAGACCCTTTCCAAGGCCAGCACATCCTTCCTTCGATACAGGGCCCAAAACTGCCACTCATTGCCGAGGTGGCGTCCTCTCAATGCCTTAGTTGCTGTGCTCACGAGCATGGATATTACTAAGTACAATTCATGCATGAGGACAGGTCTTGTGTTATTTTGGCCCCATACTTACATTACAATAAATTCTGAAATAAACTGGTATGGAGCCCAGTCGGGAACAATGTTTCTGTGCCATAAACGCTGGGTGCATGTGTTCCATTCTGGTACACACGTTAAGCATCATCTTGAGTGCATATTGATGCTAGAATCATTCTGCAATTATCTCATTAACCATATATTCCTCTCCACGGTTATTATTTGGCTAATTTATTAATTCTGTTCAAAAAGTATCCTTTATGTTTGGTTTATTTCAACCCCTCCCCCTTCATTGGATGCAATTCCTCGTAAAAGGGGACAGGTGAGTTGCTCACATACTTATGTAGGTTTTTCTGATTTTGTGGAATCTCAGCTCATCTCTGGGGCAGTAGAATCTCCACCCCAGCAAGGCTACGCCCCTGAACCTGGCTCCATTTCATTGGGGTCAGAGTCATTCACAGTTTTTAGCTGCCCCCCCCCACCCCCAAACCCCTGCCAACCCCCACCAGAGAGTCTACAGAAAGGAGAGCTGGTGTAAGCCAATGAGGACTATCCTCACCTTGAGCCAGTTAGAAGATATGCCTTATTTTCCATTCCTGCCTGTGAAGAGACATGAGTATGAGGTGTTGTCAAGAGTGCTATTTAGCAGTACTTTCATGGCAATAACCTACTCACCAAAGACTCAGTTTTGGTTCCACCAGAGCCTCTTGGTTCCACTCCTCAATACATCCTGGATGAGGGCAGCTCCAACAACACAGTAAGAAGCTTGACCACATCCACGATGAAGCAGCCTGCTTGATCAATACTGCATCTACTGCCTTGAACATTCACCTCCTCCACTACTGGCGCACAGTGGCTGTCATAATATACACCAGTATATTATGGTGCAGACACACACACGCACTGATGGACATGCAGTGGGACCAATTAGCATACACAACACCGCAGCCAATCACCAGTGAGAGCACACGCACTATAAAGACAGGAGGCGGCTGAGTTCCCGCTCATTCTAGTAGCAGCCAGCTCGGAGCACAGAGCTCACAGCCTGCAACACAGACATTCACCATGTGCTGAGTACATCACCTGGTTTAGGTCTAGGCAAGGGTCAACAGTTAAAGCTGGTATTGTATTTACCCACAGTTCAAGTATGTTAATATAGTTAACCTTATAATAAAGTAGAGTTGCACCACTTCCAGTGTTGGTGACCTGTTTGTGATCCGGAACACCCAACACATCATGGTACAAGGAGTGGTTGCATACTAGCACTTCTGAGACCCACCTGCAACTAATCAGCATTCCGGCATCCTGAAGTTTTAGAGAACATCAACCCGCCGCCGTCGTTCCGCATCGCCGGCAATCTTGGGGTCAAGTGGAAGATTTTTAAACAGCGCTTCCAGCTCTTCCTCGAAGCCACAGACAGGGAGAACGCCTCGGACACCAGGAAGATTGCTCTGCTCCTCTCCACGGCCGGGAAACGCGCCATCCACATCTTCAACTCCCTCACATTCGCAGACGGCGAGGACAAGACAAAGTACAAGACGGTTCTCCTCAAATTCGATACCCATTTCAGCATAGAGGGAATGAAAGCTTCAAAAGATACCTGTTCCAGCAGCGCTTGCAGGGTAAGGACGAGCCTTTCCAATCCTTTTTAACACACCTCCGCATCCTTGCGCAGTCCTGCGGCTACGGGCCCACCTCCGAATCCATGATACGCGACCAGATCGTATTCGGTGTTCTGTCGGATCCCCTGCATCAGCAGCTCTTCAAAATTAAGCAACTCACCCTGGCGACCGCAATCGAGACCTGTGTCCTGCATGAAAATGCCACCAGCCGGTACTCCCACATACAGGCGGCTGAAACGGCGTGGCAAGGTCCCCTCGAGGCGGAACGGGTCCAAACAATTGAACACCTCCAAGGCTGCAGCCCGGATGAGGGCGGCCATTTCGCACGCGTTTCGCGGCCTCCCGCGCTTGTAAGTGCCAAACGAGGGGACGGTGACGTGAAGGAACGTGACCACGCAGGACCGCACCGCGCATGTGCGGTGGCGCAACGAGCGTACTAGAACATAGAACATAGAACATTACAGCGCAGTACAGGCCCTTCGGCCCTCGATGTTACGCCGACCTGTGAAACCACTCTAAAGCCCATCTACACTATTCCCTTATTGTCCACATGTCTATCCAATGTCCTTAGTGTTGGCGAGTCCACTACTCTTGCAGGCAGGGCATTCCACGCCCTTACTACTCTCTGAGTAAAGAACCTACCTCTGACATCTGTCTTATATCTATCTCCCCTCAATTTAAAGGTACGTCCCCTCGTGCTAGACATCACCATCTGAGGAAAAAGGCTCTCACTGTCCACTCTATCCAATCCTCTGATCATCTTGTATGCCTCAATTAAGTCACCTCTTAACCTTCTTCTCTCTAACGAAAACAGCCTCAAGTCCCTCAGCCTTTCCTCATAAGATCTTCCCTCCATACCAGGCAACATTCTGGTAAATCTCCTCTGCACCCTTTCCAATGCTTCCACATCCTTCCTATAATGCGGCGACCAGAATTGCACGCAATACTCCAAATGCGGCCGCACCAGAGTGTTGTATAGCTGCAACATGACCTCATGGCTCCTAAACTCAATCCCTCTACCAATAAAAGCTAACACACCGTACGCCTTCTTAACAACCCTCTCAACCTGGGTGGCAACTTTCAGGAATCTATGTACATGGACACCGAGATCTCTCTGCTCATCCACACTGCCAAGAATCTTACCATTAGCCCAGTACTCAGTCTTCCTGTTATTCCTTCCAAAATGAATCACCTCACACTTTTCTGCATTAAACTCCATTTGCCACCTCTCAGCCCAGCGCTGCAGCTTATCTATGTCCCTCTGTAACGTGTAACATCCTTCCGCACTGTCCACAACTCCACCGACTTTAGTGTCATCTGCAAATTTACTCACCCATCATTCTACGCCCTCCTCCAGGTCATTTATAATAATGACAAACAGCAGTGGCCCCAAAACAGATCCTTGTGGTACACCACTAGTAACTGGACTCCATTCTGAACATTTCCCATCAACCACCACCCTTTGTCTTCTTCCAGCTAGCCAATTACTGATCCAAACTGCTAAATCACCCTGAATCCCATGCCTCCGTATTTTCTGCAGTAGCCTACCATGGGGAACCTTATCAAACGCTTTACTGAAATCTATATACACCACATCAACTGCTTTATCCTCATCCACCTGTTTGGTCACCTTCTCAAAGAACTCAATAAGGTTTGTGAGGCACGACGTACACTTCACAAAACCGTGTTGACTATCTCTCATCAAATTATTCCTTTCCAGATGATTATACATCCTATCTCTTATAAACCTTTCCAAGATTTTGCCCACAACAGAAGTAAGGCTCACTGGTCTATAGTTACCGGGGTTATCTCTACTCCCCTTCTTGAACAAGGGGACAACATTTGCTATCCTCCAGTCTTCTGGCACTATTCCTGTAGACAAAGGTGACTTAAAGATCAAGGCCAAAGGCTCAGCAATCTCCTCCCTAGCTTCCCAGAGAATCCTAGGATAAATCCCATCCGGCCCAGGTGACTTATCTATTTTCACACTTTCCAGAATTGCTAATACCTCCTCCTTATGAACCTCAAGCCCTTCTAGTCTAGTAGCCTGAATCTCAGTATTCTCCTCAACAACATTGTCTTTTTCCTGTGTGAATACTGACGAAAAATATTCATTTAGCACCTCTCCTATCTCCTCGGACTCCAAGCACAACTTCCCACTACTGTCCTTGACTGGCCCTACTCTTCTTACCAAGACTACTGACATCACGATGTGCGGCAACTGTGGCTCCGCCCATTAAAAGTGGCATTGTCCAGCAAAATCGCGACAATGCCTACGATGTGGCAGACTTGGCCATTATGCTGCCTGCTGTCGAGCAGCTCAGCCTGCCAATTCGCATCGCTTCAGCCAGCCTTGCAGGAACGTTTGGGCAATTCAACCCAAGTTCACCGAGTCCGATTCTGACTTCCCGCAGATCAGTGCCACCGAGGAACCGAGGGAGCCTTTTCGAATCGCTGTTATAACAAAGAACAGGCTGTCCCCGAATCAAAACCACCAGCCGCTGTCGGTGCACAGCATTGATCCAGACGATGAGTGGTGTGCCACCCTGACGGCCAACCGATCCCAGATACGATTCCGCCTGGACACCGGTGCCTCCGCTAATCTACTAGCGTGGTCAGACTTTCAGACCCTTGGTGTTAAACCAACCATTCTTCCGTCGACCTGCCAACTAGTAGACTACAATGGCAACGTCATTCCTGATACCGGTTCATGCCAACTCGAAGTGACGCACAACTCGTGAAAAGTCATCCTTCCCTTGGAGATCGTGGGCTCCTCAAAGGACTCTCTGCTAGGCGCAAAGGCGTGCAAACTCCGAAAACTCGTTCAACGAGTACACTCTCTCTCGCCAGAGGACGCGTCTGCCTTCCAGGATGCGGACTTCAGGGCGCAACTCAATGCCATCATCGACCAGCACCGCGACGTTTTCGAAGGCATGGGCACGCTTCCATACACTTACAAAATCCTGCTCAAACAAGACGCCTGTGGTTCATGCACCTCGCAGAGTCCCAGCACCCCTCAAGGACCGCCTCAAGCAGCAGCTGCAGGACCTCCAGGACAAAGGAGTGCTCTCCAGAGTGACGGAACCAACCGATTGGGTCAGTTCCATGGTGTGCGTAAAGAAGCCTTCCGGCGAGCTCCGGATCTGCATTGACCCAATGGATCTTAATCGCAACATAATGAGGGAGCATTACCCTATCCCCAAGCGCGAGGAGATCACGTGCGAGATGGCTCGGGCCAACATCTTCACCAAACTTGACGCCTTGAAAGGATTCTGGCAAATTCAACTAGACATCCAGCAGAAAGCTGTGTACCTTTAATACTCCGTTTGGCAGATACTGCTACAACAGGATGCCGTTTGGGATTATATCGGCATTAGAAGTATTCCACCGGATCATGGAGCAAATGATGGAGGGCATTGAGGGTGTGCGCGTCTATGCTGATGGCATCATCATTTGGTCCACCACCCCGCAGGAGCATATCAGTCGCCTCCAGCGCGTTTTCAAACGAATACGGGACCAAGGCCTTCGCCTCAACAGAGCCAAATGTTCCTTCGGCCAGACGGAACTCAAGTTCCTCGGGGACCACATCTCTCGGTTGGGTGTGCGGCCGGATGCGGACAAGGTGGCAGCCATCACGGCCATGCAGAAGCCAGCGGATAAGAAAGCGGTCCTTCGACTTTTGGGCATGGTCAACTTGCTGGGGAAGTTCATCCCCAACCTCTCCTCCCATGCTACAGCTCTCCGGAACCTGGTCAGGAAAACGACAGACTTCCAATGGCTTCCCGCCCACGAGCACGAACGGGAGGAGCTTAAGACCAAGCTTACCACGGCCCCAATATTGGCATTTTTTGATCCAACGAAGGAAACAAAAATTTCAACGGATGCCAGCCAATCCGGTATTCGGGCGGTGCTCCTGCAACGTGATGAGGCCTCATCATGGGCCCCCGTTGCATATGCGTCACGTGCCATGACCCCCCACGGAACAGCGCTACGCACAGATAGAAAAGGAGTGCCTGGGCCTGTTGACTGGGGTCGACAAATTTCATGATTACGTGTACAGCCTCCCCCAATTCACTGTCGAGACCGACCATCGCCCGCTGGTCAACATTATACGAAAAGACCTGAATGATATGACCCTTCGCCTCTAGCGCATCCTGGTTAAACTCCGGCGGTACGATTTCCAGCTCCTATACACCCCGGGCAAGGACCTGATCATAGCCGACGCTCTGTCCAGGGCAGTCAACACCCCGTGTGACCCAGAGGGGTTTGTCTGCCAGGTTGACGCCCATGTGGCCTTCACGCCCTCCAATCTGCCGGCCAGGGATGAACGCCTTATCCACATTCGCCGCGAGACTGCGGCTGACCCCCTACTACAGCGTGTCATGCGCCACGTGACGGACGGGTGGCTCAAGGGCCAATGCCCGCATTTCTACAATATTAGAGACAATCTGGCAGTAGTCGATGGTGTCCTCCTGAACTGGACCGCATCGTGATCCCGCACAGCATGCGCCAGCTCGTTTTGGAACAGCTACACGAGGGCCATCTTGGCGTGGAGAAGTGCCGACGGAGGGCCCGAGAGGCTGTGTACTGGCCCGGCATCAATGAGGACATCGCCAACACAGTGCTCAACTGCCCCATCTGTCAGCGGTTCCAGCCGGCCCACCCACGTGAGACTCTACAGCCCCATGAGTTGGTCACGTCCTCTTGGTCTAAGGTAGGCATTGACCTGTTCCATGCGCTCGGCAGGGACTATGTTCTGATCGTAGACTATTTTTCGAACTAGCCGGAGGTCGTACGCCTGCACGACATCACATCATCGGCGGTCATCCGTGCCTGCAAGGAGACCTTTGCTCGTCACGGCATCCCATTCACTGTGATATCGGACAATGGCCCGTGCTTCGTGAGCCAGGAATGATCCAACTTTACCAGCAGGTACAACTTGGTGCATGAGACATCCAGCCCCCTGCGCCCCCAATCCAATGGCAAAGCGGAAAAGGGCGTCCACATCGTCAAACGGCTCCTCTGCAAGGCTGCAGATGCAGGATCCAGAGGGTTGCACCCTCAGGACCACGGTGCCGTCCATTCACGTCCCAGACCTCGACCATGTTCTGGTCCTTCAGCGGATGCAACAGTCTCGTTGTGGTTCTTCGGCAGGTGTCTCCCCGCTCATTCCTGGTTCGTCTGCCAGATGGTTCCATTCGCCGCTGCAATCGGCGTGCCCTTCATCTCGTTCCACGCTCGCTACGTGATTCTCCACCGGTGCCACGCCGTCCTGTTGTCCCCAACCTGGACTATGTGGAGATTCCGAATACTCTGCATCCTCCTCACTCTGCCGTGGCCCAGCCCGTTCCTCAGCCGGTGGCTCCTGGCCCACCCTTGAGGCGGTCAACCAGAATTTGTCGCCCACCTCAGAGACTTGACTTATGAGTTTTACAATGTTGGACTCTTTGATCTGTTCTGTTATCCTGTTTCATCGTTCCAGTAGTTTGTATACAATGTTCATTTCATTGTTGGTGTGACACCCTATTTCTCTGCACCAGGCACCTCCCCGTGTAAGTAGATTAGCCTCATGTACATAGTCATGTAAATAACACACACACACATAGTCAGGTACATTCACTACACGATATATATATTTTTTTAAAATAATTTTTATTAAAGGTTTTCATAAAATATCAATAACAAAATAAGAAAAAAGAACCCAACAGGGGTAAGTACAAAACACAATCTAAAAAAGCAACCCCCCAAACCCCTCCTCCCCGTACCTAAATAATAAATTAACATTAACACCCCGACTTAAGACAACAGGTGTATACACCCCCTCAGACCCTTCCAGTGTAAATAACATAAACAAAAATAAAGTAACCCCCCCCCCCACAACCCCCCCCCCTCCCCCCCACCCCCCGAGCTGCTGCTGCCATTGACCAATGTCTATCGTTCTGCCAGGAAGTCTAAGAACGGTTGCCACCGCCTAAAGAACCCTTGTACCGACCCTCTCAAGGCGAAATTCACCCTCTCCAATTTAATGAACCCTGCCATATCGCTGATCCAGGATTCCACGCTTGGGGGCCTCGTATCTTTCCACTGAAGGAGAATCCTTCGCCGGGCTACCAGGGACGCAAAGGCCAGAATTCCAGCCTCTTTCGCCTCCTGCACTCCCGGCTCCTCTGCCACCCCAAATATTGCAAGCCCCCAGCCCGGTTTGACACTGGATCCTACTACCCTCGACACCGTCCTCGCTACGCCCTTCCAAAATTCCTCCAGCGCTGGGCATGCCCAGAACATATGGGTGTGATTTGCTGGGCTCCCTGAGCACCTAACACACCTGTCCTCACCCCCAAAGAACCTGCTCATCCTTGTCCCGATCATGTGTACCCTGTGCAGCACCTTAAACTGTATGAGGCTGAGCCTCGCGCATGAAGAGGAAGAGTTCACCCTCCCTAGGGCATCTGCCCACGTCCCCTCTTCGATCTCCTCTCCCAACTCCTCCTCCCACTTACCTTTCAACTCCACCACCGAGGCCTCCTCCTCCTCCTGCATCACCTGGTAAGTTTCCGAGATCTTCCCCACTCCCACCCACCCCCCCGAGAGCACCCTGTCCTGTACTGCGTGTGGCAGTAGCCGTGGGAATTCCACCACCTGCCGTCTGGCAAACGCCCTTACCTGTAAGTACCTGAAGGTGTTCCCTGGGGGGAGCCCATACTTCTCCTCTAGCTCACCCAAGCTCGCGAGCTTCCCGTCCACAAACCGGTCCCCCAACTTTCGTATCCCTGCTCTGTGCCACCCCGAAAACCCTCCACCTGTTCTTCCTGGGGCGAACCGGTGTTCCCCCGTAATGGGGTCCACGCTGAGGCCCTAGCTTCCCCCCTATGCCGCCTCCACTGCCCCCAAATTTTGAGGGCCGCCACCACCACCGGGCTCGTGGTATACCTCCTTGGAGGGAGCGGCAACGGCGCTGTTGCCAGCGCCCCCAGACTCGTGCCCACACAGGACGCCGTCTCCAGCCTCTTCCATGCAGCCCCCTCCCCCTCCATCACCCACTTGCGCACCATTGTCGCATTGGCGGCCCAGTAGTACCCACAGAGGTTGGGCAGCGCCAGCCCCCCCCCCCCTATCTCTACTCCGCTCCAGGAACACCCTTCTCACCCTCGGAGTCCCTCGCGCCCACACAAACCCCATTATACTCCTGTTAACCCGCCTGAAAAAAGCCTTCGGGATAAACACGGGGAGGCACTGGAACAGGAACAAAAACCTTGGGGGCACCATCATTTTGATTGACTGCACCCTACCCGCCAGGGACAGCGGCAACGCGTCCCACCTCTTGAACTCCTCCTCCATTTGCTCCACCAGCCTTGTAAAGTTAAGCCTATGCAGGGCCCCCCAGCTCCTGGCCACCTGGACCCCCAAATACCTGAAGCTCCTCTCCGCCCTTTTTAGTGGGAGCTCGCCAATCCCCCTCTCCTGGTCCCCTAGCTGAACTACGAACAGCTCGCTCTTCCCCATATTGAGCTTGTACCCCGAAAAGACCCCGAATTCCCTAAGGTTCCTCATTACCTCTGGCATTCCTCCCACCGGGTCCGCCACATACAGCAGCAGGTCGTCCGCATAAAGCGACACCCTATGCTCCTCCCCACCCCGCACCAACCCCCTCCAGTTCCTCGACTCTCTCAGTGCCATAGCCAGGGGTTCAATCGCCAGTGCGAAGAGCAGGGGGGACAGGGGACACCCCTATCTCGTCCCTCGGTGCAACTGAAAGTACTCGGACCTCCTCCTATTTGTGACCACACTCGCCATCGGGACCTCATACAACAGCCTAACCCACCTGACAAACCGCTCCCCAAACCCGAACCTCTTCAGCACCTCCCACAGGTACCCCCACTCTACCCTATCGAAGGCTTTCTCAGCGTCCATCGCCACCACTATCTCCGCCTCCCCCTCCCTCGCCGGCATCATGATAACGTTCAAAAGCCTCCGCACATTCGCGTTCAACTATCTCCCCTTCATGGATGATCTGCGGCACACAATCCTCAATCCTCGTGGCTAAGACCTTCGCCAACACCTTGGCATCTACATTTAGCAAGGAAATCGGTCTGTAAGACCCACATTGCAGGGGATCCTTGTCCTGCTTCAGGATCAAGGAGATCAGTGCCCGGGACATCATCGGGGGTAAAGCCCCCCCCTCCCTTGCCTCATTGAAGGTCCTAACTAACAGCGGGCCCAACAAGTCCATATATTTTTTATAGAACTCGACCGGGAAACCGCCTGGCCCCGGTGCCTTCCCCGCCTGCATGCTTCCTATCCCTTTGATCAGCTCCTCCAGCCCAATCGGGGCCCCCAGTCCCGCCACCAGTCCCTCTTCCACCTTTGGAAACCTCAATTGGTCCAGGAAACAGCCCATCCCTGCCTCCTCCCGTGGGGGCTCGGATCGGTAAAATTCCTCGTAGAAGTCCCTGAAGACCCCATTGATGCCAACCCCACTCCGCATCACGCTCCCTCCCCTGTCCTTAACTCCCCCGATCTCCCTAGCTGCGTCCCGCTTCCGAACTGATGCGCCAGCATCCGGCTTGCCTTTTCCCCATACTCGTTGACCGCCCCCTGGGCCTTCCTCCACTGCACCTCCGCCTTCCTGGTGGTCACCAGGTCGAATTCGGCCTGGAGGCTGCGCCTCTTCCTCAACAATCCTTCCTCAGGTTCTTCCGCATACCTCCTGTCTACCCTCACCATCTTCCCCACCAGCCTCTCCCTCTCCCCCCGCTCCCTCCGCTCCTTGTGGGCCCTGATGGAGATCAGCTCTCCCCTCACCACCGCCTTCAGTGCCTCCCATACCATCCCCACTCAGATCTCCCCGTTGTCGTTGGTCTCCAAGTACCTCTCTATACTTCCTCGGACCCGCTCGCTCACCTCCTCGTCCGCCAACAGCCCCACCTCCAAGCGCCACAGCGGGCGCTGGTCCCTCTCCTCCCCCATCTCTAAGTCCACCCAATGCAGGGCGTGGTCCGAAATGGCTATTGCCGAATACTCGGTATCCTCTACTCTCGCTATCAGCGCCCTACACAATATGAAAAAGTCGATTCGAGAATAAGCCTTATGGACATGTGAGAAGAATGAAAATTCTCTAGCCCCCGGCCTTGCAAATCTCCAAGGGTCCACCCCTCCCATTTGGTCCATGAATCCCTCAACACTCTAGCTGCCGCCGGCTTCCTACCCGTCCTAGACCTGGAGCGATCCAGTGCAGGATCCAACACCGTGTTAAAGTCTCCCCCCATTATCAGGCCCCCCACTTCCAAGTCTGGGATCCGACCCAACATACGCCGCATAAAACCCGCATCGTCCCAGTTCGGGGCGTACACGTTGACCAGCACCACCCTCTCTCCCTGCAACTTACCACTTACCATTATGTACCTACCGCCATTATCTGCCACAATGCTCGACGCCTCGAATAACACCTTCTTTCCCACCAAGATCGCCACCCCTCGATTTTTGGCATCTCGCCCCGAGTGAAACACCTGACCTACCCACCCTTTCCTCAGTCTTACCTGGTCTGCCACCTTCAGGTGTGTCTCCTGGAGCATAACCACATCCGCCTTGAGCCCCTTCAGGTGCGCGAACACGCGGGCCCGCTTAACCGGCCCATTCAGTCCCCTTACATTCCAGGTTATCAGCCGGATCAAGGGGCTACACGCCCCCCTCCCCCGCCGACTAGCCATGACCCCTCCTCGGCCAGCCACGCGCCCGCACCCCACACCCGGCCCGTTCCCCACAGCGGCATACCCCCTTCTCGACCCACCCCACTCGCTCCAGCTTCTCCTTGATCTTAGCAGCAGCAACTCGATTCCCCCCCACCCCCCACTCCCCACCCCCGGCTAGGACCCATCCTAGCTGGTTTACTCCTCCCATTGCACTTCCGCAAGTCAGCTGACTCCTGCTGACCCCGGCCACTCCCGCCTCCCCTTCGACTCCTCCCATTGTGTGGCACACCCTCCTCTCCCGCTCCCCATTCACAGGCTCTCCCCCTCCGTTCTAAGCGCGGGAAACAATCCTCGCTTGCCCGCCCCGGTCCCACCCCCCTCCCCAGTATTCAGCGCGGGAAAAAAAACCCGCGCTCTCCACCAACCAAAACGGTGCCCAACCCGCCCCAACCACCCTCCCCAACCCGAAAGAGAAAAACACAGAGAAAAAGAAACCCAAAACAATGCAGAGGCCCCCCCCCCACCGAACCAAAAATAGGCATAACATATCCACCGCAGTCCCCAATCGCCCATCCCGACCCTCAGTCTGTGTCCAGCTTCTCGGCCTGAACAAAGGCCCATGCCTCCTCTGGAGACTCAAAATAATGGTGCCGGTCCTTGTAGGTAACCCACAATCGCGCCGGCTGCAACATGCCAAACTTCACCCCCTTCCTGTGCAGCACCGCCTTCGCTCGATTGTACCCGGCCCTCCACTTCGCCACCTCCGCACTCCAGTCCTGATATATCCGAACCTCCGCATTCTCCCACCTGCTGCTCCTCTCCTTCTTGGCCCACCTGAGCACACACTCCCGATCGACGAACCGATGGAACCGCACCAGCACCGCCCGCGGGGGCTCGTTAGCCTTGGGCCTCCTCGCCAACACTCTATGGGCCCCTTCCAGCTCCAGGGGCCCCTGGAAGGACCCCGCTCCCATCAGCGAGTTTAACATGGTGACCACATAGGCCCCCACGTCCGGCCCCTCCAGCCCCTTCGGGAGGCCCAGAATCCGCAGATTCTTCCACCTCGACCGATTCTCCATCTCCTCGAACCGCTCCTGCCATTTCTTGTGCAGCGCCTCGTGCGCTTACACCTTTACCGCCAGGACTAAGATCTCGTCCTCATTGTCAGAGATCTTTTGTTGTGCCTCTCAAATCGCCACCCCCTGGGCCGTCTGTGTCTCCAGCAGCTTACCAATAGAAGCCTTCATCGGCTCCAGCAGGTCCGTTTTAATCTCTCTGAGGCAGCGCTGGATACCCTCCTGTTGCTCCTCCGCCCACTGCCTCCACGCTGCCTGGTCTCCGCCCGCCGCCATTTTGTCCTTCTTCCCTCCCTTCTTCTGGTCCACCACCACCTTTTTTGTCACCCCGCTCCTAGTTAAAGCCATATACTGACGGGGAGCTATTATTAACTCCTTCCCACACCGGGAAATGTCGAAAAAGTGCCCTTGGGGGCCCAGAAAAGAGCCCAAAAGTCCGTTTTTGCGGGAGCCGCCGAATGTGCGACTTAGCTCCGCATAGCCGCAACCGGAAGTCTCGAGAGGGAATCCTTTTGGCAGTGTTCACTTCACCAATCTGCCCCAAAATGTCTGTGGAAACTCCTGAAAAAGGTCTAAGTGTCCGTTCCAGACGGGAGCTGCCGAATGCGTGACCTACTCCTCCATGGCCGCCACCGGATGCCTCGTCCCCGCTTCTTCAGTGGCCCTGGTGAGATCTTTTCACAGTTGTTCCCTCTGCTGTTAGAATTCAACTTTGATAAAGGCCCTCAGGTCAGCTTGCAGCTTTAAGCTTGCCCTTCCCCCGCCTGCATGCTGGAAGAGGCTCTGTTAATCCTGCAGTTACAGCCAAATCTTTTACTGTTTCTGCCGGGTTTGGTAGCCAAAAGACATAAAATTCCTGGGCGACACTGTCAGGGGAATGTTGCTGTCTTTCTCCCACACCGGGAAATGTCAAACAAATGCCGTGGGGGCCCTGTAAAAGAGCCCAAAAGTCCGTTCCAATCGGGAGCTACCGAATATGCGACCTAGCTCTGCATAGCCGCACCCGGAAGTCCACTACACGATATTTATTGTCACGCAGGCACATGTTCTTTATATAAAAGGGGGATGTCATAATATACACCAGTATATTATGGTGCAGACACACACACACACACATTGATGGACATGCAGTGGGACCAATCAGCATACACAACACTGCAGCCAATCACCAGTGAGAGCACACGCACTATAAAGACAGGGGACAGGAGAGTTTCCGCTCATTCTAGTAGCAGCCAGCTCAGAGCACAGAGCTCACAGCCTGCAACACAGACATTCACCATGTGCTGAGTACATCACTTGGTTAGGACTAGGCAAGGGTCAACAGTTAAAGCTGGTATTGTATTTACCCACAGTTCAAGTATGTTAATATAGTTAACCTTATAATAAAATAGAGTTGCACCACTTCCAGTGTTGGTGACCTGTTTGTGATCCAGAACACCCAACACATCAGTGGCAGTATACAGCTACAATACATATTGCAGCAACTTTCCACAGCTCCTTCAACAGTACCTTCTAAATATGTGACTTCTACCATCCAGAAGGATGAGGGTAGCAGATGCATGGGAACACCGCCACCTGCAAGATCCTCTCTAAACCACACACCTTCCTGACTTTGAATTAATTTGCTGTTCCTTCACTGTCACTGTGCAAAATTCCTCGAACTCCCTAACTGCAAGCGGGTCAAAGTGACAGCTCACCATCACTTTCTCAGTGGCAATTAGGGATGGGCAATAAATTCTGGTCTTTCTATCAATGCTTCCACCCCATGAAATAAGACTTTAAAAAAACAAGAGCTTGGGTCACATCTTCCAGCCTCAGGTTTCCCAGCAACGTGGGATAGATTCAATGGGAAATCCCATTGACAGTGGCGGGACCAGAAGACCCCTCCACCGGTGTGGCCCACCACTGAGAAACATGCCACGGGAAGGCCTGAGAATCTTTCGCCATATCCTATCATTCCATGACACAATTGTTATCTGTACAAGTGAGATGTCAGATTGTTGTAAAAACCCAAATCGTTTGCTCTTGTCCTTCTGATTAGAAAACTGGGCGGCATGGTAGCACAGTGGTTAGCACTGTTACTTCACAGCACCAGGGTCCCAGGTTTGATTCCCCGCTGATGTCACTGTCTGTGCGGAGTCTGCACGTTCTTTTCGTGTCTGCGTGGGTTTCCTCTGGGTGCTCCGGTTTCCTCCCACAAGTCCCGAAAGAGGTGCTGTTAGGTAAATTGGACATTCTGAATTCTCCCTCCGTGTACCCGAACAGGCGCCGGAATGTGGCGACTAGGGGCTTTTCACAGTAACTTCATTGTATTGTTAATGCAAGCCTACTTGTGACAATAAAGTTGATTATTATTATGATGATTATTATCAGGGGCGAAATTCTCCTACCCGCCCCGCCACATTTCGGCCCCGACCGGCCGGCGGGAGTCTCCGTAACACCGGCCGGTCAATGGGGCTTCCCATTGTGGGGCAGCCCCACGGCGTCGGGAAACCCCCGGGCGCCGGCAAAACGGAGACTCCCGCCGGCGGAGAATGACGCCCCAGATCTCTATGTGACTTCAGTCCTACACCATTGCAATTAACTCTTAACTGTCCTCTGCAGAGGCCTAACTACACTTAATTTTATCAATATTGTAAACAATGCTTCATGAAGGAGGTCCACCATTATCATATTCTTAGGGCAAATAAGGAAGTGCAATAAATGCAGAACTTGCCAGCAATATGCAGATTCTAAGAAGTCAGCCATATCTTTAAAACTCACCAAGAACCTATCCATGCCCATGTTCTTCAGACTAAAATAAAGTGCTTGGGACATAAATTCTTGTGTCTGCCAAACTTACTGAGTCAGAAAATAACCTGTACAGGCCCTACCTCATTCCAGAGATGTGAGTTATTAATCCAGGATGACAGCTTGGTGAAGTTATATGGAAATATGTGAGTCATGTTTTTCTAGGAGGGAACCGGCTGCACCCCCAGCCTAGAAGGTGCAATACAGGTGCACACCTTTCACTGCCAAATGTGTGCACCTGAACGTCTATTCTTCCAGCTTTGACAGGGTCGGTGGTGATGTTTGTGCGGCAAGTAGAATGAAGGGTTAACAATCAGGTTTCTTGGTTTATTGTGTCACATATATGTAACATGGCTGCCCCCACCATTCACCCGCAAACCTGCAGATACTACACAAATTCCACTCCTTTCAGGGGGATGAATACTGGAGGGGTGACAACCAGAAGGACAGGCAGCGACCATTTCAGGAGACCACAGATGGTACAATACACTTCACAGCTCCTGCAGGCTCAGGTTTGTGATTGCTGCAACTGCCTCTTGACAGTCAAAGACCTCCTGCAACACATAGGCTAATGAGAGCATGCTGCAGGAAGGTGCAGATTGCCCCACTGTGCTGAAGTACAAGTTTTCCCATAACAACGATTTGAAAGTTAACACGTGGGCTGCAACTCCAGCTTTGCTCCCCACACGCACTCAGGCACCTTCCTACATTTCTGTGCAAACCAGCTCCCAAAGTCAGCAATGAAAACAGAAAATGCTGGATGAACTCTCCAGATCTGGCAGCATCTGTGGAGAGAAACAAAGTTGCATTTCAAGTTCACATGACCCTTTCATCGAGATGAAGAGCGGTAGAAATGTAATAAGTTATATAGTTGGAAAGGTGGGCGAAGGAGGTGGGACGGAATTGAAGGACAGGGATAGGCAAAGGAGTGATTGACAAAGGTATAGAAACATAGAATATAGGAGCAGAAGAAGGCCATTTGGCCCTTCTAGCCTGCTCTGCCATTCATTATGATCATGGCTGACCATTCAGCTCAATAGCCTACTGCCGCTTTCCCCCATATCCTTTGATCCCCTTCATCCTATGTGCTATATCTAACGGCTTCTTGAAAACATACACAGTGGAATTCTCCGTTGGCGGGATCCTCCAGTCCGCGGGTTTCCTGACGACGTGGGGTGGCCATAATGGGAACCCCCCATTGGCTGGCTTCAGGAACGGAGAATCCCGCTGCCAGCGGAGGCGCTGCGCCGGAAAACGCGGTTGGCGGACCGGAGAATCCCGCCCACAATGTTTTGGTCTCAATTACTTCCTGTGGTAATGAATTCGACAGACTTACCACTCTCTGGGTGAAGAAACTTCTGTCCTAAATGGTCTACCCCCTATCCTCAGACTGTGACCCCTGGTTCTGGACCCACCCATCATTGGGAACATCCTTCCTGCATCTACCTTGTCTAGCCCTGTTATAATTTTATAGGTTTCTACGAGAACCCCCTCACTCTTCTGAACTGCAGCGAATACAATCCTAACCGATTCAATCTCCCCTCATACGTCAGTCCCGCCATCCCAGGAATCAGTCTGGTAGACCTTCGCTGCACTCCCTCTATAGCTAGAACATCCTTCCTCAGATAAGGAGACCAAAACTGCACACAATATTCCAGATGTGACCTCACCGAGGCCCAGTATAATTTCAGAAAGACATCCCGGCTCCTGCACTCGAATCCTCTTGCTATGAAGGCCAGCATACCATTTGCCTTCTTTACCACCTGCTGTACCTGCATGCTTACCTTCAGAGACTGGTGCACAAGGTTGCACATTCCCCTCTCCTAATTTATGGCCATTCAGATAATAGTCTGTCTTCTCGTTTTTGCTATCAATCTGGATAACCTCACATTTCTCCAAATTATACTTCATCTGACATTCATTTGCCCACTCACTCAACTCCTACTCACAGTTAACCCTCCCACGCAACTTGGTGTCAACTACAAATTTGGAGAGATTACATTTTGTTCCCCCATCTAAATCACTCATATATACTGTGAATAGCTGGGGTCCTGGCTCTGATCCCTGTGGTACCTCACTGGTCACTATCTGCCAATTTGATAAAAGCCCGTTCATTCTTACTCTTTGTTTCCTGTCTGCCAACCAGTTTTCTATCCATCTCAATACACTACTCTAATCCCATAGCACTTTACATTTGCACACTAATCTCTTATGCGGGACTTTATCAAAAGTCTTCTGAAAGTCCAAATATACCACATCCACTGGCTCCCCCTTGTCAACTCCACTACTTTCATCCTCGAAGCATTCCAGTAGACTTATCAAGCATGATTTCCCTTTCATAAATCCATGTTAACTCTGTCCGATCCTGCCAATAATTTTGAAGTGCTCTGCTATATAATCCTCGATGATGGATTCTAGAATTTTCCCCACTACTGACATCAGACTTACTGGTCTATAATTCCCTGTTTTCTCTCTACCTCCCTTTTTAAATAGTGGAGTTACGTTAGCACCCTCCAATCTGCAGGAACTGTTCCAGAGTCTATAGAATTCAGGAAGATGACCACCAATGCATTCACTATTTCTAGAGCCGCTTCCTTAAGTACTCTGGGAAGTAGATTACCAGACCCTGGGGATTTGGCAGCCTTCAATTTCCCCAACACCATTTTGCTACTAATATTGATCTCCTTCGGTTCCTCCCTCTCACTAAACCCTGTATTCCCCAACATTTCTGGTATGTGGTGCTGTGACCCTCCACCAGCAGCATGATTCTCTGTCCCACCAGCCGGCCAATATGGTTTCCCATTGTGGGCAGCCCCAAGCCATCGGGAAATCCCCGGGCTTGTGTGTGCTGTCGGCGCACTGGAGAATCCCGCCAGTGGAGAATCCAGACCATGGAGTTTCCTGCTCTCTTGGCAACAACTTATAAAGCTGCAGCTTATTGATGTTGTTGCGCCCAAAGCAAAAGCCCTTGACATCCCAAATCACTTCATAACCAATTAAACGTTTTTGAGATGTAAATACTCCTGTAATGTAGAAAATGCAGCAGCTAATTTGTGCAGTGCAATGTTCCACAATCAACATTGTGATAACGAACAAATATTGTGAAGGTTGAGCAATATGGTGCAATGAAGAACTCCCCTACTCTTTTTTTGACTGGTGCCATTGGAATCTTTTATACAGAATCCACAATTAATGGCTTAAGAGGCCTTAGTTTAACCTCATATCTGAAAGAGTTGGGGTCTTGGTTTACGTCAAGATCATATTCAAAAGCAATGGAGCTTTAGTTTAACCTCATATCCAAAGGCTTAGATTTTATACTCATGTTTCTGGAGTGGGACTGGAACCCAGAACCTAAAGTCTCAGCAGCAAGAATGCTACCAACTGAGCCACATGTAACAATCTAACCTAGCCATTTCAATGAAGTACGTTAGTCACATTATGAGAAGGCGGTGGCGTAGTGGTATTGTCACTGGACTCATAAACCAGAGACCCAGGATAATGCTCTGGTGACCGAGGTTCAAATCCCACCACTGCAGATGGTGAAATTTGAATTCAATAAAAATCTGGAATTGAAAGTCTAATGATGATCGTGAAACTTTGTTGATTGTGATAAAAAAAACCTGTCAGGTTCACTAATGTCCATTAGGGAAGGAAACCTGCCATCCTCACCTGGTCTGGCCTACATGTGACTCCCGGCCCACAGCAACGCTGGATGACGCTTAACTGCCCCTCAAGGGCAATTAGGGATGGGCAGTAAATGCTGGACATCCACATCCCATGAACAAATAAAGGAGTCAATCTCCAGAGCTACTACATTCATCTTCAAAGAATGAAATTTTAATAATATAAATCAGGCCAAATCTGATAAGCCATCATATATGCTCTTTTAACATCAAAACATGAAGGCATTTAAGGTATTGGTTTGGGATAGTGAATGAAGGTGTCAATATGCTCAAAGTACAGTGTGTACTAAAATATTGTGTAAATAATATAAAGTGTTTCACGAGAATATAGTTAAGATTCCATTTCTTGGAGGCAGTCTTTGCCTATAATTGGAATTTTGAGTGTGTTATATAGTTAAACAGGTTCTCACTGCATTCAAGAACATCTTGGTGGAGGGGATCTTACCACCCTGTAAGATAAATAATGAGGCATTAATTGAGTGTGATGACGTGTTTGTGTTTCCATGAGCGGGTTTCTAACTACCTACCCAAGAACTCTTTGTATGTTTGCAGCTGTGCATCCCACAATTGTATTGCATCTTTCAGGAATGTACACTGACAAATACTAGATATGAATATGGCGTGGTACAGAATGTTACTCGATTGAGGAATGACAGTGTAATGTTTATGATAGTGTAGTTGTTTACAGATGCTTTAAGAGTCACCATTTTGCCTATTGGCTGGAGTCCAGTTTGGAGATAAGCAGGTAAAAAATTAGTGTAACACTTCCAACAGTGCAAAGATGCAGATTGCAGAATTATAGTAATATTTGCATTCGAACATAACACAATTCATTGTGCCTGCAATAAGACAAGAAGAATTAGCCCATGCCCTCCTC